>NW_023270415.1:33441939-33533744 GCF_011800145.1 Mirounga leonina | reverse complement strand
AAGAAAGAAAGAAAGAAAGAAAGAAAGAAAGAAAGAAAGAAAGAAAGAAAGAAAGAAAGAAAGAAAGAAAGAAAGTGACCATGCTATGGGTTGGAATATGATCCCCCAAAAGATTTGTTGAAGTACCTGTGAATGTGACCTTATTTGGAAACAGATCTCTGCTGATGTATTCCACTCGAAGTCATTTAGGGTAAGCCCTAATCCAGTATGACTGGTGTCCTCTTAAGAAGAGAAGAGACAGACACAAGGACTCAGAGACTTGGCGGGGGGGAAGGGGGGGAGGCGGTCACCATAGGACAGTGGAGAGAGACTGAAGTGGAACGTCTGTAAACCAAGGAATGCCAAGGATTGCCAGCACACCAGAAACTAAGAGAAAGGAATGGAACAGATCTGTCCTCTAGAACTTCCAGAAAGAGAGCACAACTCAGCTGACACTCTGGGTTTCAGACTTCTAGCCTCCAAATACCTGTTGTTTTAAACCATTCAGTTTATGATAATTTATTACAGCTGCCCTAGGAAATGAATACACATAAAAAGATGAAAAAATAAATGGATGTATGAGGGAAATGTGAACCAAAAGAGAACCTTATCAGTAAAGGATCAAAATATCAGACAAAGCAGAATTCAAAGCTAAAAATAGTAAATGGAATACTATATAAATGCAAAAGTTACAATTCTCCAAGAGGTTACAGAGAGTCAGTATTGAAAAGGCCACAGACTGAAGAGACTACATTCTGGAACCAGATGCTCTAGAACCTGGCTATAGCAACTGGCTCTGTTATTGAACGGCTCTGTGACTTTAGAGGTATCACTCAACTTTTCTATGCCTCATTTTCCATATCTATAAAATGAGAATAATAATAATACTCCATTTATATGGCAGTTATAAGGAATAAATGAATTTATATATGTAAAGTTAATATTGTAAAATGAATTAATATATGTAAATGCATATATGTATTAATGCATGGTTGAAACAACAGCTGTCATAAACACCAAAAAAGTGTTAGCTATTATTCTTTCTCCTATTATTAATATAAAACACTATTTAAAAACCATCTAAGCAACATGGGACATAAAACCAAACCTCAAGAAAAGAAAAACTTTAATTTTTTTTTTTTTTTTAAGATTTTATTTATTTGCGAGAGAGACAATGAGAGACAGAGAGCATGAGAGGGAGGAGGGTCAGAGGGAGAAGCAGACTCCCTGCTGAGCAGGGAGCCTGATGTGGGACTCGATCCCGGGACTCCAGGATCATGACCTGAGCCGAAGGCAGTCGCTTAACCAACTGAGCCACCCAGGCGCCCAGAAAAGAAAAACTTTATAAAGTCACTATCATTGTAGAAGATTTTAAGTAATCACTTTCATAATTTGACATAATTTTCCACAAAAGAGCAAGTCGAGAGAGGACTGTATAATACAATCAACAGGGTAAAACACACATTCTGTTCTATGTGAAAAGCAGAAAATGTATTCTATTTTCCATTCAGAAAATCTGATTATTATGGAACCCAAAGGAACTCTTAATAACCTCAAAAAAGATTTTTATAATCCTTATTCTCTCTCCATGATCTAAGAAAACTAGAAATCAAAAAATAAAAAGGCCAAAAACAATGTAACCATCTAAATATTAAGATATTTACTTTCAAATAACTTCTGGAAACTACTACTCTTCTCTGCAACAGTGGGGTATATGACAGTCAAGTGGCTGGATCCTACTCAGTTGCACTTACCCAAGAATGGCCACCACTCAGTGGTTCTAAACTAGGGGGGTATTATCTCCTTAGGGAAGATTTAGAAATGTCTAACAGTAGATACAGCTGTTACAAAGACTGAGGAATGCTACTGGCATTTAGGGTTTGGGCGTCAAGAATGCTAGAGTTCTACAAAGCTCAGAATACTCTTACACAATATAGAACTTACATGGTCAAAGAGCCAATAAAGTTCCCATTGATAAACATTGTTTTAATAGTGACCACAGGACAAAGACTCCACAGATGCTTAAGATATTTCTAGTTGAAATGAAGTTAGTATTACCATGGTAAAAAAGTCTTCTATAAAACTAGCAGGCAATTCAATGTTCATTTTTTCACAGCAAGAACCGAATTCAAGAGATTTCTTTGCTTTTGATGATAATCTGAGAGCATACACAACTCTGTTTAGAGATTGCTGCAGAAACTAATTTCCTTTTATTACTAAAACTCAAAAAGGGAATTCATATTTATCCACAGAATAGATAGATAAATGGATAAATAAGTACACAGGGAACTCTAAATCAATTTGTTATTTAGCTTTTATTAGCTAAGTCAAAGTCCAAGCAAACCAAACTTGAGTCATTTACCAGGAGCATCAGTGCTTCTGGTAACTATGTTTTTGCACATTCTCATGTAAAAACAAAATATTTCAACAGTGTCCTTTCTTGATATTTCTGATGGTACTAAGGTAAAAGGCAATGTCCTATAGTAGACAGCGTGTAGACATGAGTTCTAGTCTTGGCTATGTGACCTTCTCTGTGTTTACTCATCAATTTAAAATTGGGATAATAGGGGTGCCTGGGTGGCACAGTCGGTTAAGCTTCTTCCTTGGGCTCAGGGTCAGGCTTCCTGCATCAGGCTTCCTGCTCAGCAGGGAGTCTGCTTCTCTACCCCCATCCCCCACCCATCCCCAAGGCTTGTTCTCTCTCTCTCTCAAATAAATAAATAAAATCTTTAAAAAAAATAAAATTGAGATAATAGTATTTGCCTTACTTGTCTTAAAAGTTGGGAGGCAGAGTAACTACAAAGTCTCTACAATGGCCTGCCAATCTATTCTGGAACTTGACCTCTCTCTACCTCTCTCACCTTATTTCCAGCTACGTTGTCCCTCCCTTACTCTGCTGCAGCCACACTCGTTTCCCTGCTGTTCCCTATTAACCTAAGGTCTCAGCACTGACCATTCTCCTGCCAGAACGCTTTGTCCCCGAGAGCTTCAGACTCACTCTCTCACTTCCTTGCTTCCATCAAGTCTCCGTTCTAATGCCATTTTCATCAGAGAGAGGTAGCCATATACCATCCTATGAAACTTTCTCTTTCCCTTTATTTATTCTTTGACATAGCAGTGATCTACAATGTAACATCTCATATTCTAATTTGTTTGCTTATTGTCTGTGTCTTCTCTGCTACAAAATAATCTCAAGGAATGCAAGAAGATTTTCTATCTTTTCCTTATGAATACTATTCTAATAGCAAATTAGTTTTTCTGAATCCGTCTGCATAAAAATTTAGCAGTGTGTTTTGTCAGAAAGTTTATATCTTTACTTTTCACTAATTAACGTGAAATTATGTTAATATTATTTTATTTTTACGACATAAAATATACTTTCAGACACATAACCATAATGATTTAGCATAGTACGGGAAGTTACATTTTTAACATCTCTATTATGTCATTTGCCTATCTTAATTGTCCCAGTGCTCAAATATTCAAAGCATGCACTAATTTGGAATATTATTTCCCTGAAAAGATACTATATGCACATTCTTTTGAAATGAATTTTTTTTTCTTCCCTAAAAGCAACATGTTATATTTCACAACTGTAATATGTTACAAACCAGGTGGGCCTAAAACATGTCCTTGCTCTGATAAAAGTTTTCAAATTGGTCCTGGGTTTTTGTTAGTCACGCTTGTGTTTGTCTCCCTACTGCAATGTAGTATGATGCAAAGCTGAGTCCCTTCCTTAGCCATTTTATATTTCTCTCATACTATGTACCAAACACACTCCATAATTATTAATTTATTGAATATAGGCATTAGTGCAATGATAAGTAGTCCCTCTCTTCTTCTTTTTTTTTTAAGATTTATTTATTTATTTATCTGACAGAGAGAGACATAGCGAGAGAGGGAACACAAGCAGGGGGAGTGGGAGAGGGAGAAGCAGACTCCCTGCTGGGCAAGGTGCCCCATGCGGGGCTCGATCCCAGGACTCTGGGATCATGACCTGAGCAGAAGGCAGACGCTCAATGACTGAGCCACCCAGGCGCCCCTAGCTCCTCCTTTAAGCAGAAATAAATTAAGGAAGATTACTTACATTTAGAGCCTGATGAAGATGACCCACTGCCGGTAGATCTCGAGCCCCCTTTCATGGAAAAGACTCCTTTCCCCCTGCGCGTCGTAGTGACGGCCACTCGGGGACGCTTCAGCGGAATCACCGTGCGGGGAGGTGGAGGCACACGCCCGTGGTAGTCGAATAACCTTCAAAAACACAAGCGTGGCTGAGATTGGTTTATGCCTCCGTGTTCTGTCAAGTGTGTGAAATGATTAAGAAAATGGCCTTGTAAAAGATGTCCATAAATGTTTTTGTTCTTGTTCTCACACAGGTGTTTATCAGAAACAGGATTCTAATACAGACTATGCGTTCTGGACATTAGAATCTAACTCTCCAATATGAACTCGTCTTTAAGGCATGAAAGTACAGGGAACTCTGCGCCCAGAGTACACGGCCCTTTGTTGAAGTCAGGCTGAGCTTTTTTCCCAAGTATATTTCTCTGCTCAGTCTCACAGATTTATCCTTCTTAGGATAGAAATCTTCCTCTTCTACATCAACACTTATTAGCGCACTAGTTCGAAAAGAGGAAAAGATCATGCAGAATCAGGAACAAGGCAAAGCAAATTATTGTTCCATCATGAAAAAGCTCATAAGGAAAATCATCTTGAAGTTAAGTCTAGATTAAAGAGAACAGCTGTGAGAGACAAATCCACATGGTGCCGTACCTGTCTCTAAGGACTTTTTAAGTAACAAGACTCCTCTGACTGTAGAAAAAGGGAGACTGGGTTTGAGTAAAATGGCACCAGCAAGAGGATAAAATTTTGTTGACTAGAGTATCAGTGGAAATACGTATCACGATGTCTTTTTACTATTCTGACCATTTGCTAGACATGTAAATTGAGACTACTGATATTTATATAGTAAGCTATTGAAAATTTCTCTAACCAAAAAAAGTACCAATAAAAATTCTAGAAGCTTTTACTAAAAAGTGAAAAATGATAATCCCCACAATCAATGCATTCCCCCTAAACAGTGAAAGGAATAAAAGTATGAGAATATTTACTCATTTATATAAATATATAAGTCATAGATTCAGAAGCTTCATATTGTTCATACTGCATATTCATAAACAACACATTTTTGCAGACTTAGCACATTTGAGAAGCATGAAAAGTCAGAGAAAAAATTTGAGGACATATTTACTCACTTACTTTTTTTAAAAAAACTATTTACCAGCAAACCAGATGTGTTATTATGTTATCCACTATAAAGAGAATAGTGTTATTGACTTAGAATGATCATTGATACTACTTTATTGTGACATCATTATATGGATTACATTCTCGTAATTGTTTTAAAACAGTCAATAAGAATAATCTAATATGAAAGTCAGAAGTGAATTTCTATAATAGGAAAAAAACAGTTTCTAAAATAGGTCATTTTATAAAATTACATCAAATTATTTACACATACCGATGAATCCCCTTTTAGAAAACAATATATGAAATATAATAAAGGCAGGTTTCCACATATTCATTCAGAAACATTCAAAACTATGATACTATGGGGGTAAAAAAGTAGCATATAAACCACGCTTAAAGCAGAACTTAGTACTGGGGCTGTCTCCCACATTAGAGAGCTAAAGTGTTCAAAAACTATTTGGAAACATGCTGGGGAGAAACTAAGAGATGTTTGGAAAGGAAAAGAAATGAAATGAGACAGAGTTCAAGAGAGGTGCCATCCTCTGTGAATAAGCAAAGTCCATTAGAGCTGAAGAACTGCTGGCAAAGAACAGGGCATGGATGTCAACACATTATAGTTTACTTCAAAGAGTATAGGCAGGATGAAGCTGAAAAGGATTATGAATATCATCCATACCACTAGGGGCTGGAAACTCAAAAGGGTCAACTAAACCTGTCCCTCATTTCAATCACAAAATAAGGACTCCTTTACTTATTTATAAGTTGAATTCACACAGCACCTTAAGCTAGTGAACCAAAATACGAAGGCACTTTTTATGAGCTCTAACACCCAAAGCTATCGAGGGGAAAAAAAATATGGTAACTGACTCATCTCTTCCAGGGTAGATGCTGCCGCTTCAGATGAAAGGCAAGTTCTTTTGGAGGGACCATTGAAAGTGCAATTTAGCTGGTTCATTAATTAAGCTAATCTATAAGTTGGGTTGAGAACATTTCTAAAGCACAACTAAAATATACAGCGATAGAGGAATGCTATAATGAAAATGCAGGCCAAGTAAAGCCACCATACTCACTGCGACTTCAGTGACTATGTTCAAGAATATTTTACAGGAAAGTGAAATATTTCTCACTATTTCTTATTGCTTCCCCCAGCCAATAATTACAAAGCGTCCAGTGTCCGGCAGGCCTCAGCTTATGTTGAGAAAACAGAGCTGGATTTGCTCATTGTATTTGTGACGTGCTTTTGATATGCAACATACATTTTAGTCACATACTCAGTATGTGTCGTGCGTGTCCTTTGCTGTCAATTCCTATAGAGCGTAGCCCTTGTTCTCTGAATATTTTGGTGAGTTGCTTCAAAGGGCAATGACTTCTTTCTCATCAAGGTATCAGGTAAGGTTTTACCAATTCTTTCTGCCACTCTGATGGGAAGATGTGCAATATTAGAACTTATATTTTAAAAAGGGATATGTCATTTATAAAAAAAAAACAAAACTAAACTAAAGAAGGGTATGGATACTTCACACGACAGCATAATTTTGAATTTGACAAAATTTAATGGAGTTGAGGAGTTTCTTAATTTTCATTGGTTACACTTGAGTTTACCAGAAATTAAAGGAAGGAAGACTGGGTATTGTCTTAATGCACAAAAACATAACAAGGTAAGAATGGGAAGTGGGGCAGATTTTCTGGGATTCAAGATAGGATGTAGGGTTCTTTTAAATACAGAGGGAAGTAGGTGAGAGGTAACCCATGAAGGGAGACACAACCATTGGCTTTCTCATCAGAATTCTGTTTATAGAAAATCTAAGAAATTTTACCTTTATAAGGTATTAGATCAGCAAAATTGTTGGGATAAAGGAAATCGTCCATTTAGGATTATGGACTGACAGCAAAGATTGCAATACAATAGGATTAAATGGAATACAAATCTCAAAGGTCAGTTAAAAGCTTAAAATTTCTTCTTTCTCATTTTTTTTTGGTTCCTTTCACTCTTAGAATTATATTCCCTCTTCTTTTTCTTTAGTGGTTCTTCATTTTCCCTATTGTTTTCCCTCTAATATTTATTGGTCAAATACATAATGATTTATAATGAAGCCAAACACATAATTTTTCCTTCCTCAATGTCTATTTTAAAATAAGAACCCTAAAAGGCTTACTCTCAAGCAAGAAATAAAATAAATGTAACCAAATTTTACTAAAAACAACCCAATAAAGAAATCTGAGGATTTAGTTTGCTTTATTTAATAAACATTTCTACTTTTCAAGTGCTCATTTCTTGTTTGGAATTCTGTTTGCTTTAATAATAGCTGAGCTATGTAATTTTATTACCTAGCAAAAGGCAAAATCTGGTAAATAATATTTATATACCTGATAAAAATAAACATAGCTTGTCTCTAAGAAGAATATGGATATTGGCTATTAAAAATTAGCTGTTTTGGACAAAGGCAATTTGGTGGCATATTGACATATAAAATGAATATAATTTTGAGTGCTTGTTTTTATTAAAATCTTGTTAGCTTTAAGCTTAATAATAATAAGGCAACATTTTTGAAAAAATACATGAAAAAGCATAACTCCCAATCTCATACTCTAAAACAACTACTATATGGGGTACATGGATGGCTCAATCAGTTAAGTGTCCCTGACTCTTGATTTTGGCTCAGTGTTGTGAGATCGAGCCCTGTGTCAAGCTCCACATTGGGTGTGGAGCCTGCCTAAGATTCCTTCTCTCCCTCTCCCTCTCAATAAATAAATAAATAAAATAAAAATAAAAAACTACTATCATTTTCTAATCTTTTTTCCACAAGTATCCATATCTTCCACATAGTTAAGAACATAATATAAGCACAGTCATGTATTCTCTCTAATTCTCTTTGGTTTATATTAAAAACATTTCTCAAGCCTGCTAAATGGTCTTCCTAATATTTATTTTGATTGCTGTGGTGCATTTTCTCAAGCAGATATACCATATTCTAATAATCATTACCTGATTGACTTTGGCTTAACGCCTATTGTTCACTGTCAACTTATGTGATTATAAAATTAAAAAAAAATTTAATGTATTATTTGAATAATATTCTGTTATCAAACACTGAATTTTAATTTTAGATAAATTATTTAGATAGATTTTAAGAATTGGTAATTACCTGTTTGTTTTTTTTCTAAATTTCCCTCATGAAAAAGGGTTCTTCATTTTCCTTGCTTATGAATCAAAGGTTATAGTCACCATGTGCTTAATGTTAACAAAAACATGTGGTCTGGACCAGGGGCTAAACAACTAGGCTGCCTACAGCCAACCTTGAGAACAAGTTCAGAGCTATGTCCTCACTGGCACTTTGTAGCATATGTGAAGATCAGTAACCAGAGGATCAGAGATCTTCCTCTGTGTCTTGATTCAAACTTGAACCCTTATCTTCAGCATGCTTAACTTCTGACAGATATATAGTTAATAAAATCAAATTAAAGTGCCTATTCATTTTTAAGAAGGGATGTATTTAAAATCCACATCAATGATTCTTTTAATATATTTTTTAAAGATTTTATTTATTTATTTAACAGAGAGAGAGACAGTGAGAGAGGGAACACAAGCAGGGGGGAGTGGGAGAGGGAGAAGCAGGCTTCCCGCTGAGCAGGAGTCCGATGTGGGGCTCGATCCCAGGACCCTGGGATCATGACCTAAGCCAAAGGCAGATGCTTAATGACTGAACCACCCAGGAGCCCCCACATGAATGATTCTTACAGCCTACTCATTATATCTGTTTTCTATACTGCTTGAATTACTCAAAATTCATAAAATCTGTCTGTTATTTCCATCCTGACTTCAAGTAAGCTTTTGGTTTCAACTGAATTAGAAAATTTCAAAGGCACACTTAACTGGAGACCAGTAAATGAATAATTTCTATTGTTTTTTGTTATTAAAATTTTCTAAGATTTTCAGTGAAGTTGTCTTCTTGGATCTTGTGTAGATATTTCTTGAACATGCTTTTAAAGGCAAGCTGATCGAAATCTTGAATGATCTTTTCTGCAATTTTTTGACCTTAATGTAGTCTTTACCTTTTGCACAACTTTGCTGTCTGCTATATTTTGTATATAGCTTTGGGTAATGAAAAAGTTCATACATTCAAATAGCTGTTTTGAGGTTATATATCAGTAAAATGATTCTCTTATTTATGAATGCTTATAATTCTGTAATGTGGGTATTGTTAGGTCATTTTGCCCATGAAGAAATAAAAAAGGATGAAGTGACTTTCCCAAGTCACTTAACCAGTCAGCACATGCACAGCTAGGCCTGAAATTCACATCTTCTGCATAACCTATATCAAAAATCTATACCCTTTGTCAAGTGTACCATACTGTTATTTCCAAATGTTTTAAGTGGAATACTATTCTATTAGATGGTAATTTAAACCTGCATAATGAAACATACATTGCCTCTTGCTAATATGTTTTTCCAGGATTCATGAATAAATGCTGTACTCTGTAATCAATGAGGTAACTGCAGCTTGATGTGGAGATTTTTTCATTAACTACAACTCTAGTAGTTTCTCTTCTATTAAGTTACACAAGGTCAAAATTGTGCCAGAGTTGAACAATGCCCATTTTGCATGATTTAATATGCATAAGTGTTTTCTATATGGTAAAGCACTTCTGGCATTTCTTTTTCTCTATTAACACAAGTTTACTTATCCTGGGGGTTATCATCTGCTCAGTGTTATTCCTGATACTGTTGAAAAAAGATTGGATTAACACTGCCAATATCTCAGAAATTGAAAACATTCCCTCGGGGGATTCAATATAATTTTAGGTATATATCTCCTTTTACTTTACTTGGAAGAATATAAATATTTATGTTTAATTTTAATAACATGTAATGTCCTTCATTTAGAGTCAGACTTGACCTTTTAGAAGAAAATGCCATTTAATGCTGTAAATTACTGAGCAGCGCTTTGTGTAATATGAAAAAAAAAAAAAGCTTAGAATAACCATTCAAGTCTATTATTTAGTGATACTCTTCATGATCCCTGAAACCATGAAGAGACACTAACTTAGTCTTTAGGAAATTTACTGCTGGGCCAGCATATCAAAACAATGACAATATGATGGCACTTTGTGTAAAGCGGTTTTCTAAGCTGAAACTATCTACGGGTTGAAATCCCCAATCACATTAGAATTCTTAAACCAGGCAGAAATCAAATAGCCATAGCGTATGGATATATGGCAGTGTCTAAGCTATTATGCTCTGGGAGCAGAAGGGAAAACGATAAAAATAGAATAATCAAGAGGCATCACAATGGACTTTTTTGGAACAACTGACCAACCAGTTGATGTCTCAGTCAGGGACAATGCTACATGAATATCAGCATAAGAATTGCATTCACCATCATTGTTAATGGTTACTGTTAGATGTTATTAGTAGCAAACATTGGTTATGCAGTAAAAATATACCAGGATATACCAGGCACAATGCTGATCATTATTCATATGTTACTTCACTTAATCCTTAGAACAATCTTATGAGGCAGGAATTAATTTCTTGCTCACTTCATGGAGGAGACAACATGTTTTGTGGTATTAAATAACTCACCCAAGTTTGCACCACTAGTAAAAAGAGAAAAAAAATTAACCACAATTTCAAGCAGAGTGTAATTTATGAGAAATTACTGTGCATAAAACTGTTAGCGCTTTGTAAGCTCTTTATATCATCCAGCCTGTCCATTCTGTTTTCCTTTCATGACAATCTATTTTCATAGGGAACTCCGGACTCTATCCACTAGTGGCAGATGCTTACATCTTTCTTAGCCAAGTGCAAAAAAATGGAAAATAAACTAATAAGAGCACAGATTCTTCAGACAGCCTGTTAGCAACACAACCATACTGATCTTTTGCACCCTTATAAGGCAAACAGATTTTATATAAGATAAATGATGTGCGGAATTGTTCAGTTAGCTTTTTTGTGTAGTGAAGAATCATCTGAAAACTTCAAGCTCTATAACTCTTTGGCTGATTAAGGCTCTTAATCTTTGGTAGGTAGGACAGATTTATCTATCTATCTATCTATCTATCTATCTATCTATCTATCTATCTATCATCTATCTACCTAATGATTTTATTGGGCTATAATTTATATAGAAACTCCATTTTAGGGAGAAATTCTTTAAATGTAGAAGGAAATCACAAGATAGAAAACACTTAAGAGACTACAATGCCAAAAACAGTTTCATATTGACAGACTAAACATATGCTAATTGAAAACTTTATTCATAGCAATTAGGACAGGGTATGTATCCTGAAAAAAAAAAAATGAGTTTAGGCTGCACCTGGGTGGCTCAGTTGGTTAAGCATCTGCCTTTGGCTCAGGTCACGATCCCACGGTCCTGGGATCGAGCTGCATTGGGCTCCTGCTCAGCAGGGAGTCTGCTTCTCCCTCTGTCCTTCACCCCACTCATGCTCTCCCTCTCTCAAAGAAATGAATAAATAAAATCTTTAAAAAAAAGTCTTTAGAAATGTCTAAAACTAAAATTTTCAAATAGTATGCAGACTATTTAAATGGTGTCTTTTCTTAATAGTAAATGGGATTGTTTTATGCTGCCAGATCTTCAGATCATTTTTAGGATAAGTTGTTACAAACTATTTAATATTTACAACAAAATACTGTATCTTGTATAAATTATTAAAATGATTTGAGAAAATTATCTTTTAAAAATCATATTTGATCATAAAGGTGTACCTAGTGGAATAACTTGCTTAACTGAGTAGTTGAGCATAGTGGTGATGAAGGTATGGTTGTGGTCTGATTTCCCTTTAGGTAAGGCTGTCTCCGTTGACTTAACTCCATAAACTAATATTGCTCCCCTCCCGTTTTGCACATTCACACAGTTGGCTTTTGAATCTAAATAGTTTATATTTGTAGTTTGGTCATGAATTTACTGTATGACCTTGGGGAAACCAATGTCTCTCTAAATCCAAGAAGATGAATTAAGAACACGAATTGAGTATCCACTATATTGGAACTTAATGATATTGCCCGAAGATACAATAATACTCAAACCTGAGCATCTTTCCTGCCTTCATGGAGGACAAGAAGCAGACATGAATCAAATACTGTCATCACAAAGAAAGACAGCAGTAAAAAAGCAGAAGTGCTGTGAAGGATAATGCTGGGTGCTGAGAGAGGGGAACAGAGGAACCTAATTTAGTCGGTGTTCATGCTGAGGGCTGAGGGATGAAGGCAAGTTAACTAGATGGCAGAGGGAGGAATGATGAGAAGGAGCAGCACGGAAGAAGGTGCTGAGGGAGGAGGGTACATGGTGTTCTTGTGGAGCTGAGAAAGGAGCTGTGTGGCTGGAGCAAACGGAACCAGGACCTTCCAAGGGATCATGAAGTTTCTTCCCTATTAAAAATGTCCATTACGAACTATTTTTCCAAGTTTGCATTTTTTATACCTTGGGATTTTTGTTGTTGTTTTTGTTTGACTAGAACTTACAATTAGAAAGCTTAAAAGATATTTACCTCATTTTTATGTGTGTGGTCTAATGATCTATGTACAGCTGGCCCTTGATTTGCATATCTCAGAATTTCAGCCCATGTTTAGTTAAATAACACGTCTTCCCACAGCACAAATCAAATTTCAGTTGCCACATAGTAACTGTGAGTAATTTCACAAAGTCCAAACTTGGCTGCTAGTTTTTCAGTCCACAAAGCACTGTGCAAATAACAGAGGCGCATCCTGATCAGTGCTTGGTCACGTCACTTCGTTCAAAGTGTCTCTGGTTGCCATGCATCTGGGGGGTACCGGACGGTAACTCTGTAGTTGTATTGGCTCCTTGTTGCCCGTGATAAACCCACGTGGCCCTTGACAAAAGTGGGTAATCAAAAGAGGAAACTGGTCAACAAAGATGAAAGTGCAGTAAAGAAGAGAAGAGGGATAACACTGGAAGGGAAAAAAATTAAATGGGATGGAACTGTGGGAGAAATAGCTGACTGGGGACTATTGACACTCTTCTGCTGGAGAGACTCTAGATGCCGAACCAGAGGAATTTAGGAAAAGCAACAGATTGACATAAATGAGGAAAACAGTTGTGAAGGGATAAAAAGGGATAACGATGCCCCAGAAGAAGTGACCCTGGCAAAAGAACCACACTGAAGACCTCTCAGAGATAGTTCACAATGCTGATAAACTGCTGAAGCTGGTCCAGCCTTTGAAAGGAGTAGGACACCTCACTGAGGCCCAAGAAGGATGCTAGCTCCGTAGAGTAAGTTGTACAAGAAGGCAAGACCTGCTCGAACTACTTTTGGACAGGTCTTTTTACAAAGAACTCAAACACATGAATTCTCAATATTTTTACTGTCTTAAATTATAGTGTACTTACAACGATTTTACTGTATTTCTCTATTATTTATAACCAACAGCAAGAGAATTTTTAATGTGTTTACGAGCATTTTTAGAGGGGACAGAAGATTGTTTTTTTCCACTGATTATTAACATCACTTTGTATGGTTTCCTTTATGATCCAACACTACTATGCAAAGCAAGAACCGTCTGTAATTTTTACTGAATCTAACCAATCTAACCAACTAACATTGCAATGTGTCATATTGAAAACAGATATATTTTAGAAGGTTGGAGTCATTTTCCGAGTTTACAAAACTTTCAGTCTTGAAGAATCTTAAGTCATCAACAGACCTGGAAAACAATATTGGTTCATTAAATTTTGGGGATGTTATTCCAATATTCCATAACCGAACTTTTGGCTTAAGAACCTCTGAAGTCCTAAAAGTCCAAGATGTACTATGCTTCAGTAAGCACAATGAAAATAAGAAAATCTGCCTACATTATACTTTTGGGGAGTTAGTAAAGAATTTTCTTTATTTTAAATATCAATCGAGAATACCTAGGAATGAAATATACAAAGCAGTTAAAAGAATTTAAATCAAAGGAAAACGGGAATGAAAAATTTACATACCGATTGTAGAAATCTTCTCTGTAGTAATCATAGTCAAAGACATAACCACTAAGGAGGGAAACAAAAAATTAGTTGACACTTGTTCAACCACACTAATTTTGGTACTAAGTTATGAGGTTAAAACAAGTAACTTATGTTACTTTTTAGATTTTTTTTTCAATGTAATTATGTATCCAAAGAGTTTTACAAAGTAATGACAATTGGATATGGTGCCACGTCAAACTGTCATATGTCTGACAATGGGAAGACTGATAATGGTTTGTATGGTTTGGAATGGAAGATGAGAAGAGGTAACAAAATAAAATATTTTAATACTTGTAATTACGTATGAATGAAGGCCATTTTTTTCCAGACAGGGTATAACATAGTTATCCTTTCTTCCTAAGGTATGTACAGTGAGACTACACAATGAACAAAAGGCATGGAAAAGAAAGGTTTAATGACCCATTCGCTATTAAGAATGCTAAAGAGAAATGTGGTTTCTTTAGAAATTCAGCATTCTTTTTCATTCTAAAAACTTATAATTTAATACACAGAGAAAAAAAAATCCACCTTGACTGAATCTTAGCAACCATAATTTAATATTTTAGGGTACTTAAATAGCAATTAATAAGCACATTTTAGTGAAAAGATTAAGCTTCTTAAAGGAATATATAATAAAACTGCTCCCATCTACTTATATAATTGTTGGAATTTACAAAGCCCTTTATATGCATTATTTCCTTTAATTTTAGTACACAAAGCAACTCTGTTGGATACTGTAACTAGAAGAAACTAAGGTGCAAAGGACCTAAGTGACTTGCTCAAATTTTTATTACTAGTAAGTGACAGAGCTGAAACTGGAGAAAAAAAATCTTCTGAATCCATGTCTGGAGCATTTTTCCATGGCACTGTGCAACCCTCGCCAGCCAGCAAGAAATTTACTCATGATGAATGACGTATCTACACTACAGGGGAATAATTATTTTTAATGTCTATTCACTAATTTTTTATCAGTATGAAACATACATAACAAAATTTACCATTCTAACCATTTTAAGTATACAACTCAGTGGCATTAAGTATATTCACAATGTTGTTTAAAGATTGCCAATATCCATTTTTAGCATTTTTCATTATCCCACACAGAAGTTCCATACCTATTAAACAATAACTCCCCATCCCCCGCTGCCCCCAGCCCTTGGTTCTCTCCATCCTACCTCCTGAATTTGCCTCTTCTAGATACCTCATATAACAGGAATCATATAATATTTGTCCTTCTTAGGCTGGCTTATTTCAGTTAGCATAACATTTTCAAGGTTTATCCATACTGTACCACACATGAGAATTTCATTCCTTTTTATGACTGAAAAATATAATGTTGTATATATGTACATATTGCTTTTTATTTATTCCTCTATTGATATACATTTGAGTTGTTTGCACCTCTTAGCCTCTGTGAACAGTGGTAGTCCGAACATCGGTGTGCAAGTATTTGTTAGAGTCCCTGCTTTCATCTCTTTGGGGTATCTACCTAGAAGTGGAATTGCTGGATCATAAAGTACTTTTATGTTTAACTTTTTGAGGAACCACCATATGACAGGCAAGTAATTTTATATTCCCCAATTGATCAATTTAACAGACCTTTAGTTTGTAACTATTCTTATGTCAGGAGAATTGAAAGAACATATTATTTAATCTTAACAACAACCCATAAGACGTAGAGTATTGTTCCAATTTTATAGGACGCTGAGGCCTAGAGATATTAAATATCCTACACAACACAGGTTAAGTACAGTGTAGTCATTCATGTGCTCATTTATCAGAATTTTTTTTTTAAGATTTTATTTATTTATTTGACAGAGAGAGACACAGTGAGAGAGGGAACACAAGCAGGGGGAGTGGGGGAGGGAGAAGCAGGCTTCCCACTGAGCAGGGAGCCCGATGCGGGGCTCGATCCCATGACCCTGGGATCATGATCTGAGCTGAAGGCAGACGCTTAACGACTGAGCCACCCAGGTGCCCCCAGAACTTGATTAAGGACATGTGTGTCAGGAACTGTATTTGCCACTTAGGTTTAGAAGCAGAATAGATATCTCACTTTGATTAAGCGCCAATTAGCAAACACAGATGACCTAATCAAATTGATCCATTTCCCTGCTATTGCCACTAGCTCACCCCACGTATTACAAACTCCCCAGCATTTTGTTTCAGTAGAGTTGAGTTCAGCCTCTGTCCTCTATTTAGATAGTCTTGAATATGGTCTTTTCCTTACCTATTTAATCTGCATGTTGCATTTTTTTTCTTTGACAGTAGTGGAGACAGATAAAAAACTAATAAGAAAAACATTTTAAACAGGAAATACTTAGAAGTAAATGAATGGGACAGAGAGACCAAAGGGAAGAACTATTAAAAGAGATTAATCAAAGCTGACCTCTCTGAGGAGGTAACATACAACTGGAGGCTTGAAGGATGAGAAAGGTCCTATCAAGAGCCTGGGAGAAAAGGACCTGAGGCAACAGAAAGCACAAAGGCACAAGTCAGGAAAAATCCTGATGGATTCAGTGAAGCAGGAAGGTTGGTCCAGGGCTACTGCGTCCTAGGCAACAGCATCGTAGGCAACATTCCAGAAAAGATGGAGAGGGTTAGACAGGTTCAGGACACGTTTTGGAGGCAGACTCAACTGAATTTATCACCGAGTCAGTTGAAGAAACTGGGCAGACTTTGTTATCCTTTCTCAACCGGGGGAAGATTGGGAGGAAGAGGTTCTAGAGGACAATGCTGAGTTCGGTTTTGGATAAGATAGCATTTGGATGCTTGTGAGGCAATCAAGAAACACTTTCACAGGTGACTGGATGCTGCCTTACTGAGGGTAGCCCCAAAGAGAGGGCTTGCTGGGGAAGTAAGTCCGGGAGTTGTGAGCATGCTGATGGCAACAAAGCCATTAAAAAGGTGAGCTCTTTCTCAGGAGTGAGTGTAGAGAGAGGGAGTAGGCTAGTCTTAGGAATTCTAGAATTGTAGAGGTCAAGGGAAGAGGAGAAGATAGCAAAATAGGTCAGATACCACACACTAGGAAGCTTAAAGAACAAAAATTTATTTTCTCACAGTTTTGGAGGCTAAGAGTTCAAGGTCAAGGTGTCAACAGGTCTGGTTTCTTCTGAGGTCACTTTCTTTACTTCTTGCTGTCTCCTCACATGGTTGTCCCTCTGTCTGTGATGTCTGAGTCCCAATCTCCTCTTCTGATAAGAACACTTGTCATATTGGATTAGAGCCCACTCATATGGCCTCATTTTAACTTTATCTCCTCTTTAAAGACTCTCTCTCCCAATATAGTCACATTCTGAGGAACTGGGATTAGAGCTTCAAAAGGTGAATTTTGGAGGAACACAGTTAGCTTATAACAACAGTGAACAATCTATTTAATCTTTGCAAAATGCATCTGCAAAATGGAATAGCATAGTTTCTAGCACACTGTAATAAGTCAGTGAATTTTTAAATCATTTTTCATAGAGCTGATATTTAAACACAGGTTTATCTAAATCGAAAGTTGGTGATTTTTCTGATTGTGTCATGTTTCATCAGACATTTGTTAATTTAAATAAGTTTAATAATCTTAATGCTTTAGCACATATAACTTTATTTTTCCTCAGATGTTTAAGAGAGCATTTCAAAGGTTTATGAACATGATGATGAGAATATCTAATTAAAGATGCATAAATTCTTCTTGATTTTATATATGTCCTCTAGCTCTTTTTAAACTCCCCAAGTGCCAAATATGACATGGACCAATTAATACATATGTTACTAATGTGGCTGACACTGATGATTCCATGTATTTCACACCTTTAGGAAATACTTCAATAATTTAATAGCCTTCTGGAAATTTAAAAATGCATGAGAAAAGAGAAATCATTTTTGTTTTTCTTAGTAGCTTAATTTATCTTAAATTATCTTGTCCAATCTGCTTATTTTTGGTTCAATCCTGACTGCTACAACATATTTGCAAGAACAAGTTGTAGCTGAGCCTCCCGAACTATGTGATCTCCAAGTCCCACTGTCTGCCATCAGGAACTCAATTTTACCTGTCACAGTTCAAAATGAAACGAAATGCACAAACAAGCCTGTCTCGGTGATCATGACAAGCCTGTTTTTGTCTTAATGGTTTGGGCTTTTAGCAGAAATGCCATGGCCGTAGTTGGCTCAGGTCATAAGCTGTAAAATCACCCTGGATTTCCAAGGAAGAAAAAGAGATTCAAAGAAATGAAAAGAGATAACCACAGGGCAAGTCTGATTTGTGATAAGTATGCTTTTTCAGTGTTCCTGCCGCCAGCTTTTTTTTTCCCCTTCCCCAGATTTTGTCTCTCTTAAAAATCCCTTCTTTCTCTTTCTGTGTGAGGCTCTATTTGAAATTACCTGTCAAAAAATGGCATTTCCAGAAACCATATTCAGGTTTTTAAGGCGTTTTACGTATTCTAGGATTTTATTGGAAGAGTTTCAAGTTAAAAAAGAAATAACCTTTCCTTTCCTCATAAACTGTTCTGTTCATGAGTTAATTTACTTTTCCTTTTTTTGAGGGGGGGCTTTGCAACTTTCATTGTAACAGCTTCGTATGACAGTCTGGTCTTTAGGCTACTGAAACAAAATGGTCATAAGTCAGATGTTTTAGGCATTTTCCAAGAAGAAACTAAGTCTAGCAACTGTCAAGGCTTCTGTTGTTTGGAGGCATGCTCCGTGGCAAGGGGCAGATACTCAACTTTTTAGAAAAGTGAAACAACAGTTTTAAATATTTCACACAAATAGTTTATATATATTTTTAAAATCTGGTATACTTTCATTCTACTTTTTTTTAAAGAAGATTTTATTTATTTATTTGACAGAGAGAGAGACAGCAAGAGAGGGAACACAAGCAGGGGGAGTGGGAGAGGGAGACGCAGACTCCCCACAGAGCAGGGAGCACGATGCAGGGCTCGATCCCAGGACTCTGCGATCATGACCTGAGCCGAAGGCAAACGCTTAACAACTGAGCCACCCAGGTGCCCCTCATTCTACTTTTCAATGTACCTTTATTCTAACTGCTCAGGTTCCCTCAAAATTTAATGGGAAATGGGAATTAATAAAGTAATTGTTTAGAGTTGCACACTCATAGTCTTTATTTTATTACTGAAGATTAAATGACACCAAGTAACTTCCCTGGAATTTAATTTAAGCTTTTTCATTTACAGAAGGAGAAATCACAACTCATTAGGTTTTGCAATATGTGAGATCAAATTTATCTAATCCCTTTGAATTCATAAAACCAGCTTCATATGAATAGACTAATACACACAAGTATTTCTTTTTATTTTCCATCACAGAATTTCATTAAAATATAATCTGAAGAAAATGAATAAACTTCCCAGCACAAGGAGGGAGCATTTTAATGGTTTCATTACAGACATCCTGCCAATAGTAACTCCTACTGAAGCCTTCTCAGTGACTATATCTGGCTTCCCAAATTAAACTTGATAATCAATTACTGAGTATTTTAAGTCTGGCACAATACTGGGAGTTGTGGATAATAATATCAGCAGAACATGGCTTCTAACCTCAAGGAATGTCAATCTAAGTGTAAGGGATTAGATAAATATACATATGACTATAATTTAAGCAGAATTTGACAAATGCCAAAACAGATATAAAAACTGCTACGAGAGCTTATAGGCAGAAGAATTAGGATGTGGTTGGTGGGACAAAGTCTCAAACGAGGGTTTATGAAAGAGATGGCATTTGAATCGGTCTTTGTAAAGGTTAGGAATTTGACAAGTGAATGTTCAAAAGGAGGCCCTTCCAGAAGACCAAGAATTGGTGGTAGAAAAATGTGGAATAAATTTGTAGAACAGTTTTTTATGAAGATTAGTCTCTGTCAATAGCATAACTTTTCTTCAGAGTACCTGTGGAAGTCATGATTGCAGAAGTCATAAGGTAGGCTAGCAGAATGAACTTCTAGAGCATACTTCTCCAAGGCTATTAGTAGAAGTATCCTCAGAAGTACCTATAGGATCCTATTTCTAACTTGTCATAAAATTTGGTGTAGGTTTCTAAATGTCAGAGTGTATATATATAGTTGAACAGATTTATAAACTTTGTCAAGATAATGTGTGGACAAAAATCTGTCTATTTTCTTTTAGGGGATACATATACAACTTTAATTTTACCTTGGAGTGTGTGTGTGTGTATGTTTGTATAGTGGATAGACATACACACATACATTAGAAATTCAAAAAGAGTTTAAAAAGCTACGTAGTCTAAGTTGCATTGACAAAATGGTTTGCTACCAAGGACTTCAGAATTGAAGGAGGAGGTGGTTGGGAACCTAAAGAATTATGAAACATTTGTAGAGTTCCTGGCTAATTGTGGATCAGGACCTGGGAGCTCAGGAAGGGGCAGTGACCAAGACATTCAAAAGGGTAAAACGATCCACCCAGCTCAGTTACTAGTTCTGGTCTCTTACCTACTGTGAATCAAGCTTACTGTTTCACACACTTTTTTTTTTTTCTTATGTTACTGTTTCACACACTTAAAGGATGATTACTTTAATTAAGGTAGGTGTAGATAGTGAATTCTGGGAACAAGAGAGAAAAAGGAGGGGGAAAATTATTTTCCTGTCTTCTGGCTGAGTTAACACAGGGATTGTGACTTTGGAAGTATCTTCCTGAATGGGGTATGGTTGTTACTCTTCTCTATGCTGTGTTCTGTTAAGAAAGATGTTTAAACATGGGATTCCACAATTGTGTTTAGTTTTCACTTCTGTCTTTTGCTCTGGAATAAATGAAAAAAATGATTCTCTTCAATTCATGATTACTTGATAAAGCTACAATGAAAATGGAAATTTATTTTTTGCAAACCGCATGACCTATCTGGTAAGAGAACTATAAATGTGAAAGCAGGAGAACCAAGAATCTAGCTATTTTGAAGGTCTGGCCTACACATAAAGAGTCTTGTCTGGACCAGTGAAATGGACTCCAAACTGGTATTCCTGGTCCCAAGTATATCCACAACTCTTATCCATGATACATGCTGCTAGTGACTTAAAAGCATTCTTTTTACAAAAGACAACATCAAACTCTTCAGTTACTCCCCATGGCCTACAAGGTGATGTTCAGACTCTTCAACTTTCAGTGCTCTCTGAAATGGGGCTCCTTCTTCAAATATTCTTTAATAATTCATTCAACTACTCTCTCATCCATTCTGCATTTCCTTGCATCCTACTCTGGCAGAGAAACTCTCCTTGCTGTCACAGGGAGACTTTCTTGGATCTCTACACAGTCTTCTGTATTAGCCCAAATGGTTGCTCAACAGTTTCCCATTATAGGGTTTTGCCCAAGCCCTCCATCTATCAACATGTTGTATCTTCTTTCAGTTGAATATTATCCATTCTTAAAGACTAACTCAAGCCCCACATCTTCCCCAATTATAAAGCCTGTGGGGTTAGACTAAATTCCATGTATTATGTTATTCTTTTTGCATTTACATTTAATTCTTGCTTGTCAGCTTTCTGCTTTTCCTGTCACTTAGCTAATCTATATAGATTTATTTCTGTTAACCTTTCCCTTCACAAAGCAATCTCTCTATTCCATTCATCATTCGTATCTTCCTTCTTTGAACTTAGTTTGTCTTAATTTCTTGACGCTGGAATTTCCAGAATAAAATATTCCAGGAGGACTCATGTCAAAATCCTGTAGAGTATTATGTCTCTTTGTTTTAAGTGAATTTGGCCAGAAATATGCAGATTTCATTTTTACAGCTTCTTATGCATACTTCTATTTGAACATATTATAACAATTGACCATCCAGGAGTCTATTTCACTAAATTGTGAGTTTTGAAAAGGCAGAGTGTTTATAGTCACCCATTTGAAATTTTTTTTTAAGATTTTATTTATTTATTCGACAGAGAGAGTGAGAGAGTACAAGCAGGGGGAGCAGTATAGGGAGAGGAAGAAGCAGGCTCCCGCCAAGCAGGGAGCCCAACGTGGGGTTCGATCCCAGGACCCTGAGATCATGACCTGAGCCGAAGGCAGACGCTTAACCATCTGAGCCACCCAGGAACCTCCATTTGAAATTTTTTGAATTGAATGTTACACGTCTGTGGCAATTTCTGCAATAATATTTATTGTTACTACTTTTTGTAGGAAAACAAGTATCTGTATTAGAGTTTTCAAATGCCTGAATATTAATATTAGAATGTTTAGACCATTATGGGGGTGTCTGGATAGCACAGTCCAGTTAAGCATCTGACTTTTGGTTTTGGCTCAGGTCGTGATCTCAGGATGATGAGTTCTAGCCCCACTTTGGGCTCTGTGCTCAGTGTGGAGTCTGCTTAAGACTCTCTCCCTCTGCCCCTCCCCCTGCGTGCTCTCTCTCTCTCAAATAAATAAATAAATCTTTTTTAAAAAAAGAATGTTTAGACCATTATGATTGCTATGTTGGGTTAGCCCTTTCTGCCAATAAATTGATATTGATATTTATTGCCTCTCAGTCCTAAATCCATTTCCCCAGCCCCCCAGCCCCCCTACCCTACTGGAGGAAAACCACAAGGCAAAGAAGAGGAAGCAGCTTCTTTTTCCAGGTTCTCATATACATTTCTTCTTGCTCATCTGGCACTGCTATCAGCAGGATATGGGAGAGCCAGTGATGCTCACTGGTACCCCAGCAGGACGGTGCCTACCCATTATCCGTAGTCCACCAACACCCCAACAAACTTCTCTGCCATCCAGTAGGCTGCAGTCACACCCTCTCCTACGGGAGTATGAATCTCAGCCTCAGAGAGAGAGGCTCTTCATTTATTCCTTCCTTGGATACTGTCCCTCAGCCACAGAGATAGTAGTTGTTCTCTACATTTTCTATTCTGATATTCTTTTGTAGTCTTTTTTTACCCTTTTGAGGTAGTTAACCATGTACTTTACTAGTTAATAATTCCTCATATTAAATTTTCTCTGTTAAAATGACTGGTGTGGTTTCCATCTTCTGTCTCCTGATTAGGCCTTGCCTGAGACAATCCTGTTTAGGCATTCTTTGACCAAATGTGACATACAGTCAAAGGGTACAGGTTGTCCTTTTATAGAGAAACCCTTTTCTTAGTTTGTATAGTTGATAGTTTTATTATTATAATTTTTATCTTATTGGATTACAATAATTTTTCTAAAGTTTTCCTTCAAGACTAAATATATCAACTGCACATATTCTTCATGGTCGAGTCTAGCTTTAAAAAAATATTTGAGAGTGATGTCAAAAGGGATAATAACAATAGTAACAACAACGTTAATAATTCTAATAATTAATATTTATTGAATGGTTAGCATTTATCACTGTTCTAACTGCTTTGCATCCGTTAGATCATTTAATTGTCTTAAAAGTCCTATGAGTTAGTGTTAATATTATCCCAATTGTATAAATGAGAGAACCAAAGCAATGATATGATTAATTAGAGTCCAGAGTATAAATTGCATTGTCTGTGGCTTACCAGATATTGGTTAAGAAATATTAGGTATTTTGCCAATTACTACCACTATCAGAAGTAGAAACCAGGAATGTACTACCACTACCATAAGGCTAGTGAAATCTTAGTGGGCATTAACTAAAGTGAAGGGTTTTTAAAAAGAAGATAATTCCACTGGACTCTCACTTTTGAGACATCCCTGGAAACAGTTTAGTGTATTTCAGTAAAGTTTCACAAGGATATTAACCAACTGGAATGCATACAAATGAAAGAAATTAGGATGGCAAGAAATCTCAAAAATGACTGTATGAAAAAGTTTGAATTAAATAAGGTTGTTTGGTCTAGAGAAGAAAGCCTTTGGGAAAGGAGGTAAGTAACTGTTTAAATATTTGAAAGGTTGTCTAGTGGAAGAGGCATTGAATTTATTCACTGTAGTTCCAGAAGGCAAAACAAGTCTTAAAGAGTAGTAATTACAAGGAAAAATGTTACTGCTAAATATAACAAAGAAATAGAATAACGAGTTCCAAATATCTTGAGTGTCTGGTAGTTTTGGAAAGAAAATAGAATCATAAAAAGAAAAATACTGTGACAAAACACTGTATGATCTAGTAAAACACAGTGTAACAGATACATGTCCTTCAAGAAGAGCCTGAAAATCATTTGTTGGGGATTTTGTAGAGAAGAGAATTGATGCATTACATAGTTCTGGGATATCTTCCAAGTTGAAATTTCATGATTTTATTAAATCAAATTACTTCATTAAAATGTAACATTTAATTCTTCACCTACAGGTTTTGGGAACATGGTGACCTGAAGCTGGCTCCTTTTCGGTTGAGCACCAGTTCTGGTCTCTTTGACTCTCCTCAATCAAATTGATGCAGAATTAAAGAAGAAATCAAAATTAGACTTTCATATTATCTAGAAAGAAATAAAAAGAATGCTTCTTCCAAAACCTATGGGACATAGTAGGAACTTAACTCAGAAAAAGGTATGGCTTAAATGTGTTCATTGTTGAAGACTGAAGATGAAAAAAGAAAGGAATGCAGTCTTAATCTTATTAGAAAAAGAGCAACATAATAGGCCAAAATAGACTAGGGAGAGGAAACTAATGTCAGGTTCAAGTCTGAAAAATCTATCAGCATACTCTGGCACAAAAACAAATGAAAGGAGAAAAACTATGATTGTCATCAGTAGACGCTAAAGAGGTATTTGATAAAATTAAGAGGCAATCCTTATAATATATTCTAAATAAATACTTAAATAGATAAGTGCCAAGACCAAGAAGGAATATTGAATGATTCTTCCACTCCTTATTGATTTAGTTTGCACTCTGTCAATTACTACCTTCATGTATAAACATGGCTAATTGTTGTAGCCTGTATTTTATTCTCACTGAATTGCCATTTCTTATCCCCAAGTGACATATTTGTAGAAGAGATTGTCTCCTTCAAAATTTTGTTTATAATATTCTCACCTCTAGATAAACTTTAGAAATATTGTGAAATTTTCCCCACCAGTACCATTTTTCCCATAGTCTTTTTCAACAAATCATTTTGTCCCTTTTAAGAACTTTTCAGTTAAGGAACATGACTAAATAGTTGTTAAACATATTTTTATAAATTAAGTTGATCTTTATGATGCTGGAGTCCAGAATCAAAACAAGGTTAGTAGCTATATTTATAAAATTCTGTCTGGGTTTGTTACGTGGTAAAACATATTTTCTCTTGATGTCTTTCTGTTACTTTCACAAATGAAAGATGATGTAGCTGAACACAGGATTCTTGCTATGATCTTTTCCCTCAAAAATATCTGTTATTGTCTTGCCAGTGGTACATATCAGAGAGAAAACTGAGTCCAACTTTAGTTTTTCTCTTAAAGTTAGCTTTTCTTTTCTTTTTGGCATGGATACCAATAGCTTTCTTTACATTTCAAATTGTAAAAATCTCATTTAAAGAAATCAATGAATTATATTTTATCTTTCATTGTTGACTCTTCCATGTTCTGTAAAATTGTTCTCTGTGGCAATACCTATTATTTACAGATTAAACTCTATGAACTTTCATCCATTTCTTTTTCCTTGTTTTTATTTTGCCACTTTCCTCTATTTTACTCAGGGGATGTTTATCAAGTTTTTTCCTAAAATCACTTACTGGGTTTTTTTCCCCAGTATGGTATCAAATGTGCCATTTACTTCTTCATTTGAGGCATTATATTTAATCTGGGGTTTAGTTAAAGAATCAACTGCTATTTTCTAGATTAGTCTCTTCTTATTACAACCTACATATGTTTCTTAGAGGCACTTTCCTTCTGAACATTATTGAACTAAGTTAACAGACATTTTCTTTAATATTCTTCAGTTTCTAGAATTAAATCTTTTGTTGTTGTTTTTAAATTGAGATAAAATTGGCATATAACATTGTATCAGTTTTAGGCATACAGAACAATGATTTGATATTTTGTGAAATGATTACCAAAATAAGTTTAGTTAACATCTATCACCACACATAATTACAAAATTGTTTTTCTTTGTGATGAGAACTTTTAAAATCTACTCTCTTAGCAACTTTCAAATATACAATACAGTATGATTAACTATAATCACTATGCTGTACATTACATTCCTGGGATTTACTTATCTTATACCTGGAAGTGTGTGCCTTTCAACCATGGATTCATTTTGAACAGAATTAAATCTTACAGAGGAATGAGTTCTCTGTGAGCCCTCACAATATTGCTGGGCTTATTTGTAATGAAGAATTTTTCACAAGCTTCCATGCTTTTTTCTCATTAGTTCTTTTCTGTTTTAAGTCAATATTCAGTGTTTAGGTTATTTTGGCTACATAAACTTTACTTACAGTTGAGCAATATACTACGATTACATTTCCTTCTTGTACAAATTTACTTGGCTTTTATAATGGCTTCATTTTTTTTCATTCTTAATGGAGATCTCCGATGTCCTGCTATAAGCCAGATGGGTCCTCTCTGGGTCTGCTACAAAGTGACCATCCTGGTACTTCTCTTCACCAGTGACTTGGGAACCTTTTTTTTTCTTGTGTTAGACCCTTTTATTATTTATTTATTTATTTATTTATTTACTCAATGATTTTGGTGAAACAAGCATCAGTAGATTTCTTAGAAAGGATTTGTTAAGCCTTAGATTTCTGAAAATACAGTTGATTCTTTTTATTTGAGGATTCTGTATTTATGAATTTGCTAAGATTACCTATAACTCCCAAATCAATACTTGCAGCGCTTTCATGGTCACTCACAGACATGCACAGAGTGGCAAAAAATTTGAGTTGCTGAGGCAGCACATTCCCAACTGAGACTGAGGTGACTTTGTTCAGATCTGACACTGCAAATAAGTATACTTTTCATGGTCTACTTAGTGTTGCATTTTTTTTTTTTTTTGCATTCTTGTGCTTTTCATTGATTTTTCTGTTTTGCAATGGCCCCTAAACAGAGTGCTGAGGTGCAGCTCAGTCTTCCCAAGCACAAAAGGCTGTGATATGCCTCAGGGAGAAAATACATGTTACATGAGCTTCCTTCAGGCAAGCATTATAGTGCTGTTGGTCATGAATTCAATGTTAATGCATCAACAATATATATGAAATAAACTGTCTTTACACAGAAACACACACCAAGCAGGGTTATGTATTAGTTGGTTAACAAAATTATTGTGACCAGACGCTTACGGGAACCTAATCCTGTATTTCCCCTAGGACCAGTGGTTCAGTATTTGCTAATGCAGTGGCTGCAGTGACTTGATAGAGTAGAACTACCTCAAAAATACAAGAATGGAGTGGATCTTTTCCTATCTTCATGCTTGACTGATAATGTGTTTGGTAGGACTGACAGTCTGGTTGGATATCACTTTCTCTCAGAATTTGGAGGGCATTATTGCATTGTCTGCAAGTTCCTAATGTTGAGAAATGTGATGTCATTCTGCTTCTGAGTCTTTGTATGTGGCCTTTATTCCTCTACTCGAAGGCTGAAGTTCTTCTTTTTTTAAGGATTTTATTTATTTATTTGAGAGAGAGAGAGCGCGAGCGCATGAGCAGGGGGAGGGGCAGAGAGAGAGGGAGAAGCAGGTTTCCTGCTGAGCAGGGAGCCCGATGCGGGGCTCGATCCCAGGACCCCAGGATCATGACCTTAGCCAAAGGCAGATGCTTAACTGACTGAGCCACCCAGGTGCCCGGTTTCAGGTCTTGTTATCTGTAGTAATTAATCTGCCTAAGTGTGGATCATCTTTCATTCACTGTGCTGAGAATCCTCCTATGGCAAACTTACATGTTTCAGTTTTAGGACACTTTCTTTCATTACTTATTTGATAATGTCCTTGGTTTTCTGTCTGTGAAACAATTATTACTAGATACCGATCTCTGGGAGTAAGCCTCAAATTATTTTAAATCCTTTCTTTATTATTTTCCATCTCTGTCTTTGTGATCTTTTAAGTTTGAATTCTAAACTTTCATTGAGTTTTTCATTTCTGTTTTGCTTTTAATTTCTAAGAATTTTTTTTCTTTTCCATATGTTCCTTTTTAATAATACACTTTTTATATAGATATATTTTCCTATCTTTAGGGATATTAATTATTGGTTTTTAAGAGGGTTTTTAGGGTTTTTTGCTTGCTTGTTTAGATTAGTTTTATACTCCTTATACTTCCTCGACTGTGGAGTTCTGGTTTTCTGTTTCTTTTTTTCTTTCATGTTAGAGTATTTTCTCAAATATCTGGTGATCCTTTGCTGGTAGGTCATAATTCAGAGCACAGCACTAAAAACCTGACTGGAAGTAGTGTGTGTGTGTTGCGTGCACACATTTGCAGGGCTTGTTGACCAGAGGGTCTCACTGGGGTGTGATGGGGCAGGGTCTTAAGGGTTTACTGGGACTGTAAAATGTCAGTATCTCCAGATTTTCTGGGATGGTCAGTTTTCTGAGATGATAAACTGCTAAGTCTTTGTTGAAGAGAAATCTCATTCTGGTTTAATGTTGAAAAATAATGGTATTGTAGGGTTGCCCTAATTTTTCCATAGGCCATTAAGATAGTGGCAGGATTTTTTTTTCCCCAACTGTGATGAGTTCGGTTGGAGTGTTAGGAATTAATGTGATTTTTCGCACTCAGCAAACATTTCACATATACTAACTTTCCTCCTCATGGTGGAATCTCTTGCAAAGCAAAGGGAGTAGCTGAAGACCAGACACGAGGACATAAGCTCCTTCTTGAAGGCATGCCTTTTTTTTTTTTTTTTTTAATGAAGAAACAGGAAGAGAAACAGAAAAAGGAGGAGAAGGGGGGAGGCAGAAATGGGGGGGAGGAAATAAGAGAAGTAGGAGATTGGGAGGAGGGAGAGGAGGAGAGAGGAGAAGGCAAAGGAAGGGGGGAGAGGGAGAGGAGAGAAAAGAGGAGGCAGGAGAGGGGAAAAGGGTGAGGGGAGCTGAAGAAACCTTGAACACGAGGTTTTTCAGTCTCCTGTGATGCGGTTACTGGTTAATTTGCCAGTTATGTCATTCAGTGTCACTTCTAAGATACCGTTGGTGCAGCCAAATGGTACTGCTCGTTATCTCCACAATAGAAACTAAACCTGCCCGACTGTGTCCCACCATGACTTTTCATTTATAACCCGTCTTTCAAGAATTATCAAATAATGCCTCATATCACAAATATCTGCTTATTTTTATTTTATCTTCTTTAGCAGATTAGAGTTGCCAAGCCATGTCTCGTATTAGACACCAGCTTCTTTGTTTTTATCCTCTTCATGAGATGATAAGGTCCTTAAAGGCAAAGACTTAGTCTTGTCCACAACTTCTCAATTACTGTAGCGAAGGACCAGCTTTTTATTTGAAAAATTTCTCATTCATCACAGACTGATAATTTCATAAAATACCAAATGGTACACTTAGATGTCAAAGTGGCATAAAAATGCAATCAAAGTTTCTAAATGCTTTTACTTCCTTTTTGTATTTCAGTAGTCACCCTGGTAAAAAACAGTTCACGGACTGGCACTGTTTTAGTGAATCCACTCTGAGACACTGCTCTCATCTACCTTTGCACCTTCCTTTGTGCCTAGCAATATGATTCGAGAAGAGTTTTTACTGAGTATATTAGTTCTCATCCAAATATAATTAAATTGATATTCAGAAATAAAGATAAAAATCCTGGATCTTGATTAGAATGAAATGGCATCATGATACACGCTTCTTGTTTTTAACACTTGGTTTGTACTTTGAAGGTTTAAATGTTAAGCAATTAGCAATGTCCTCAAAAATAATGTGAATTGCAGAATTCTTTTCAATATATTCAACATTCGAGTCTAAAGAATTTGGTGCCAGCCTTCATCTGCCATTGTCAAAAGTAACGTTTTACTTTACTACGTTCTCCAACAATGGTAATTTGGTGTTGTGATCTTTGTAATACAGAAGGAAAGCTCAATACTCAATCACAGTAAGAGCAAACTCTTCCTGTCTAGTAGGCTGGTTTTCAAACAGCAGCGACATTGTTATCGTATGATATTTTGCACACACACTTAGAGCGCCCTTCAAATAATGAATTGATGCACTTAATGAAATTAGACAGCTGCTCATTGTACAAAGGGCAGTGATCAAATTTTTCCTCATGAGCTTCAAGCTAAAAACTGGTAACTGAAGAAAATTACGAATGGATGCTTTGATTTATTGGGAAGCCTCCTAATCCTTGACTTGGTGGTCTGATGTGGGAATCTGGAGGAGTCAGCATGCCATGGGCCTACTGAAATTAATGTTGATAATCAAAGGCCCATGATTAAGGAACACATTTTAAAAATAACTTCTTTTTTTTTTTTTTTTAAAGATTTTATTCATTTATTTGAGAGAATGAGAGAGAGAGAGCACATGAGAGGGGGGAGGGTCAGAGGGAGAAGCAGGCTCCCTGCCGAGCAGGGAGCCCGATGCGGGACTCGATCCCGGGACTCCAGGATCATGACCCGAGCTGAAGGCAGTCGCTTAACCAACTGAGCCACCCAGGCGCCCCTCTTTTTTTTTTTTTTTTTTTCTAAGTAGTCTCCACGCCCAATGTGGAACCCAATGTGGGGCTTGAACTCAGGACACTGAGATCAAGACATGAGCTGAAATTAAGAGTCAGATGCTTAACCAACTGAGCCACTCAGGTGCCCCAGGATGGTTTTTATAGATTTTTTTTTTTAAGATTTTATTTATTTATTTGAGAGAGAGAGACTGAGAGAGAGAGCACATGAGAGGGGGGAGGGTCAGAGGGAGAAGCAGACTCCCTGCCAAGCAGGGAGCCCTATGCGGGACTTGATCCTGGGACTCCAGGATCATGACCTGAGCCGAAGGCAGTCGCTTAACCAACTGAGCCACCCAGGCACCCCTAAAAATAACTTCTTTAGAAGCCTCACTTTTTAAAAGGCTTTCAAGATTTTTAGTATCCAGTTGGGCTATAACATACCCTTCATTGAAATACCACTTGCATGATATGATAATTTAACAAGATCTGGGAGAAATGTCTCATCAAGTGTTTCATCTTTTTTATGCTTTTCATTGAAGCTAAGAGGAAATTATAGTCAAGGGTTGTCTACTATTGGGTTAAACCAGAGGCACTGTTATGTTATTTTGAAGTTTAACGTGGCCTCCAGGTTCTAATGGTAAATTTTGAATGTGATCTAATTAAAATTTCACCAAAGAAATAATGTTTCTAAAAACATGAAACATTTGAGGGTTGGTTTTTCATTTTAGTATCTACTTTAGTTGGCATGCCAAAATATAGCTCCTCAATGCATTTTTTCCCCCCGATAAGCTCCTAAAGCGTAAGCGATGCCTGGTTTTTGCTAATATTTGGTAGCTATCAATTATACTGTGAAAACTGATTTGTTCTGCAGAGTTAAGTAGGGAATCTTTTGAATCAAAAGTATTCTGTACTTTGAAAAATGTCATTAAAAGTGTTGAAAAGGTCACATTTTGAGATTGATGAAAAAAAGATCAGTCATTCTTGGCTGGATGAACAGAATTTAATTGGGACATGAGGCTTTAAAACTTTTGCCAGCACTTTCATAATGCAAATCTGGGATTCACACTACCTCTGGAAGCAATAGATAACTTTTTATGTACATGATTATTTTTCCTGAATAATTCAAGTTATTATGTGGATGTTCATTATGATTCAGATGAATATGAAACTCAGAAGACAGAATGAAGTGTCAGTGTGAATGAAACTGACAGCTCTTTAAGCAAAAGCCAGAGGCTGGACTCCATTTCCAAATGACTGCCAATATGCTGTGTGTCTTTATGGAGCCTACCTCACATCTCTGTGTCTTAGTTTTCCAGTATTAAAATAATTATAAGAATATCTATTTTCTATATATGAGAACCAGTGTAGATTCATTGAACAATAGAAAATAAAGGCTAAGCAAAACTTTGAATCCTTTAAGAAGGGCTAATACTGCCAAGAAATTATTTAGGTAAGCAACTGTAATTCCACTGGAAAGCCCATTTTAGGGATATTTAAAAATAGAAAAAAAGAAGTTTTTTTTTTTTTTTTTAAGATTTATTTATTTATTTGAGAGCGAGAAAGAGAGCAAAGGCAGGAGGCGTAGGGGGAGAGGAGAGAGAGTCCCAAGCATACTCCATGCTGAGTGCGGAGCCCTACACAGGGCCTGATCTCACGACCCTGAGATCACGACCTGAGCTGAAACCAAGAGTCCGATGCTTAACTGACTAAGCCACCCAGGCACCCTGGAAAAAGAGTTTATTATCTTCAAGTAAAGTTAATTAGTTTTCTTTCCTTGGAGATGGGTTGATTTTAACTGAGAGAAAATCAAGCACTTTCTTTATTCTGAACATTTATTTCTAGTGAGTGTTGTCAGAACAGATTTTAAAAGTATATGAAACTGAGATCTTGTTTCCAACTGAATCAACACTCTTCATGTAGTAGTTCTACATATGATATCTAAATAATCTGAGCCACCATTTCTATTTTATTCATATACACATCCAATACACATATCTTTTATTGGTCAGACTATATGCTCATTCTTTCCAATGTAGCTTGACATTTTAAAAACTCACGTTCCTCAAAAACAGTGCTGGTATTAAGGAAACAGTGGTACTTGTGTAAGTTAATATACCTTTCAGAGCTTTGTTTTAAATTTGATTCCATAACATCATATAAGATTAGTTCTGCTCATGAGTGAGATTTTATGTATGACGAGTTTAGTTATCGATTTTCTTATGTATGGGTATTTGATGTCTGCAAATTAGTTTGGCTAATTTAAAATTGTATAATATGAAGTGATCATAAATCCTTTGTAGATTTTATTTTATTTTTTTTAATTTTTTTATTTTTTAAAGATTTTATTTATTTGACAGAGAAAGACACAGCGAGAGAGGGAACACAAACGGGGAGTGGGAGAGGGAGAAGCAGACTCCCTGCCGAGCAGGGAGCCCGATGCGGGACTCAATCCAGGGACTCCAGGATCATGACCTGAGCAGAAGGCAGTCGCTTAACCAACTGAGCCACCCAGGCGCCCAATCCTTTGTAGATTTTAAAGAACTTCTCATTAGACTTGCCTTTTTAGAATAATTAAGTGGTGAGGATTGCTATGACTAAGAGTTTAGAGGATATGGTAAGATTATTTAGCCAATATTATTTAAGTCACAATTTTAACAGCATTTTTATCTTAAATACACATATAACCTGTATGACATCAGGTTTATTATTGGGTTGAATGTTTTTAATGGTTGAATCTCTCTCTCTTTATATATATATATACATATCTCAAATGATAGATTGACTTTTAAATACCTTAATTTATTATGATCAAAGATCTCATCCAAATTTTTGGGGGGGAGGTTGCCTAGGATATATAATAATACCAACTTTCAAAGTAAAACTGATATGAACTGTGACATTTGGCTTAATGTGACACTTTATTATATGAATGAATGAGACTGTAGTGAAAGTGCTGATAACACTCTTTTGAAATATCATCAGCTATAAAGTCCTGCACCACTGCTTTCTTTATAAGCAGAACTTAAATAAATCTATTTAATGGTCCTATGTATTTTCTTCCCTCTAAGTAACACTATACTCCTGCCTGCTATAATCTGCAATTACTTTCTTTTCCCTGAGGAGAACATTTCACTGAAGAAATAAAAGTCGTTTTAGTCACCATGAGTCTCTCTGCTTCCTAAGACATTTTCAAATGGTAAGGACTGAGGAAGACTGTTTTTGATGACTCTATTCTATTTTATTATTGGAGAGTAATGAATTCTTGCTCCTTAAAAGTGCGTTCTGGAACCTATGCATTCAAGACACCACGGTCAATATATATATAGTACAGAAGAGTGGCATTGACAGGTGCAGAAATAAATAATGGGTTTAAGCTTCCAAATGTTTTTACACATTTCCCTGAGTGGCAGGTTGATAAATTAAAATTACAGTTGTAGCATCAGGCCTGAGAGCACAACTGCTTTAGATTACAAAAATAGCACCGTGGAAACTGTGTACTCTCCAGAGAAGCAGCCTGGAGGGCCTTGGGGAAAAATGAAACAAGTGCAGTTGCTAAAGGAATCGTTAACTTTGTGGTAGCACTGTCTCAGTCTAACCAAATAAAAAGAATAGATTTTTAGAAGAGGACAATTGGCTTTACCCCCTTAGCCCCTTTTCCCTGGAGACTCAAAGAAAATTGAACCCACACCATCAAGAGATAGGCATTGCGTTGGCCATGAGTGGCTTCCAGGTGTCAGACGGGCGTATTTAAGAGCTCAGGGACAGTTTCCTGTTAACCTTCCCCTAGTTTTGATGCTACACCTGGATTTTAGCTCGTCATCCTGTCACCATGATCCCACAAATTTCAGCTGAGCAGCCCCTAAGAAGACATCACTCCCTCACTCACTGATTCTAATATTCTCAAAAAAATGTTATTTTCATCAGGCATTTCCTTCCCATTGTTTTTTTCCTTACAGGTCTTAGTAAATTAAAATTGTATATATTTAAGGTGCACAACACGACTTTTTGATATACATACACACTGTGAAATGATTGCCTTAATGAAAGCTAATTAACATATCCGTCCCCTCACATAGTTACCTTTTTCTTTTTCTTTTTTTTTTTTTTTAAGATTTTATTTATTTATTCATGAGAGACAGAGAGAGAGAGAGGCAGAGGGAGAAGCAGGCTCCCAAGGAGCAGGGAGCCCGATGCGGGACTCGATCCCAGGACCCTGGGACCATGACCTGAGCCGAAGGCAGACGCTTAATCAGCTGAGCCACCCAGGCACCCTAGTTACCTTTTTCTTAATGAGAACACTTAAGATCGCCTTTTTAAAACAAATTTTAAGTATACATTATAGTATTAGCAACTATAGTCATCATGTTCTGATTCCCAGAACTTACTCATTCTGCATAACCGAAACATTGCCTCCCTAATTCGCCCACTCCCTGGCAACAACCATTCTATGCCCTGTTTCTGAGTTCTGCTAGTTTAGCTTCCACCCATAAGTAAGATCAGGAAGTATTTGTCTTTCTGTGTCTGGCCTCTGACTTATTTCACTTAGCATAATGTCCTCCAGGTTCATCCATGCTGTTACAAATGGCAGGATTTCCTTCTTTTTAAAGACTGGACAAAATTCTATTATAAAGCACTAAATAATATTTCATGTATATATATAACATTTTCTCTATCCACTCCTCTGTTAATGGACATTTAGGTTGTGTTGGCTATGGTAAATAATGAGACTATGAACATGGGGACACAGGTATCTTTTCCAGTTAGTGTTTTCATTTCCTCTGGATAAATACTCAGAAGTGGAATTGCTGAATTATATGGTAGTTCTATTTTTATTTTTTGAAGGAACCGCCACACTGTTTTCTGTAGTAGCTGCACCAATTTACATTCTCCCCAACAGTGCACAAGGGTCCCCTTATCTCCACATCCTCACCAGCATTTATTAGCTTTGATCTTTTTGATAATAGCCGTTGTAACAGGTGTGAGGTGATTTCATTCTGCTAAAGTCAGGAGTCTTTTCAAGTCCTGCCTGGACTATTGCAGCAGCTTTCTAAATGGCTGTACTATGACCTCACTTTGGATAACATCACTCTTCAGGTAAAAACAAAATAGACAAGCAAACACACAACATTCAATGACTCCACTGTATCCACAGAATGAAAAGGAAGCTCATCTTCTTCCCTCTCTCAATCTTGTATTGAATTCTTAACCTCACCTTGAGGATTAACTCAGGTCCTACCTTTTGTCTAGAAAAATTTCCTGACGATCGGGCCATTTTCTTCAACTTCTCAGTTCTTAAATTAAGCTAAATGCTTTTTTTTTTTTTAAGATTTTATTTATTTATTTGACAGAGAAAGACACAGCGAGAGAGGGAACACAAACGGGGAGTGGGAGAGGGAGAAGCAGACTCCCTGCCGAGCAGGGAGCCCGATGCGGGACTCGATCCCGGGACTTCAGGATCATGACCTGAGCCGAAGGCAGTCGCTTAACCAACTGAGCCACCCAGGCGCCCAAGCTAAACTCTTAATTCCTAAATGATTTTACAGCAGTCCTATAATTCTGTTTTATGTTTTGATGCTCGACTGAAACCATCCCTAAATTGGTATTGCTTTCCCTTTTTCATGCTCCTATTATTAAAGTTTTTAATATTGTGTGTGATATTTCTATAAATCTAAGTACCTTCTGGAATTGTCTTCCTGTCTTAATGCTATTTTACTTTTTCTTGTCTATCTTCCTCAAAGATCTCCCGAGTAACTAGGCAGGCCTTCATTCCTGTGCTGATTTCACTCTCTTTTGAACTCCATTCCCAGAATTCAACTGCATTACCAGGAATTGGGTATTAAGATATTTGGGATTCAATTAGTTGACATTTTTGTCATTTGGTGGAACTTACTCCTTTAGGAAAAAACTATTAATATAACTTAATTGTTGCATAGGATATTGATAGTAATTGGTATTTATTTCCTGTTTATTAGGTGTCGGACACTGTTCTAAGAACATTGCAATATTAGCTCATTCAAAACAGCCCTAGGAATAAGTTATTACCTCAGGTGAGGAGATGAGGCTCAGAAGAGTTAAACAAATTGCCCAAGGCACCTAGCTAGGAAGTAACAGAATGAAATTCAAACCAAAGAGATCGAATTACAGAATTTAAGCTCTTAGGAGCTCCTGGGTGGCTCAGTTGGTTAAGTGTCTGACTTCAGCTCAGGTCATGATCCCAGGGTCCTGGGATCGAGCCCCGCATCGGGCTCCCTGCTCAGCTGGGAGCCTACTTCTCCCTCTGCCCTTCTCCCTCCCTGCTTGTGGTCTCTCTTTCTCTCTCTCAAATAAATAAATAAAATCTTAAAAAAAGAACTTAAGCTCTCAAATAGGTAGTTAAGAGTATAACAGTGTATAGCATCTACTGGTAAATATAAGGACTCATACAAAACCTGGACGAAAGTAAAATAGTGTAAATATTGGACCTAATAAGAGTGTCAAGATTTAATAATGTCTTCATAATAACAGCAGAAGTATATTGAAGATCCAAATTCAGTTCCAAGACTGGAAATAAAAGGGGAAAATATCCCCCAAGCAAAATTATTTTAAAAAATATAGCTACTAGCAATTATGTGAGGGTCAATTTTAGATGTAAGGCGAGCTTTGTTGTCCTGGCAGTTTTCATTCACTCCCTCTTGTTTGGACTTAGTAGAATAGGTCCCACTACATCTCAGAGGATCCAGGAGATGTGGAGATGCATAGGCCCCTTGACTGGGCCATGATTAGCTTACTCATTGAGCCTCGATAAAGATAAATATAGTAATTTTGCTATTTCTATCTTTGATGTGTTTTGAATCTCTTAGACAAGCTTAGGAAATAATAATTCTGAGCTTTATCAATATCATTTTAAAATTATTCTGAGTTATTTATTTATTTATTTATTTATTTATTTATTTATAAAGATTTCTTTATTTTAGAGAGAGAGAGAGCAGGGGGAGGGGCAGAGGGTGAAGGAGAGACAGAAGCTCAGGCAGACTCCCTGCTGAGCGTGTAGCCCAACTCAGGGTTCCATCCACCCCGACCGACCCTGAAATCAAGATCTGAGCTGAAATCGAGGGAGTCAGATGCTTAATCAGCTAAGCTACCCAGGCACCCCTGAGTTATTTAAATTATCCTAATGCAGTGAAAACAGTCTGAACATTTTTTTTTACCTGTGCAATAAATAGTCCTCCTAATAAAGCTACTCACGCAAAAATTCATCAGCTGAAATATTGGTATGAACCAAAATTTCAATTCCAAAATACATCTAATTCATATTAAAAGTCTTCTTTTAAAAGGTCAACTTCATGCTGAAGAGGTAAGAAGAAATAATTCACATGGAAAATTTCGTTTAGTGCCTTGAGTATATTTTTAAAGTGGCTCAGTGTCTGCAAAGTGTCAACAGTCACTTGTACTTGAAGAGAACTCATGTATTGTCTTGACATGCCCCTTTAGAATGTGAATCTTAAACGTCAAATGAACAGGAGCTTCCTTTTCCCTCATCTGTATTTTTCATTAAAAAGCTGTAAAAGCTTTTTCAAGGCAAGACTGGTTTTAAACTAAGATTTAGATCTTAGAATCATCTTAGTTGAGATGATCACTTTCCTTTTTTTTTTAAAGATTTTATTTATTTGACAGAAAGAGACACAGCGAGAGAGGGAACACAAGCAGGAGGAGTGGGAGAGGGAGAAGCAGGCTTCCCACGGAGCAAGGAGCCCGATGCGGGGCTCAATCTCAGGACTCCGGGATCATGACCTGAGCCGAAGGCAGACGCCCAACGACTGAGCCACCCAGGCGCCCCTCTTGTTCACTTTCCTAAATGCAAACTCTATACCTGTTTTCTCCCAGCTTATTTCCAAAATCGGAACCTGTCTGATGCCACATAAAAACAAACATTTGTCAGAAGAGTTTTCTTAATTGCTCTAAAATGGAACATTTGGAGGGTGAGTAGAATATCACAGGCTTAGTATTCTTGTAACACGCAAGCCTAAGCTCCACACTAAAAAACACGTTTGCTTAACTGATTTGTTTTACTGTTGGGTGAGCGAGATGGGAAAGAATTTTAATTTTTAAATCTATTATTTAAATTTATTTTATGTATAATACAAATATTTTTGTATCATATATTTATAATAAATGTAAAATATGTAATGCATATACTGTATACACATAATATTTATAATATAAAATATTTTAATCAACATTTAATAAAAATTATTTATTAAATATTTAAATTATATTATTTAATCATTTAAAATTTAATAAATTTCCAGTCTTAGGTCTGGGACAACATCAGAATGAGTTTTGATGCACCAGAGCATAGATAATCTGCTCCTTGTGCACCGCAGAAGCTTCCATGGCATACTATCTGGTCTCTTTACATGTTATCCTGTCTCTGATGGGTAAATTCCAAGACAGTTCTAGATCAATGTGTCCACCTCCACCATATGTATCCCAAACAGGGAAAGACTGTGGGAAGCTATATTTCAAAGATTTTCTGAAAAAATTCCAGAGACTGTAGATGTCTGTAAGAACAATCTGTGTATGTTTGTAGGAGAAGGAGCTGGGAGAATGCAGCCATGATAGTGGTTTCCAGGTTTGGCTCGACAGCCTTGGAAAACACTGCATTTATTGGCCTACCTTGGGTAAACAGAATCAGACTCTGGGATAAGCCTTCTTGCCTCACTCTAGGTTATTTTTTTTTTTCCTAATGACATTATCTTATTAATCATTTACTGGTGCATGTGAAAGAAAGCTCCTCTCTTATTAATCTTTAGTTGAAGGTCTGAGATCTGAGATTTCACTTAACTTCCTTTCATAATTCCCTTATCTTTTTCCGTAAGTAAATATTTCCTGTCTTACAACTTTCTTTGACACATTTTTCCATTGGTATATTCAGACTGAATTTATGTTGTGACATTTAAAAATTTTATTTCGTAATTAATTACTACAGCACATTTATGAAAGGAAGAATTTTGCTCCCTAATTTATATTAAGAAGAGATACACATTTTAAATGTATCAATATTTCTTTCCATTTAAAAAATTTAAATGACAATTATTAGTTTTCATCATAAAAATTCAAAACAATTACCTGTACTCATCTTGTTTGATAGCTTATTCCATTCACAATTTTTGTTTTTTTTCCTCTCCATTATAAAAACATCTTTTGGTTTCCACATGTAACTCAAAGAATGCCCTGTTAAAGGGGAGTTTTATTCTCTGAACTACTTCAGAGCTCTCAGATTGACTCTTTGGAGCATTGTAAATGAGTATACCTTCCACATCTGTAATAAAAGCTAACGTTTATGAACAATTATGTACCGAAAACAGTGCTAAGTACTTGATCTAAATTATCTTATTTAATCTCCATATCACAAATAAGAACCCAAAGCCTGGGGGTTCAAGTAATCGCCTAAACCAATACACATAGCTTGTAAGTGTCAGACCCTGCAAAGGGAAGAGCAACTTCTAGAAGTACATATTAACAAGTGCTTTAAGACACTGGCAGGCAATGGACTGAAGTATGCAATATTTAGCACTGATCTATTCATTCATATGCTTTTTATTGCACATAGAATTAAAATTAATGTGAGGTGTGCAGGGTCCTAGAAAAACTCAATGTTATGGACTTACAGGTCAACTCATACCAAAGAACATACACCATGCATTAATTCCTTTTGATAAGTGACAGAACTGAGAGTCACAAATTTGAATAGTGGTTCTCTATTAGACTACCTTGCCTGGCCGTCTCATATGGGTCCACTATGTTCACAATCATCCTATCCTCTTAACTAAGAGAGACTCATCCAAACTTTAGGCAATTTTATTTAAAACAATTTTCTTGGGAGAAAAAGGAGAAGTTCAGCTATATATATATATTTTTTTTTTTTAAGATTTTTTTTTTTTTTTTTTTTTTTTTTATTCGTGAGAGACAGAGCGAGAGAGAAAGGCAGAGGGAGAAACGGGCTCCCAAGGAGCAGGGAGCCCGATGAGGGACTCGATCCCAAGACCCTGAGATCATGACCTGAGCCGAAGGCGGATGCTTAACCATCTGAGCCACCCAGGCGCCCTCAGCTATATATTAAAGTATCCAGTCCACAGACCATTTGGCTTGCATGTTTCACCCTTTACTTTTAAGACCCATCTAAGGAATAGCAGTTATCTTCCTACTGCCATGCCAGTTTTCCCATTTCGGGTATTTGCTGAGTTAGATGTCATTCTTTTTTGGAAACTTTTTTTCATGGCTCTAATTCGAAGTTTTAAACTCCTGATACATTTAATTTTTTTTTTTTTTAGATTTTATTTATTTATTCATGAGAGACAGGGAGAGAGAGAGAGAGGCAGAAGCAGGCTCCCTGCTGAGCAGGGAGCCCGTTGCGGGACTCGATCCCAGGACCCTGGGATCATGACCTGAGCCGAAAGCAGACGCTTAACCATCTGAGCCACCCAGGCGCCCACTCCTGATACATTTAAAACAAAGATTACTTAGAGTCTGCCCTTGTAAAATAGAGGTATGAAGTAAAAAATGAATTCCATCTCAAAGAAGTTGGGAGAATAGGAAATGCGCCGAGAAACTGCATTAAGTGAGGCATGAAGAGAAGCTATTTCAGCCCTCTTGACTTGAGGGCAGGACACATATGCATTCATAATAAAAGATTTCTTCAGGCTTAAAGATTTTTAACAATAGGAGCTGATGATCAATGAAGGAAAGAAGCATGCTCTAATGATTTTTTTGGACCAGATCAACTTGACCTTTCATTTTTTTCAAAAAATCCTCCAATAAATGCATCTACTCCATTTTTTTTCTCCCAGCATCACTAACAATTATTTTCATTCTCATGATTCAACTGGCTCTCTCAAATGCTTTTGTGAGGAGTGGAAAGGGGAAAGGGAACCATGTTGCTCAAGGAGTGACAGAAATATTCAAGGACTGTGAAGTGATAAAAGAAAACTAATGCGATCCTTTAAAAATCTACCCCATCCCATGTTTCTGGTCATTAAGCATGAGTATAATGGCTGCTTGTACATGATTTTTCTCCCCATCAGTTATGACATGATTGCCTTTAAGCTATCATATCTTCCGGCACTTTTTGATACTTTACAACATCAACCATAATGCTGAGCATGCAAAAGTCCCCTAATGAGACATTTTAATATGTTAGTCAAAGGATTATTTTGGTAGATCAAATAACAACTCTGCTGATTCTTAATTAGCAAAATGCCTGAAAATAGCACATGTGTATTCTTGTCAACAATATATTATTATTAGAACATGTATTGTGACTCGGAATACTACCAGAGGAGGCAAGTGTTGGTTTTACTTAATCTGTTTCATGGTTCCTCAGCTTTGTGTTCTTAGATGGAAGAAAAGGAGAAAAGATAGATACAGATCTTGAAGGCAGATTTAGGAAAAAAGGGAGAAGAAACATTAGGGTAGATTAAGAGGAACGAGTAGACAGACTAGATATAGTGAAGCTGCGGTTCAGAGGAATTGGTAAGACCAATCTGAGCGTTATCTTTACACGACGAGAATATAGAAAATTACTGTATACCTCGTTTGATTTTTTTAGAGGATACAGGCTTTTACATGCATTATTTGCTGAACTTCCAAGGTCATGAAATAGCTTTGTGAACATTCTGGCTAAGCCTTTATAAAACATAGATAGCAATGTTGCTGAGGATATGACGCGTCCAATGATATGGGATGACTTTGAATATGGAATTATATGACTGATAATACCATCCCAGAAGACCTTGTTAAAAATCGATGAAAGGGGGGCGCCTGGGTGGCTCAGATGGTTAAGCGTCTGCCTTCGGCTGGGGTCATGATCCCAGGGTCCTGGGATCGAGCCCCACATTGGGCTCCTGGCTCAGCAGGGAGCCTGCTTCTCCCTCTCCCTCTGCCTCTCTCCCTGCTCATGCTCTCTCTCTCTATCTCTGTGTCTCAAATGAATAAATAAAAAATCTTAAAAAAAAATCGATGAAAGAACTGAGACTTAAAATATTTAGACATATACTCACCCAACAGACAGGAAAGGCTCCTTTGACTCAAGTCTATGAAAAAAATATGAAAAATTAATTTTAATATAACAATTTGCTATACACTTAAAAATTGCTTTTATAGGAATCTGACAAAATTATTATACTTGTTTGGGTGAAAATGTATACGTTAGCACTAATAAAAAGCTATAAATAATATATGAAGATCTAATCTGGACTAATTCAAATTCTGGCTGGCTTAATGCAGAAGCTAATGAGAGGGACTTGGAATGGGAATGTACCATTTAAATGAGACATTAAGATAATAATACTGTTAGTCTAATTTTGATTTGCATTCTCTATATCCTCTTTTCTTTTTTACAGTAATTTGTAGAAGTGTGGATATATCTATTTGTAATTGTTGTAGTGGTAAAGAAATTTATTATGTATTTAGTTACATATTGGCTGAGTAATTGATTTCCGGTAAATATTCGGCAACAAAGAGAGAAACAGCATGACATTCATTGTCATTTACCAACAGTAGCACATTTGGGAGTGGGGGGGGAGGGGGCGAGAGTTAGGTCATAGATTAGGATCTTAATGCCTCCTCTTAATGTCTCCTAAGAACCATGTATTTTTTTTATACCTCCTGAGAAATTCTAATTCTGAAACCTCTGATTAGTTGTGGCATCTTGAGCTAAGCAATTTAAAAAACTTTCTGGGAATTACTTTTCTCATTGTAAAACAGGCTAAGAATGCTTCCAGTTAATTTTCTTATTTCATAAATTAATTTCTTTGCAAAAAGCAAATCAATCAGGAAACTTTCCACTTCTAAATATTCCTTAATTAATAATGAAGGGGACCAATTGGTACGTGTATATTGGCCACTTCATTTTTATATGTTTCCTGACATATGATTATGGGTTAAACATAAACAAATATTAGACATTTTTATCTGAATCCTGGTGTTTAAGATGATGTAATGAGCACTGGGTGTTCTATGCAACTGATGAATCACTAAATTCTACCTCTGAAACTAATAAAAAAAAAAGCTCAGAGTTTGGGGATGTACATTTATACAATCTTTTCCTTTTCTAAATTCTGATTTTATTTTCACCTCCCTGTAAATTCTTTGCCATACTGTGTGTTTGTTGTGCCCATATATTTATGATATGAATAAGCAAACAGAATTAAGGGAAAAAAGTTGAAGATAAATAATGAAATATATTTGGATATGTTTGTTTTATAAGACATGACCAGTGCTAAGGGATCAAAAGAAGTTACCTTGAAGAAATGAGGGGGATTCTATATAATGTGATGCAGGCGACCGTTGACTTATTTGGATCATCAACATCATGACACTATCACTTCTCCCTTACTTTCTACTCAGCAACACTTAATAAACGGTTTCTTGCTGCCTACAGTGTCCTCCTAGCCTCTCATTGCTGCCTGTTTCTTCGTGGCATCGACTAATCCAGTAGAAGAAAACTGCATATCTTGACTCCTCTCTCTTTTTCATCTTCCACATCGCAATTAGCAATGTCCTGTCAATTTCTCCTTTATGTGACTTTCACATCTCCCTCTTCACTCAATTCCCAGGCGAATTCTCATCACTTACCCCAGCCTAGCTGGTCTCTCCAAATGTAAATTCTTTGTTCACAGTTGCTCCAACTTCACCCGGTTTCACACTATAGCTTCCTTATTGCAATGCCCCCGCTCATATCATTTGTTTAAGGACTGCATGCTGTTGCTTTCATTCAAGATATCATAAACAACATGAATAAAAGAAAAACCCACCATCTTGCCTTTCCCTGTGCAATTACTAAAACACAGAATGTATTTGGAATAGTATTTACTTACTGAGTTTCCTTTTTTTTTTTTTTTTCTCCCTGAAGGCTTCAGACAAGCCGTTGTTGGACTGGAGCATGGAGGGACATATGTTGCCCTTCTGATACCCGTGGTTAAGATGGTTAGTCCCACTAACTAGTTAATTGCCTCCTTCTGCTTCTACCACTTCACTCCCTTCAACTATTTCCTCCCAAATGTTCAATAGAAGAACTCAGGGGAAAATTCAAAATTTTCAAAATGATACTGGATTGAGATTCTGATTAATGTTCTATAAACCAGGGGTTGGCAAACCGTGGTCTACAGGACAATTCTTGCTCACCACCTGATTCTGTATAATGCACAAACTAAGAATGGCTTTTACATTTTGTCTTTTATTTGAATATTGTTGACACATAATGTTACACATCAGTTTCAGGTGTACAACATAGTGATTGATTTCAACATCTCTATGCTCACAAGTGCACATTTTTAAATGGTTGAAAAATATCAAAAAGAATAATATTTCGTGACATGTGAGAATTATGTGAAATTCAAATTTCAGAGCCCATAAATGAAGTTTACTGGGACACAGTCATGTTTATTCATTTACATATTGTTTCAGGCTGCTTTTGTGCTACAGCTGCAAGAGGATTAGTTCTAACAGGGACTGCATGTCCACAGTTTGAAAATATTTACTATATGGCCTTTACAGAAAAACTATGCCAGTGCATGACTTACGATTATCTTGTTGGAAACAACCCTTCAAAATAGGCACTCTTTATTTTAATACGTATCCAGATATTGTTTCACAATTAGAAGCTCAGAATAATTTGAATTCCCGCTCTACATCACCAATTCTCTGCACCTGCAACGGACAGATCAACTCCCCTAAAATGCTATTTTCATGTCACCATCTTTCTTGACTATTTTAATAATCGCAAGATGATGCCCCAACTTTTAGTGTGTCACTTGAAAGCTTGTCACAAACATGACTCATGCTAACTTTCCACGTTGCTCTTTCTCATTTCTCTTACCAACCACTTTATTCCCGGAAATTTGTCTGTTTATTACCTAAACATATCTCCTTTGCTTTGGTTTCTTGAAGCGTTCTATTTCTATACCAGAATACTATTTTTTTCTTTCTTTCCTTATGCATGATCTATTTATCTTATTTAAGATCTTATGATCTTATCTATTTATCTTAGTTTATCTAACTCCTTTATAATGCTAATCCTGACACTTCATCTTATAGGGACAGTCCTGTCACTAAGCTTCCATGACTTCTTATCTCCATTACGATGACATAGTCTCAGGACAAGAGTCGGGTTAAATGGCTAGCTTCAAGTCTTAAGACTGGTAAGAATGTTAACCTTGCAAGTCTACTTAGACAAGAAGCTCCTGAAAGTTCTGTGTTAAATCTTCTAATGGCCCAGGGGAGGTGCTGGCTGATGCTCTATGAGCTGAACAGAAAAGAAAGATCATTATCCATGAGTCAGCCTAAGCCACTGAAGATAAGCCCTAGCTACCTGGACCACCTCCCCCAAATATTTTCAGTGGTGACACAGAGCAGGAAATCTGTGAGGAGCCACCATTAGGCAATCCTGTCTCATGTCTCACCTTCAAAACAATGACACATAGTAGAGGGAAGTGATAACTGGCCCACATTGAACGATGCTCTGTTTTGTAACCAACTGCCCAGTCATGGTTTCATCACACAGGCTTAACTTCCCTAGCCTTGAGTCGATTCAGAGATTTGTACGTCTTTTCTCATTAATAATAGAGCCAATATCATTGCCAACTCAAGAAGCTGTTGTGAAGAATATAAGATTATGTACTTAGAGCAACTCACACAGTTCCTGGTACAGAGTAGACTGTGATGGTCAAGACTATGCCAAAGATAAGTTTTTAGTTCTAAGAGCTGCAACTGCCTGAATACATGAAAAGCTCACTTTTGCAATTTTAGTCCTCAAAAGTGAAAAAGCGTAAAAGAAGAAAATTACCAGGAGAAACATCCCTTTGGAGAATATTGTTTATCAATGTAATCCTTAGAAACAGATGACTACATTGTGATATGCTCAGAAAGAACGAACTTTTTCTGAGTTTTTTTTTTTTCTAACAAGGTAATTGTTTTGTGAAAAAAAGGATTGATTTTTATCATTCCTAAGATTTACTTTTAACATGAACTGGGTAATGAATTTAATAATACTTCATTCAGGATCTGCTAGAATGAGGGGTAGAATAAAATAAACAAACCATAGCCTTCAGAAAAATAGGCACAGTAAAGAGATAAAGTAAAATGCAAAATGAAGATTAATATTTGGAGCTAACAAATTTATAACTTTTTGTATTTAACAACAAAAAATCTAAGCTGTATTTACTAAAGACCAGGCATTATTAAAAATGCTTTATAAACACTGATTTATTTAAGCATCATGATATCCTCTGAGATAGATTTCATTTTACAGATGAGGAAACTGATACTCAAAAATGCCAGGTGTCTTGCCCAAGGTCACAGAGCTATAAAATGGCTGAGCTAGGATGTGAAATTAGGCATGCTGGCTCTAAAGTCCACCTGCTCATGTCTTGCCTCGTGTATTGCCTTCCATCAGTTTATTTTGTTTGTTTTATTTTGTTTCTACGTGCCTTATGGACTGTCACATTTCCTTTTGTTATAATTTCTATACTGAGAAACCTAATCTGGTCTCACATGTTGTCCACATGCTGGATATTTCCAAACTTTTGTCTCTCGTGTCACTCTGTATATGATGTGTGGCTGTATCTGCCCAATCATACATCTCCAGTTTTAGGTGCCTTCAACTTCCCATGTCCCAGACTAAATATTGCCTGCCTCCCTCATTCTGTTCTTCTTTATCCCTAACTCAATGGCCTAATCAGCCACTCATCTGACCAAACTAGAAAGATCATAATCTTTCTCTTCGACTTCTTTCCAATGACACTCACTTTCAGTAGATCCTCCTAGTTTTGCTGTTTTCTATTGCCAAAAGTCCTTTTAGTTCTTTACTTATCTCTCAATTCGTATTATTGCAGTTCAAGTAATCATCAACCTTTAGGTGGGCTATTAGAATAATCTCCTTAATGACCTTCCTTCCTCAATATTTCTTTGGAATAGCCATGTCTACTAGCAGAATCATCTTTCTAAAATAGCTATTGTACAAATATGAGCCTGTAATTCCCCTCATTACACATCTCTGAGTGCTTCTAGGAAGTATTTTTTCATAAGGCACCATAAGTTGGTTAGGAGAGCTTCATAACACTTCATCATATTGTATGAAACATTCTCAGTGTATTTTCCAAGTTCCCTCTAAAGACACTATACTCCTTGAAGGTCGGAACTCACTTTATTTCAAGTACCTAGAATCATGCCTACTTCTTTAGGAGGCTCTTAGTAATGATTCTTTCAAATGACCTTCCCCTGTGCCTTACTCCCCTATACCTACTTCCATCATTTACCTACAGAGTAAAGACCAGACCCTTTAATATGACTAAAAGTTCATTCACAATCTTCTTCTAGTACCTTCCCAGCCCTTGTCTTCTACCACTTCAGCCTGCAAATTCTATGCTCCAGCCAAGCTGAACCAACTGCTCACCGTCAGGGTGGCATCCTGCTTTCTCACTCTCTGTGCTTGGGCATATACTGTGTTTTTGCAGAAATGACTTCAACTACCTTGTTTTTGTAAAACTAGTGGGTTTTTTATGACTCCAAAGTGACTTTTAAGTATGTTCCCCTACGATATTTATATGGTTTTGCAGTAAAAATTACAGCAACACCATTTACTACCCTTGGATCTATTCTCTTTAGCAATGGCAACCTAAGCCTGACCTACGTTTAAGATGGAAACTCCAAAGGGCTTAAGGATACAATTTTTAGTATCAGACAGCCTGATTCTAGTTCTGACTCTAATAATCTTCTGGCTGTGTGGTGTTGAAAACCTAAGGCATTTTTCTTTGTACCTCAGTTATCTCATCTGCAAAATGGGGTAATAATAGACCTAACTCTTAGGGCTGTTGTGAGAATTGGATAAGTAAATAAATGGGTAACAAAATTAAATAAATAAATAAATAAATAAATAAATAAATAAATACTTGATAAACTTCTGCCATCATTGTTATTATTATTTTTTATCCATGTGTGCTCTGATTGTTCCTACATTCATGGCCAGTTAACAGTTCTAGGGAGTTCAGATTAGGGAACAGGTTGTATGTGTAGCTGTTATATAACAGTGAACCATGTGGGGCTCTTGGTGAAGGTACGCAACAGATGGAAATGTATGCCTGGAACTTAGACAAGATATTGGGTCTGCAAATACAGATTTAAGAGTCATGTCATCAAAGCAGAATTAGTATATGACATCAAAGGAGAGAATGGGAGCCTCAGAGAGAATGTGTAGAATAGGAAGAAAAGGATCGAGGAGAGATATCTAGGCTCACTAGCAGGCCTTTAGGTGTAGATGCAAAGTTCAGAAAGGGACACGATGGTGGTCCGTGTCATCGTGAGTTAACGCTTAGCTAACCAATTGTGTATTATTTATGGAATAATGTGACATGCTATTTTACAAAGAGCTTAATAGCTTTTTTTTTAATTACAGGAATCGTATTTTGATATTTAAAATTTAGTCTACATTTCATCATTAATCGTTTGTAATCTAAACACATTCACATGACATTTTCATCGTTCCAAGGCCTTCTGATTTAAACAGGCTTTTTTTCAAGGTAAATGATTAAATGTGAGCAAAAGATGATGATTTTGATCAGAGCCAAGCACTTGTAAAGCAATTCATAGACATCTTCCTTTCCTGACCATTTTGCATACTAAAATATGATTCTATCAGTATTCTTAAAAATTCATTTATTGCCAGAAAATTAAAAAGCAAATAGAAGTCTTCCTTATGTAGTGGGGGCAGGCTATTCATCCGTAATTGCAGGTGTATTCTCTGACATTCAGTAAAAACCAGAATCTGTCTGTAGTACTTACCTTGGCTATTCTCCTCTCCTCACTTTGAGAGAAAATACGGAAGCAAAAGCAGCCCAGGTTTCTGTGCTGGCCCCCCATGGCCTAGATGCCTAGAAGCTCTTGCCTGGAAAGCAAGAGGCTTGTTAGGAAGAACACACTATGTTGGTGCATGCCACGGGAGAAAGCACTGGCCTGCACAGGCACCAACCTCCTCATCTCCATCTGCCCGAGGAACTTCCGAGTAGGACTCATCAGTTAGTGTCTTTGGTTGAACAAGAGCTCAAGATATTTTTGGCACTCACAGTGCATCGACCATAGCCCTTTCCCAGGTGTGGCTCCTACAAGGGTATAGTGTTATTACAGATGCACAAAGATTATCCCAAGTATAACCTTTTATGGTTTCCTGTCAACCACATTGAGAACTTTGTGGCAAAGCAGGGCTCTGGGTGAGACTGATGGGACGGTCTGAGATGGCTAAGCGTGGGAGCAATTATTTCCTTAAAAGCTTATACGCTCTAAAGTTGAGAGGTCAAATAGGTCTTCATTTTTGTGTCAATTCTGACTAACTGATGGTGGCTGCTGGGAAGAAAGTGTTGATAAGAATTCCATAAACCTATTCAGGCCTCAGGGTGTAAGATGGTTGTAATTAACCTATGTGTGCCACAGAAATATAAAAGGAAAGGAGAAGAATGTTGTGCAAATACGTATTTACCAACTCTGTGCTAGTAGAAGGTACAGAAATTTCTTCAAACTTATGAAAGGAATAAAGAAGTACAGAGTCTGCAGCAGAACCCAGATTTCCAGACATATTGCCCATATGACAATGTGTGCAAATAATCACATGTACTTAATGCCTCATATATGATAATAGCCAGTACTTTTAATTTTTTTCATGCTATTTAAGCATTTTAACACATTTAATCTTCATAACTTCCCTGTGAAGTTAGTACAATTATCTTCTCTATCTTATACATAGGAAATTGAGGCAGAGAGGGATTGAGTAACTTTCCCAAAATTTTAAAAAGCTAAAAAAGTCATACAGCAGGACGATAATTCAGGCAGTCTGATGAAGACCTTATAGTATATTTGTCTCACTTTCCAGTATATCATTCACTGGCCATTAGAGGAGTGTCAAAATCACCTCAGCGCTGAAGAAAGCCAGGCTCCTTCACTCCTATTGTGAGATCTGTCTACAGTGGATTCCATTTCTCTGGACTAAAAAGCAGCTTTCCCCTCAATTTCCCGTGATACCTTTTTGCAAGGGCTTTCATGGTCGATGGAAATTTCTGCTTAAAGCTATCATCAGACCTCTTGGTAAGTTCCATTTGCAGTTACCACCATCTGTGCTAACTCCAGGGACAGCTTAATGGATGGCTGTGGGATCAACCAAGAATCTCAGTGGCAGTTTGGGCACTCACAATATGACTTTTGCTACATTGGAAATTGAGGCTGCAGAGCTCATCTCCCTCGCACAGGCTGTAATGTATCTTCACAACTCTGTCAGGAAGATCGAGCTGCCGTGGGAGGAAGGGACATGAAGTATAAAGAAGAAACTCACGGCCAGAAAGATGATCAACCATTGGCAGATTCTCCTGGGAAACTTGCAACGCTTACTCCAATTGCCCCAGGGGTAAGGCTAGGGGTAGGAGTAGTAGATATCTGGCCAAGGCAGAGTATAGAGTCTCACCCTCACTCCACTCTAACTCCAGAATTAACCTCCCCACACCTCACATGGGAAGGGAGTGCACACAACTGTGTGGATCTTTCCATTCAAATAAGAAAAACGATTTTCTGAAAAGAGATACTTTCAAACTCCATTATTTTCATGTTGGAAGATTTGCTCATCTCCGTTCCAAACCTGTGTAGTGAAAGGAAGGAGATTTCAGAAAAAAATAGCAAGGGGCTGCTCATCTGTCTCTTTCAATTGTTTTATTTAGTTACTTGCTAATAACTGTTAAATCCTACAGAGAAACAGTGCGTCTGCCAAGCGCACAGACTGGGAAAACAGGTAATCAGTCACAGAGTTATCCAGTTTCAAATCTCTATCCTCTGTCCTGCTCTTTGCAGCATTATGATGTCATTTATCTTTTTCCTCCATTTGAAATGAAGAGATCGGACGCAATACAACGTCTTTCGATTGCTGGTCATAATAAGTTCTACAGAGTGTGCATGGTGCTAAAAGACATAAAGCAGGTATTCACAGGCCAGCCCCCATAGGCTGAGAGGAACAGTGGGCTTTTGTCCTCACGTGCCTCCCGCCATCCCTCCCTCCTGTCCACACGCTGCATCCAGGCCCCACACTCTCAGACCCACTCAGTTCCCAGGGGCAGCCTCATCCCCTCCTCTGCCTTCTCTTAGTAAAATGCCAGAAACTCATTCAACCCAAGCAGTAGCTGAAGTCGGATATGGGCTGGGAAAACAACAGTCCATCTGTGCATGTTTTGCTTAACTGCCTTGCTGCCCTCTTCTGCGGAACATACTGGTGTGGCAGATTCACCTCCCAACTCGGTAACCTCAACCTCTCTCAGACCCAGAGTCCCCCCCGCCCCCAGGTCTTTGAAAACATTAAATCCTGGCACCAAATGTCAGAATTTATTTTTATTTTGTTATTTATTATTATGTTATGTTAACCACCACACATTACATCATTAGTTTTTTTTTTTTTAAAGATTTTATTTATTTATTTGAGAGAGAGAGAATGAGAGACAGAGAGCATGAGAGGGAGGAGGGTCAGAGGGAGAAGCAGACTCCCTGCTGAGCAGGGAGCCTGATGCGGGACTCGATCCTGGGACTCCAGGATCATGACCTGAGCCGAAGGCAGTCGCTTAACCAACTGAGCCACCCAGGCGCCCCTACATCATTAGTTTTTGATGTAGTGTTCCATGATTCATTGTTTGCATATAACACCCAGTGCTCCATGCAGAAGGTGCCCTCTTTAATACCCATCACTAGGCTAACCCATCCCCCCAACCCCCTCCCCTCTAGAACCCTCAGTTTGTTTTTCAGAGTCCATCGTCTCTCATGGTTCGTCTCCTCCTCCAATTTGCCCCCTTCATTCTTCCCCTCCTATCTTCTTCTTTTTTTTTTTAACATATAATGTATTATTTGTTTCAGAGGTACAGATCTGTGATTCAACAGTCTTACACAATTCACAGCGCTCACCATGGCACATACCCTCCCCAATATCTATCACCCAGCCACCCCATCCTTCCCTACCCCCACCACTCCAGCAACCCTCAGTTTATTTCCTGAGATTAAGAATTCCTCGTATCAGTGAGGTCATATGATACATGTCTTTCTCTGATTGACTTATTTCGCTCAGCATAACACCCTCCAGTTCTATCCACGTCATTGCAAATGGCAAGATTTCCAAATGTCAGAATTTAATGACCTCAACTGCCACATGCCGACAAAATTGTGTGATGCCCGTCACCTGCCTGGAGTCCTTGATATGACCTCTTCCGGGATTGTGCTGAAAGTTCCACCTGACTGGAAGGGCTGCATCTCGGCTTCATGGTAGCATCTCCCTCTAACACTGCAGTGAGAGCTATTTTACCAGAGCTTGGGTTTATAATTCCAGGTCCCATCCATTTCTGGGCCGCTCCCTGTGTTAACTATGCAGGATTGAGCCAGGACCCTAAGCCTGGTGGATGTAGTCTTGTTGAAGTCTCCAGCAGTCTCCACAGTGCTGAGACCAGTGGTAAATCATTAGTTACCAGGAACTTTGAAGAACAATTCACCCAACGGATCACTTCTTCCCAAAAACATTTTTATTACTGAGTTTCATACCACTTAGTCAACCTCATTGGTTGTTTCTTTTGAGTCCCCTTTGCTAGATCCTTCAAATATTGGTGTGTTCTTGAGCTCAGTCCTTGGAATTCTTCTCTTTTGTATCTTTAATTACCCCTTTGGTGTTTGTTCTCATCCAGGCTCACGGTTTTGAATACCATCTACACAGTGATGACTCACAGACGTGCCCATCCAGTTCAGACCTCTCCCTGAACTCCAGATTATGTATCTGACTGTCCAACTGATACTTTCACTTAGATATCTCCACTTTAACAAAAACCAAACTCCTCATCTCTACTACCCGCCTTGGCCTACTCCAATCTCTGCCATGAGTATTGCTCATCTCACTTAACTGCAACTTCATATGTTCAGATGCTCAGTCCAGAAATCATGGAGATGTCTATGGGAGATAGTCTGCTCATTATCAATTCCTTCCTTCCACCCATTAAAATCTGGAGTCTCTGTCCCTCATCTTGTATATGAACTGGCCTTATACCTTGCTTTCATAAGTATAATGTGGCAGATATGACACTGCAGAATTTTCAACCTAGTCTTTAAGAGGACAGGCAGTTTCTTCCTCCTTCTTGAACTCGGTCACTATGTAAAACTGATTAGTCTGAGACCACAGTGAAGTCTAAGCTAACTACATGGAGAGACCATGTGGAGAAAGATGCTCAGTCATGACGGCTGTTCTGGCCAGCCCCAGCTGAAGTGCCAGATATGTAAGCACAGAAGCCATTTGGACACCACAAAGAGCAGACCACCTCAACCAAACCAACCCAGATTGCTGAATATGACAAATAGTAACATTTTTTAAGCCAGTACATGTTATCTAGCAGTAGATAATAATATCCTTGACTTTGTTCCTTCTCTTATGGTCCACATCCAATTTGTAGTTTTGTTGTCTCTATTTTCAAAATATATCCATGACATAACAACTCTTTTCATCTCGGCTGTTACCACTTTGTTTGGGTCATAATCTTTTGCATGTTTTCCCATGTTCCTCCCTTGCTCTTTCATAACCTATTCTCAACATAAAGCTAAAGTGACTATTCAAAATTTAAGTGTTGTCATGGTACTCCTTCATCTAAAATCTTCCAAAGGCTCTCGGTTTCACTCCAAGTAAAAGCCAAAGTACTTCAATGGTCTGCAAGGCTTTACACGATTTGGCACTCCCATTGTATCTCTGCCTTAGCCTCTCACCTCCTCCCAGCCCTCCGCTTTGCTTGATTCTGCTCCAGAAACATTGGCCTTCTTGCTTTTTATTAACACTTGGGTGTGCTTCTGCTTTAAGGACTTTGTGCTGCTTGTCCCTCTGCCCAGAATGCTTTTCCCCAGGTGAAACATTACTTGTTCATCACCTTCCCCAAGTCTTTGCTCAAATATCACCTTCTCAGCTAGGTCCTCACTCACCACCTACTCAAAGTTGCACCACTTCTCACCTTCCCACTCCCTATCCCTCTTGCCTTGCTTTACTTTTTCTGTAACACCTCCTGCTTTCTAATGTATGCTTAATTTTTGTTTATTATCATTACTTCACACTTGAAGGCAAGGTCAAGGATTTTTGTCCATTTTGTTAACTAATGCATCATCAGTGCCCAGAACAATGTCCCATAGGTGCTTAATAATTGATAAACAACTGAATTAGTGATTCTGTGTTTCCTTCTCCTCTACTAGATCCACTGAGAATCTCTAATATAGGCTGAATTTGGTAAATCCGTGAGCCAGGTCTGTTAATAGAGGCTTAGAGATAAGTTATTCTTCTGGGCTTGAGATGGTGCGGTTGACTCAAAATTGGTGAGATCAGAGATTCTTCTCCAAGTCTCTAGCATTCATCAGAAGACTCTCAGGGTTGACCCCACCATGTGAAGTCCTTCATTTCTCTTTACCAATTCATATTGTCTCTAAACGTTGTCTAATAACTGCTTGCCCACATTATGCTTCACCTACACATAAAGCTGTTCTTTCTTGCTTTTTGTTTCTTCAGCATTACATTTTTTAAAAATAATATATTTGATTTTTCAGTTAAAATGGATGCCTAATATTACTTATTTCTTTCATAATATCTTTATAGTATTCTTTCATGCCAAGTGTTTCAACTTTTTTATACTCAATTTAGTCCATATTTTCAAATGCTGATTATATAATTTTTCTTCCTAAACACTCTAAACATTAGATTTACTATCTTGAGTGTCGGTAATAAAGAGTAAAAAAAAAAAATGAGAAAAAGACCGTCTTCAGCAAATCAAGAAATTAGAAGTTACAATTTGACTTCAATTCTTCCAGAATTCTCACAATATCACAATTATGTCTACACCCCGATGTTGTGGATAGTTTCAATAAGAGTTCCTAAGCAGTCCAACTCCAAATGCTATTTTGCACGTGATTATCTGTGATTTGTGGGTCATGCTCTATTTCTTTTCCATTTCTTCATAAATACATTCTGATATGTTCACTGTACTCAGACTCATTACTATTGGTTCTCCTGTATTGATTGATTCTCTCTGTTAAGAGTTTGGAACACAGAACCTATCCCCTCTTTCTCTGCCATGTCCCATTCTCTGTATCCTAAGGACTTAACTCTGGGCTTTATTCCAAACTATTCTGTTACTCTTTGTAGCTCACGTACTCTATGCCCTTTTAAAGCATCAACAGCAGCAAAGCAACTGGATTAGAGCTTTAAATACAAAGAGGGATAGCTATTGTCAGGCAAGCGCCATTGTCTTACTACTGGTTCACAAATCTGTAGTCAGAAGAACTGCCATCAGTACACATTGCTGATTACTTATTTTATTGCATCACTGAAGGGCTCATAAATTTTGACTTTTCATTTTTGAAGATTAGATGACTTCAGCTGCTCTCCCCTGCACCCTGCTTCTCACTCTCCCCTCTGCACACTGAGCTCCTAATCCCATAGTGGCATTGACTGATTGACAGGCCACTTCCGGCAGTTAGCCTGGGCAGTTAACTGCTCCACCACACAAGACTGTTGGCCTGCCCTGAATGTTAATGGAGTTGCCCCGTTTAGAACACTAACTTTTCAAATAACAGCGGTAACCAAAAAAGTGTAGTTCCAAACATGAAGGGCTATATCTTTTGAATTGACCTTGCACAACACTAAGCACAAAAAATCCTCATTGCTGCCTGTTGTGAGTGCTTTTGTGTGATGTTTATTAGCTACCACTGGAAAATATCTGGCTTGTAAATCTCTCTCTCTTTTTTGGTTATAAAATTCTCATTAAAGAAAATTGCGTTAAGTATTTAAGTTACAAGAAAAATATCACCTGTATCCTCACTGTCCAAAGAATCACAGCTACTATTTTGATTTCTATTTTTTTCTCTGCATATATTTATTTTATTTGTTAAATAGTTTTGGTTGTGTGTTTATATAATACATGATGTTTATATAATTATATATTGTTATATATACTGTTTATATAATTTTGCTTCTTTGTCTACTCAAACCTTAAAGTTTTTCCATGTCATTATGAACACTTTCGTGAACATTCCATCTAATGAATGTGCCCATACCCATTATTGCATAATATCTTGGCTGGATCAGATTGTTCAGTGTTTTGAAATAAAACTCAAAGAACACCTTAAGAACAATTTCATATATTTTTACATTGTTTAAATATTTAGAATTATTTTCTTAGATATGTTTTTGGAAATTGCTTAGTCAAAAGATATGAATATTTTATTTAAGATACTGGATCGAGTTTGAAAGAAAAATAAGAATAAACTTGATAATAAAGGACCTTTGCTTTTCTTTTGTTTTTGGATTAGAAAATAAACAGCAGAATACCAGAGTGTTAGAAATGGGAATCAAGTAAGAAATGGTTTAACTCCATTCCTTCATGTTCTAAGAAAGGTGAACTTAAAAAAGTTTGTACTGCTTATAATCACCTCGCTGACACAGGCAAGTAGTGGCAGATACATGATGTGGTTGTAGGTTTCATGATATGGTTGTAGGTTTCATGATGTGGTTGTAGGTTTCCTAAATTCCAGTCCAGTGCTCCTTCTAATGACCACAGACAGCTTTTCAGAACTAAGTGATTCTGACACATAAGCAGACATTTTGCCAGAGAGAAGATATTTCAAACAAATAAGGATAAACTATATAACATCTCAATTTCATTTGCAATGTAATATGCTTAACTCAAAACAAGCCCCTTGTCCTTTTATTCCACCATCCAGTAAACACAAATGAAATACACGTCACTGCTTGGGTTTGGAAGAAGATTTACTAGTACTCTGAGTATTCTGCTATTTAACAATACCAGTAAGGTTGAATTATCAATCATGCTATCATTCCACTAGAAAGACATTTTGAAAGTTTAATAAAGTTAATTAATTTCCAAAAGAACAAATTTTTGTGAGAAACATTCATCATACATGGCTGACTAATAATCTAGTGAGACTATGCTGTCTTTTTTGCCCTCATCTTTCTAGACATCAAAAAAAAAGGGGGGCATTTCAAGCTTCGTTTTAGCATTTATAACTCAATTGGAAGAATTATTCTTGCATTTAGTTTATATAATTTTTTTTTTAAAGATTTTATTTACTTATTCATGAGAGAGAGAGAAAGGCAGAGGGAGAAGCAGACTTCCCGCAGAGCGGGGAGCCCGATGCGGGACTCGATCCCAGGACTCCGGGATCATGACCTGAGCCAAAGGCAGACGCTTAACCATCTGAGCCACCCAGGCGCCCAGTTTATATAATTTTTATAAGAAAATTTGTGGACCGTTTTCTAGTTAATATATTTAAAGCCAATCAAAGCTAACAAACTTCACTTTTTTACTGTGCAAAACTTACTCATGATTAAAATCTCAAAAAATCTTTCTTTTTTTTTTTTAAAGATTTATTTATTTATTTGACAGAGAGACACAAGAGAGGGAACACAAGCAGGGGGAGTCGGAGAGGGAGAAGCAGGCTTTCCGCGGAGCAGGTTGCCCGATGCGGGGCTCAATTTCAGGACCCTGGGATCATGACCTGAGCCAAAGGCAGATGCTTAACAACTGAGCCATCCAGGCGCCTCTCAAAAAAAATCTTTCTATAACTTAAACTTTTCTATTAGTTTATAATTTGTAGTAAGTTTTTTTCAAACTTTAATTGACCAGGAGAAAATACATTTTTTTCTCTTAAATTTTATTTATTTGAGAGAGAGAATGAGATAGAGAGAGAATGATGGGGGGAGGGTCAGAGGGAGAAGAAGACTCCCTGCTGAGCAGGGAGCCCGATGCAGGACTCGATCCCGGGACTCCAGGATCATGACCTGAGCTGAAGGCAGTCGCCCAACCAACTGAGCCACCCAGGCGACCCAGGAGAAAATACATTTTTATAAAGATAACAAAATTAGGTACTTCTTTTTTTGAAATTAGATAGTTTTATAAAATACTTATATGTGATATAAAAATCATTCACATTGTAAAAGTGAGAAAAGATGACAGAAGAAAAAAAGCTATTTGGCTTCTCATTAATCCAATTATGTCCATCAAATTGTGAATATTCATTTCATCTTTTCTCCTCTCCCCATTTTTTATACTCAGACATTCCTCTACTTCGTGACACTTCTCTTATTATTTTATTTTATTTTTTTTTAGAAGATAAGCAGTCAGTATGGTCACAAAGCATCCTTGTATGTGTGCTGGGAATGTTATAGTAAAGGCCCTGGGACTTCTGAGGAGCAGTCAGTGAGGGGGTACAAAGCATTAACTGCTCAGGAAGGGGCATGATATAAGGAACTTCCCATCAGTCTTACACAAGTAAGTCTGTAAATTATCATTCTCAATTGCACTTTAAGAAAAATGGGACAATACCCTAGAAATTTAAAACTCCCTCTTGAAAATTAGGAAAACTATTTTCCCTCCCTCCTTTTTCCTTGATCATTTACACTAGGGAATTTGTCATTGTAAAGACTTTCTTCCCACTTTGAAATGTATAAATCTCTTTAAAAACTAGGTAGGACTGGGGCACCTGGGTGGCTCAGTGGTTGGGCGTCTGCCTTCTGCTCAGGTCATGATCCCAGGGTCCTGGAATCGAGCCCCACATCGGGCTCCCTGCTCAGCAGAAAGCCTGCTTCTCCCTCTCCCACTCTCCCTGCTTGTGTTCCCTCTCTCGCTGTGTCTCTGTCAAATAAAGTCTTTAAAAAAAAAAAAAAACTAGGTAGGACTTTATGACCTAGGTGTGTCTTTTTTTGAGGATGTGAGAGCCATATTTTGAGATGTTTTGAGGACATCTCTTTGAAATGTAAGCATCAAAGGAGATAGCATCCCTATCTCGCAGGTTCTGTGGGAGGGCATGAGTCTAACTTAGGTGTTCCAGGTTGCAAAACTATCCATCATAAAGATAGGAGAAGTTTAATCTTCATCTGGATAAAGTCAACTGACACAGATGGTCACCCCAGTTACCAGATGAATTTACAATGAACTATGCATGACAAGTGGTGCTTTCAAGTCCTCTTACTTGAGGATTAGTTATTGTTTATCTTGAGAACATGTACAGAATGGGTTATATCTGCTCTGCTATATTAAAAAGGGTGTGAGATTTCTTTCTGTCTTTGTGAACTCTTAGCAGGTTACCTATGATGTGCATCACATTGTGGGTGCTTATTCAATAAGAAGGGTGTTTTCCTTCTTTACTACCTTTGTGGAAAGCATTTCCGGGTTGGGAAAAGATCTTGGTTTTCATTTTATAATTAACAGTGTAAAGAGAGGGGTACCACTCCCACACTAAGAATTTTTTAGTCTTTAATTTTATTTGTTTAAAAATAGGACTTTAGACACATTTCAGTTTCTTTCATGATCCTTCCATGTAGTCTTGTTGAAAAGGAAACATATCCTGGAATTTTGAACTTAATGTGTAGATTGAGAAGACAGATGAGATATGAGCCCTTGGTGGACAAAGAAGGAATGAAATAACTCTTTGAAATGAAAAACAACCAACTTAAATTAGCTTAGATTGGAAGTTCAGGGCCCAAAGTTCTCTACCAAGACCTATTCTAAAAAACAGGTCACTAGATCTAAAGATAATGACCAAATAAATAAAATGATGAAAATAAATGAAATCAGCACTGACAGTGGAGACACTCCATCTTTTGGAAATTGTCTTTTGGAAGATAAAAAATCCAGAAATCACCTTAATCCCAGGCAGGGAGCACTTACATATTGACCCAGCAATATGATATGACTATCATCCTCCTACGCTTCGTGGGGACTAGTGGGGTTTCTGTTGGTGCTCTAACCTTAATACCCCATCATGCAAAGCAAGAAGAACAAAAACATAGTGAGACACAAAGAACATATAGCATAAAAGGCCATAACACTTGAGTCCTGCTGACAAGGAAGCTTTGGTTCAACAGAAAACCCTGTTCCCACAAATGAAAGAAAGCAACTATTTCAGGACAGGCTGCAGCTTCTAAAGTAGTGTTGCCAGCTAGAAGAAAAGAGTTGCATGTCTGCATCTGCACCTGCTGACTGTGAGGAAGAGGAGAAATGTCAGCCCCTTCTATCCGATGCTAGGTTTACTGTTCCTTTTCCATTTCTCCCCATCCTAGAGGAGGATTAAGTAACAGGTCAAGAGGCCCCTGTGTAAAAGGTCATAAACTACCAAGCATGGTATTTTTCTTCCAGTCCTTGGGGCTGGGTGGATAGGCCAACCGAGGGGTCAGCCCACTCTTGCTTTCTGTCTCCTCCTTGTATGTAGCTCATATAGGTAATTTGAATCTGGGCTGCTCTGGAGATCTAGCTATCCTGGAATGTCACTCTTTTTTAGTTTTATGCAATTGGTTACAAGATGGTAAACAGTCTTGGGAGAAGCAGAAAAAAAACTGTGTGGCTCGCTCTTGGTTTTTATTGAAAGTTCCATTAGTTTAAAAATATTTTGTGTGCATGAGTGTGTGTGTGTTTATTGTATAACTAGTACTGAAGGTACTAGCTACCATGCTGTTTAGATACTTTTATATGTGGTAAGTTTCTCTGAGAAGAGAGAGTTAGGGAAAAATAGTTTCTTTTTTTTTAAGATCTTATTTATTTGAGAGAGAGAAGAGAGAGCATGAGCAGGGGGGAGGGTCTGAGGGAGAGGGAGAAGCAGACTCCCCGCTGAGCAGGGAGCCCAAAGCAGGGCTTGATCCCAGGACCCTGACATCATGACCTGAGCCAAAGGCAGATGCTTAACCGACAGCCACCAAGGTGCCCCAGGGAAAAAGAGTTTCTTATCACAAATTGGAGCAGTTGCTTTTATTTTTATTTTATTATTTTTTAAAGATTTTATCTATTTATTTGACAGAGAGAAACACAGCGAGAGAGGGAACAAACAGGGGGAGTGGGAGAGGGAGAAGCAGGCTCTCCGCAGAGCAGGGAGCCTGATGCAGGGCTCGATCCCAGGACGCTGGGATCATGACCTGAGCCGAAGGCAGACGCTCAACAAATGAGCCACCCAGGCGCCCCGGAGTAGTTGCTTTTAATAGATGGTTACATACATTACCATGCATCCCCTTTTTGCCTTGACTGTTGGGAATCTCGTAGCTAAGTTTGATGCTCATCTCCTATTATTGCCTAAGTTTTCTAAGTATAATTTGCTTGATTCTATCTGCTACACCCCACCCCTAACTCCCACTTAATTCTTGATTCTTACTATTTACCTCTTTTGAAAATTGGTTGCATGATTTTGCTTCCTTTGACTTTATCACAAATTACCTCAAATCAAACACATAGAACTGTACTCTTTCAAAAAGCCTTAGAGATGGATTCTCTGCTTTAAGAAACTGTACCATCCAGTCTCCCTTTACTGTTACCATGTTCTTTCCACATGCAAGAAGATATTTATTCATGGATATTTATGCATCAGAATCATCACAGAAGACTGCAAATAGGCCATGCCTTAACCTAGCAGAGAACTGCCTGCAGCGGAATTATTTTAATGGGGATGGTGTCAGCATTTCTCCAAACATTTTAAATTAAAACGTTTATAAATTACATTTGCTTAGTGTCGAAATATGAGGGACATACTCTAAGTAAATGTAATCCTTTCTCCCCCCAAAATATCTTTTTAGGCAGTTATAGAAAATGTTAACCTGTTTGACTGACTGTATGAATTTTAGCAACATTATTGTAGCTCAAGGCTCATTTAAAATAACTTCTTAAAATACTTTATTATAGATCTTTTTCTTTGAATAATCATAATAATGAGAATAACTACAATTTATAGCGCATCTGTAACAGTTCCAGACTCCTTAAATATATTGTTTTTCAGGAAATTTTTATTTTTCCTTCAAGCAGCTGAAGAAGCTAATGAATAAGACATGGAGTTCAAATCACTGATAAGGCTAAGCCAATTTTAGGATGCATTCCCATCTGTCTGACACTCTTTCCACCAAACATCCTCACATTTGCACAACTTTAAACCATCCTCAACGTGCATGCTTGGGACCTTTTTCTGGTTCAACAGCATTTCATGTTCACTTGAGAAGTGAATTAAAGAGAAGTCACCCTCAATTACCCAGATGTATGGATGTTCAGCTTGGAATTTTAGAAGTGGAGGGTTTTTGTTTGTTTGCTTGTTTTTGTCTTTTTTCTTGTGGATGTTGGCGACCACATTTCTCCATGCCGGTCATTTGACTGCCCAAGATTGAATCAAGAGCTAAAAGAGACTGTGATTGCTACAGACACCCAGCAGCAACTTACTTTCAAATTGAACCCTGTGGACGTGTTAGTGGTGGGGCCTGTGCCCATTCCAGAAGGACAGGTGCATTGGCACAGGGCTGGAAATAGCAGTTTCCTGTCTTCCTTACATTCCACTTAAAAACCACAGAGTCCAGGGCGCCTGGGTGGCTCAGTCGTTGAGCGTCTGCCTTCGGCTCAGGTCATGATCCCAGGGTCCTGGGATCGAGCCCCACATCGGGCTCCCTGCTCAGCGGGAAGCCGGCTTCTCCCTCTCCCGCTCCCCCTGCTTGTGTTCCCTCTCTCGCTGTGCCTCTCTGTCAAATAAATAAATAAAATCTTAAAAAAAAAAAAAAGAAAAAAAACCCCCAAAAAACAAAAACCACAGAGTCCATTCCCAGATGGCTTTCTGAGTGGGCCCACTTGACTAGGTAAGTGAAATGGAAGCCTTTACCAGGGTAAAGGGAGCACTGACAATGGATGTACTAAGCTTCTGAAAGTGAAAATGTATGTGTATTATCCTTGACATTATAAAAGGAGACAGAAAATACATAAAATAATCAATAGCTAATTGGTAAACATTCCTCAGCAAACACAGCAAGTCAATGAAGCAGAGATGTCCAGGATGCTTTTCCTCCATATTGATTTTTGCTATTTAGCATTAGCTGAAATTAGCCTCTATTGCTTTCATTTCAATTGTCAAGATCCTAGGGAACATTTTGGGTCACTTGAGGGTCCCCTGATGTGCCGAGTCATCATGAAGGATGATAACAGAACTCACGTAGGTCAAGTGGTAAACAAACCACCAGAGATATTTTTCTGCAGGGTCATCTTACTTGGTCCAGCCTCTGAAAGTGTTCTGGTCATTGAAGTTCTTATAATACAACCTGCCTTCATGGTTATCATCATTAACTGTGATGATCTGAAAATAGTGATACCATAGGTCGTCCTGTGACAATTTTAAGGAGCCTTAAAGTTACCTGCAGTGACAATCTTGATATCCACGGTCATCTCTGTGAGGTGGGAAGGTTGCCATCAAAGGCATTTGTATAACCATATTTGGCATAAAACCATACTTGGGAATGATCCCTAGCAATATCCATGCAATGAGTGGGATGAAGCTTCGTTTCCTGTGTCTTACTGGGTTGTGCTCCCTGCGACTGGGAGGGCCGCCTCTAGGTGAGTGAAAACCTGTACTTGGTCAGCTCTGATAAATAGTATCTTTGTTCTCTGGTTGTCAGCTTTACTCACTTCAGAGAGGAAAGGTCTGTCTCCTTTACAAGCAGAAACAAAACCACCATACAATTATTCTCATTTAGCTATTATTTAGCATTAACTGGAGCTTGGCATGCAGGGAAACTCACTTCCTGGGAGAGAATTTTATTTTAGACGTTCATAGACCCTGTGTAATGTACACAGCACATTGGAAGCAGCAATTTATTAAAAGTTACAATATTTTCCCTAGAGAATAGATATGCTATTCACCATTAGGACTGGGTCCAATATTTATGGAATGTTCACAAATGATTAATTATGTTTCATTTACAAATAGCCCCTAATGGGAGACATTTTTATTACAAGCGCTCTTCTAATGAATTGTCTGTCTTTATGAATTCATGTCTAAGACTGAAATAATTTCTTTTGCTTCCTTTCCCCAACTCTATACTTGAGCCTGCTGTTGCTTGTCATATCTTTCCTCTTCTTCTAACAGACTCATATGATCAGTTGCCTAAGCTAGAAACCTTGGACATACCTGTGACTCTCACTCATCCTTCCATTCCATTTCCAACTGCTCACAATATTCCAATGGCTCCTTGTTGACTGTAGCATAAAAGCCAAATCTCCTTAATCTGATAAGCACACAAATTAAAATCCTGATAGCCTGAGCCACCATAGCATTCCAGGTATCTGCTCTTCATCAAGTGAACCATACTAGTTCTCACCATGAGATGATTTTCTTTATTTCTGTGCCTATCACCCTGTTCATGTTTTCTTTGCCCAGCATGCCCTTCTTTTTCTTTGTCTACTGAGTGAATGCTTGCCTGTGCAGAAGCCGGTTCAAGTGTCACCCAGACCTTTCACTCTCTTCCCCCTTGGCAGGATCAGTAACTCTCTCATTTCTTACAGAACTGAATGTATACTTTATTTATGTTCCTTATTTATATGTACGTCTCACTCATGTTTAACAGTAAATATTTTAAAGCTTCGGTATGTTTTTAAAATTTTTTGTGTCTTTCAAGTATACCATGTTAATTTAGCACATGATAAATGCTTGGTGAAGGTTTCTTGGCTGAACTGAAAATCCTGTTAAAAGAAGTAACAGAGCGAAGTAACGCCTCAGTGAGTATTCCATGTAAATACTACTTTGTAGTTGATGATGGAGATGAAATGGTTACAGATGAAGGAGAAAGTCTGATAGTACATCATACACATCCCCAACAGAGTAAATAGACACAGAGACATAGCAGTTTAGAGCACAATGGTGTATCGGAGGTTACTAATAACCAGAAAAATAATTTATTGTATTTCATTTGCTCTCTCCTTGCCCTGTAGACTTGGCATTTTCCACGTCATTTGCCTTGAAAAGCAGCTACCACAGTGCCTAAACCATAGTAGACACACAATAAACATGTCTTGTATGAATGAATGAATGAATGAATGAATGAATGAATGAATGGAGAAATGAAATTATTTCAGCTCTTTCATCTCACAGATAAGGAAAAGAGACTCAAGACACAAAGAATAGGAAAGCAGAAACAACCTCTTTTCAAGCTGCTACCGTATGCCCTACACTAAGCCAGGTGCTTTCGCCTCAATTATTTAATTTTATCCTGTGAAGAAAATTGTACAACCATTATGTGGGATAAAGAACTTGAAGCTCACAACCTGTGCCCTATGATCACAGAAATTGGTTGTAACTCTTGTTCTTATGCTGTCTAGTGTAGAATCTTTCCTTTGCCACCTGCTGGCATGATATTCATGGACAGAAATATAACTGATTATTGGTTTTGGTGCGCAGGAATCTCTGATTTTTGTAATCTGTATTGTTTAGATAGTAGCAGGTGAGTAAATATGGGGAGCTGGGATCTAGTGGCAAGATCACTAGAGTTTTTTTTTTTAATTTTTTTTTTTAAGATTTTATTTATTTGTGAGAGAGAGAATGAGAGACCGAGAGCATGAGAGGGAAGAGGGTCAGAGGGAGAAGCAGACCCCCCGCTGAGCAGGGAGCCCGATGCGGGGCTCGATCCCGGGACTCCAGGATCATGACCTGAGCCGAAGGCAGCCGCTTAACCAACTGAGCCACTCAGGCGCCCCAAGATCACTAGAATTGAAAGCTGAAAACCAGAGTTCAGTTCTTATCTTGTTACCTTAGTTGGGGCGAGTCCTTTATTGTCTTGGAAACATAGTTTTCTCATTTATAATGCAAGGCACATAATATGTGGAGTTCTGTGGTGAATAGATGAATACTGACTATGAAAGCACAGTTTGCCCACATAAAAAGAAGGTATTACTATTATGAAGCTTATGTCAGAATGAGAAAGTGTGTATAAAAAGGCTTTCTCAGCTGCACATTCGCTCTCTTTTGTTCCCTTTGTTACTGCTTTGTAATTTCACGACATCCTAGCCTTCATTTGTGTAAACAGATGAGAACAGGATAAATAAGCATTTCTCCACTAATGTAATTTGTATACAATATATCAGATTAAATGAGCTTCTGCTTCTGATTTGTTTGAATTCACAATTCAACATAATTTAGTAATAGAGAAATAATAGTTAAAAAGACATCTGTTTCTTGTCATAAGCTTCTATTTTCATAGGAAAATCAAAACAGTCCAAGAACAGGGAAAATATGAAAACTAACATTACTGCACTGTGGTAACTTTCTGATGAGGAAAAAAAGCCACTGACAGTTTGTTTTGTTAATCATTGAAAATTCGACTTTTCAAATGTTCTGAGTTAACGGCTGTTCTACACATACATTTAAAAATGAATCTGATCAGAAAAGATGTTACATTTTTCAGTTTTATTAGTATTATCCTTTACCTCAAACAAGGTACAGAAAGGATCACTTGCCTTTGGTTGGTAACTTCATTTCTGACCTTTAACATCAATACTGCCTTATGATCATTTAACAAATTAGTTAAGACCTGCACTTTTCCATTTTTATATAAATTTTTAAGTTAAAATTAAATAAATCCACACAGTCAAAATAACAAGAGCAATTAAGACATATTTTCAATATATCCTTAAGGTCTCTGATGGTCACACATTAGAGAGCACTGGGGTGTTAAGAATGAATAGGACCTGAAACTCATCGAATTCTGACCCTTTTCTTTCATAGTTTGGGAAATGAGGCTGTGAGTGGCTGAAAAAAGGAGATAATGCTGGTTCTTGAGAACAAAAACAAAAAAACAGCTCCAAGCTATCTTTTGAATACTCTTCCTACTGTACTAGATCAGAATATAATCAATTTTTATAACTCAGTTCTCCTTTATCCAAATAATATCAGGGAAAAGGGGGGGCCTTGCTCAATACTTACATTAGCTCTTTGGATGTGGACACTGATGGAATGAAGATAAGTATCTGGGAGAAGACTAAATAAATTGGATAATAGGAAACCTCAATAGCTTGGAATAATTGGCTAAGTCTAACAAAAGGGAATTTAACAGAGAAAGAAATACAAAATCTGCACTTAACAATACAAAAACCTATGGCAAAAGTTCATCAAGTGGGACATGTGGCTTAGCAGCAGAGCATTTTTTTTTTCCAAAAGTGGCTGTTTTTATGAATCGTGGAACACTACATCAAAAACTAATGATGTAATGTATGGTGATTAACATAACATAATAAAATTTAAAAAATGCAAAAAAAAGTGGCTGTTTTTAAAGAACTAAAAGTTCTATGAGTTTACTCTTGTCTTCTTCCCAAAAGGAACTGAATTTTACTTAAAGTGATAGAAGTTTACACAGAACAATAAAGACCCTCAATACCGTCTACTTATCCACCTACAATTGAAATTCTGGGTCTGGACATTGATAAACTGGGGCATGTAGAGGGGAAAGACCAGAATGTTAAGTTGACTCAGACCTAAGTGTATTAGGAAAAGTTAAAGGTAGTTAGGAATGTCTCTCTGGAGAAGGGATAGACTGCATTTGCTGTTTTAGAGAAATAGGGGGGAATTAACATGTAGTTTGTGAAGAAAGAGGCTGAATGATTGGGTGGAAAGAATTCAAGATATAGTATCAGAAAGCATGAGTCTGAATTTGTGTGCCATCATTTACAAATGGTGTGAGCTAGGGAAAATCTCTAAGAAAATGCATATCAGGTTCTTGATCTGTAAGGTGAGAGTAGCAGTTTCTACAATGCAGGCTGGTTACGAAAGTTAAGGTAAACAACACAGGAAAAATACCTACAGTACACTGCATACAGTACTCAAAAGATGCTGACCTTTCCACCACTTTGTCAGCAGAGTCACGAGAGATTTTTATTAGATTTTTATTAGAGGATTATTTTGTATAGGGGTTAAGTGGAGATAGGAAGGTTAGGTGTACAAGATCCCTGCCAATGCTGTGTGATATATTTATATGCTGATCACCAGCATTTTGTTGTACTTTATGCCAGGAAAGATCGTTCTTTAAAACATTCCTTATAGGTTATATTGCCTTCTAAAGTCGTAACAAGTTTCCATTACTGTATCTTGCAAAATTGCTTACTTACCTATAAAGTGCAGAAAGGGGCCTCTTGTTTCCAGGTTTTGGTCTGTACGGTTTGGGTTCTCCTGCCATATTGATATCTAAAAGCAAAAAATAATACAGCACTGATTAGGAAAAGTGAATCCATATGAGAAAAATAAATCATGAGATTTTCTTTTTCCTTTTGCCATTTACCTCTACAAATGTTATATGCCATTTATTTATTAGACGGTTATTTTAATTCAACCTACTCTAGCCCAGGCACTGTTTGAGCTGTGTCATGTACCAAACAGGTTAGCTCCATGCCCTCGTAAAACTTACTTTCTACTGGGGGAGAAATAGACAGTAAACAACAAACAAAATAAATAAGAAAAATACGTAACATATTAGGAAGTGATGTTGCCATTTGCAACGACGTGGATGGAACTGGAGGGTATTATGTTGAGTGAAATAAGTCAAACAGAGAAAGACATGTATCATATGATCTCACTGATATGAGGAATTCTTAATCGCAGGAAACAAACTGAGGGTTGCTGGAGTGGGGGGTGGGGTGGGGGGGATGGGGTGACTGGGTGATAGACACTGGGGAGGGTATGTGCTCTGGTAAGCGCTGTGAATTGTGCAAGACGGTTGAATCTCAGATCTGTACCTCTGAAACAAATAATGCAATATATGTTAAGAAAAAAAAAAGAAGAAGAAGGTAGAGGGAGGGGAAGAATGAAGCGGGGGAAATCGGAGGGGTAGACGAACCATGAGAGACGATGGACTCTGAAAAACAAACAGGGTTCTAGAGGGGAGGGGGGTGGGAGGATGGGTTAGCCTGGTGATGGGTATTGAGGAGGGCACATTCTGCATGGAGCACTGGGTGTTATGCACAAACAATGAATCATGGAACACTTCATCTAAAACTAATGATGTAATGTATGGGGATTAACATAAGAATAAAAAAAAAATAAAACCCTTTAAAACCTTAAAAAAAAAAAGAACTATGAAAAAAGACAGTGTTGAATGAGGAAAGGAAATGAGGAATGTTTAGTAAAAATGAGAGAGAGAGGGGCGCCTGGGTGGCTCAGTCGTTAAGCATCTGCCTTTGGCTCAGGTCATGATCCCAGAGTCCTGGGATCGAGCCCCGCATCGGGCTCTCTGCTCGGTGGGAAGCCTGCTCTCCCTCTCCCAGTCCCCGGCTTGTGTTCCCTCTCTTGCTGTGTCTCTCTCTGTCAAATAAATAAATAAAATCTTAAAAAAAAAACAAGAGAGAGAGAGAGAGAAGGAGATATCCTTCTAAATTGGATTTTTGCCAGGAATGTCTCAGTTTGCATAGACATCTGCATGGAATAGAGCTTTGGTCATAAGAGGAATTATTAATTTCCCATGACAATATGTTTCCATCTATGTAGAAAAGGAATGTAGAAGGATGGAATTGTAGAGCATACCAAGTTTACTGAGGGAATAGCACAATGCACTCAGCAACTAGAATGTGTAGTTTCAGTTCTGGGGTGGTCAGAAGAAGAGAGCACATCCTTGGCCTTTGTGAACTAAAACCACGATAAAGTGTCTAAGATAAGACAGTAAGATACTTAAGTACATGACAAAAGAGTATTTACATACAGCTGATCAACTTCTGTCTTAAAGAAATGTGTAAAACTATTAAGGGGTTAGAAAGTTGGGTGACAAAGGTTTGGAAAATTACATAAAAACCAAGATTTAATAAAGTTAAAATTTCTAAAACATGATAAAAAGGAAAATCTTAAAAAAAAAAGGCAAACTTCAAGAAAAGCTTTGAAAGAAGTGAGGGACATTATTTTAACAGAAAAGAAAGGGAATACTTCTCTTTCTTACAGTGGGCTAAATACCCTGGATTAGGGATGGATGAGCCACCCACCAATGAAAACAACCAAAATTTCTACATAAAATTCAGCTGACCCTTGAACACTGGTGTGAACTGCACTGTCCATTTATATGCAGATTTTTTTCAATAAATACAGTATGGTGCTGTAAATGTGTTTTATGATTTTCTTAACATTTTCTTTTCTCTAGCCTACTTCTATTGTAAGAATACAGTATATAATACAGGTAACATACAAAATATGTTTACTGTTTCTTTTATTGGTATGGTTTTCAGTCAACAGTAGGCTATTAATAGCTGAGTCTTAGGGGAGTCAAACATTATATGTGAATTTTTTAAAAAGATTTATTTATTTATTTATTTATTTATTTATTTATTTATTTGAGAGAAAGAGAGAGAGAGAGAGAAAGAGCTGGGGAGGGGCAGAGAGAGAGGGAGAGAGAATCCCAAGCAGACTCCCTGCTGAGCGCAGAGCTCTACACAGGAGCTGGATCTCACGACCCTGAGATCTTGACCTGAGCCAAATCAAGAGTTGGCAGCTTAACCGACTTAGCCACCCAGGCACCCCCTATATGTGAATTTTTGACTGTACAAGGGGTCAGTAACTCCCATGTTGTTCAAGGGTCAACTGTAGAATGTATCTCTTTTTAAAAAATACAACACTGAGCTAGTAGGAAAGTAAGGCGTTCATAGAAACCTACACCTGAGTGAAAGCAGGAACTCAGATGGAAGTGGAAGACTGACTCTACCTTGTTCCTTGAAGACATTTGTTGAAACCAGAACTTGAGCTTTAGCTTTCATGCCCTTGTGAACTAGAGGGGGCAGGAGACAGTGCCCACATTAAAGAATATGAACCCTATAATCACTAAATTCAACATCCATGTGTGTTAAAATCCTTAATTAGGAAGAGATGGAGACTTCCTCCTTCTGCCTAATAAAGGATAGCTACAAAAAAAGAATCTCTAGAAAATGTCATACTTAATAGTGAAACCCTGGCCACAGTTTCTTTAGTATCAAGGAATTTATTTTATTTTATTTATTTTAAAGTTTATTTATTTATTTTTAAGTAATCTCTACACCCAATAGGGGTTCGAACTCATGACCCCGAGATCAAGAGTTGCATGCTCTTCCGACTGAGCCAGCCCCTGGTATCAAGGAATTTAAAAGGGCATTCTCTGTTACTAATTCTGTATAATGCTGTACTGGATTTCATAGTCAGTGAAGGAAGACAGGGAAACAGTATCAGAAATGGGAAGGAAGAAATGAAACTGTCATAATTGCTGATAATAAGTGGATCCACGTAAACACTCCAAAGCATCCACAAATTATTATAATCAATAAAAGTTTAATAAATTTGTTGGGTTCAAAGCCAATATACAAAATTCAACTCCATATCTCTACACAGCAATACACATTTTTAAAATATAATTCTAAAAGATGTAATTTATATAGTATAAAAGTAAAGTACCTAGGGATAAATACATCATAAAATTTTTAAAATGTTTATAAGGAAAATTATAAAACTGTATTAGAAGATCTTACAGTTAACTTACATGAATAGAGAAATTGGAAACCTTGATATAACAAACATTTTAATTCTTCCGAAGTTGATTTATTGATTCCATATAATTTCAATAAAATCACCAAACATTCTTTTTATGTCTCTGTGGAGTTGGATAAGTTGATTCAGAAATTTATATGATAGAGCAAAAGGTCAAAATAACCCCTGGAAAAAAACCTAAAGGTGGCAAAGTTGCCTTATCAAGATTTATTTTAAGCTGTAGTAATTAAGACTATAGTAATGGTACAGATAGAAAATGAACCACTGCAACCCAGTAGAGGACCTCCAAACTGACACACACAGATGTGGATGTCTGAATTAGGAAAGAGGTGGCATAGCTGATCAGTGAGTAAGGATAGGCTTCTGAAGCTGTAATAATTGGTTGCCAGTTAGTGCAAGGACAAATATGAAATTGGACCTCTACCTTACACTATACAGAAAAATTAGTTACTATTGGATTAAGAACCTAAATGTGAGAGGCAAAATATATAACTTTTAGGAGGAATGTAGTAGAACATCTTTATGAGATCAGAGTATGGAAGGATAATCTGAAGCCAGACCTAAAAAGCACTAGCCTTAAAATGTAGGATTGATAAATTCTACTACATTGCAATAAAATAAAAAGAATTTCTGCTCATCAAAAGTCACATAAAGACAATGAAAAGAAGGGCCACAAACTAGATGAAGAAATCCTTGAGAAAGGATTTCTTTCTGGAATATATAAAAAACTCATTTACATAATAGGAAAAAGAGACAAACCACCAAATAGAAAATTGGGCAAAAAACACAGGAGAGGCACTTTACAGAAAGATGAATGCTGAATAAACACATGAAAAGACTCTCAACCTCACTAGTAATGGAGAATTCAATTTTAGTATATGTGCTGCCGAAGCGAGCATAGTAATGGAGAATTCAAATTAAAACACTATGGGATACAATTGATACCCACTGAATTTACAATAATTTACGAAGTCTAACAATATCAAGAGTTGGTGAGGTTTGAGAGCAATTGGAATATGTGTACATTGCAGGTATAAACATAAATTGGTACAATTATTTCAGAAGATAATTTAGCAGTTTATAGTGAACTTAAAATGCCCAAGCCCTATGACCCAGGAGGTATGTATGTACCTGAAGAAACTCTTGCATATGTGCACCATATGATATATACAAGAATGTTCATTGCAGCACAGCAAGATAGAAAAAATTCCTAGGAAAACACAAATATCCTTTGATAGATAACTGGATAAACGAATGGTGATATATTTACAAAATGAAACTATACAACAGGAGGGAAAGAGAGAGAGATAGAGACAGGGAGAGAGACAGAGACAGAGACTTAGAGACACAGGCAAAAACACTGAATCTCAGGAACATAACACTGACCAAAAAATGATGTCATGGAAAGACACTGACAGAATGAATCCTTTTATGTTAATAAAAATACAAATTTAAACAAATGTTGCATAGGAATCAAATACATGTAATAAAATAAAAGAAGAGCAAGCAGAGATAAACAATAAATTTGGGATGAAGGTTACCTTTAAAGGGCAGAAAAGAATGTGGAACTTGGGCAGGACAACTAGGAGACTTGAAAATTAATTATAATGTACTATTAAGGGTGCATGTGTAGTGGGAACATGAGTTTTTAATATAGCATCATTCTTTTTTTTTTCTTTATTCATATGTTAATCCCCATACATTACATCATTAGTTTTAGATGAAGTGTTCCATGATTCATTGTTTGTGCATAACACCCAGTGCTCCATGCAGAATGTGCCCTCCTCAATACCCACCACCAGGCTAACCCATCCTCCCACCGCCCTCCCCTCTAGAACCCTGTTTGTTTTTCAGAGTCCATCGTCTCTCATGGTCGTCTACCCCTCCGATTTCCCCCGCTTCATTCTTCCCCTCCCGCTACGTTCTTCTTCTTCTTTTTTTTTTCTTAACATATATTGCATTATTTGTTTCAGAGGTACAGATCTGAGATTCAACCGTCTTGCACAATTCACAGCGCTTACCAGAGCACATACCCTCCCCAGTGTCTATCACCCAGTCACCCCATCCCCCCCACCCCACCCCCCACTCCAGCAACCCTCAGTTTGTTTCCTGCGATTAAGAATTCCTCATATCAGTGAGATCATATGATACATGTCTTTCTCTATTTGACTTATTTCACTCAACATAATACCCTCCAGTTCCATCCACGTCGTTGCAAATGGCAAGATCTCATTCCTTTTGATGGCTGCATAATATTCCATTGTATATATATACCACCTCTTCTTTATCCATTCATCTGTCGATGGACATCTTGGCTCTTTCCAGTTTGGCTATTGTGGACATTGCTGAATATAGCATCATTCTTTATAACTCTAATATAGTATGAATTTTATTTTGTATATATTTAATAACTAATAAAATAGTAAAGAAAATGGGAACAAAGATCATTAAGTTGTGAATTGATAAATATTCAGGTCAGGGGTAGTGAGTTTTGGTGCACAGGTGGTTTCAGCAAAGATTGTGAACGAGGAAATATCAGGAAAGAAGAGCAGTTGGGTGGGTGGGGGGATTACTGGATATGAGTAGATTAGTAGAGACCCCAATTAAAACTTTACATCTAATTTGACTGGGATATAATTTGGGGTTCCGAGTAGAGGACACTTGTGAGAATGAATCATGAAGACAGTGACTCTTGTATGATTTGGGATAAGGCACAGCCAAAGATCAAGGCTGTCTGAATCTTTCAGATGTGACAGAGTTGGAACAAAAAAGTGAGTGAAACAAAAGCAGATTTCTATTATTTTTATAAGGTTTGTAATGATGGTAGAGGACACATGTCCATGAAATATAGTAAGACACAATGTGTGTATCTCTAGCTCAGACTCCATGAGTCTTCACTATGAATTGAAAATGTAAAACTATTCTCATAAATAAATAAAAAGCTTGAGACTTAAGTCTGTCAACACAAATATTGTAACACCTTTTTGTTTTGTTTTGTTTCATTTTAAATTTTATTATGTTATGTTAGTCACCATACATTTTTTTAAAAAAATAATATGGTCCTAGTGGTTCTGAAGATAAACTTAGGAGTCTGACAGCATACACCTACAATGGAAAGCCTTTCATGAAAGGCTGTTAAACTCAGTATTTCCAGACATGGGCCTCTCTTCAAAAGTTTTAAAAAATGGAGAAAAAAATCTTTTGTTTCTTATAGACATAAAATAGTGCTCAAATGCATAATTTTCCTTTGAATTTATTACAGGAAATACTTATATTTTATAAATTTCATATTGCTATAGTGGAGATCATCCATAACTTGGTGTTAATGCACAGGGATGAGGGTGAAAGGGGTTGGATGTGGTCCAGGGAGGAGGAACGGAGATCAGTGAGCTCAACTAGTCAGTGAACATGATGTCTTGCCAAGCTCTGTATGAATGAGCATTTCCATTGTACTGAACTTTATAAATATAAAATTTAATTGTGTCTTCAGAACGACATGGTTTATCTGGAAGCCAAGGCTCAGGTTTTCATGTCTCAAGAGCTATTGGCCTTAAAAGGGACCATGCAAACAGGGCAAATCACATCTGACCAGTAAACTCTGTGGTCAGTGCTGGAGAGACATCCTGAGGTTTCCTTCCCTGGTTGTCGGGCACTGTGTAAGTTTCCCATAGGTAGGGCAAGAGAACAATGACCAAGGTTTACTTTTTGGCTCCTCTTATAAGATAGGGGCTTTGGAGTAAAACATTGAGATACAGAAAATAAAGTGTTATTTCTTAAATTCCCAAATTTGGAAACAGAATCATACCAAATACTAATATTTAGAAATCATGTACTGTCCTCAAGAAAGGCTGTAGGTTTAATCATTCTCAGCAAAATTTTTTGAGATCATCCCAAAAATCCTAGTTAAATTCCTACTTGTTTTAGGTAAGTACCTATAAATGTACCTATATATCAAGAAGGTGTACTCTATTATCTGAGTATTAGAATTATATTTTTGTAGAGAGAGTCAGTAACGTTAGGTAAGTACCATTAAAAAGAAGTCTCTTAAAGTGTTTCTGTTTGGGTACAATATACATCACAGCTGTGTGGAAGAACGCCCCCAACCCCTTTTTGGTCTTAGGGACAAAGCAGAAGGGAGCTAAACTTTTACCCGTGGATAGGAGATGACTGGAGACAGCAGACTTCCCCAAGGAGGGAGGAGGGGCATCTGCATTCTGTCCTATGACATTGTGAGCCTCAGTAAGGACCAACTAAGAGACTCATAGAACAGACCCCCTATCTGTTTTGAAGTTTTGATATGTCAAGTTAGCATGAAAAAAATAGGTTGAAAAAAATAAAAGTTTACTCCAAAATTATTCTTCTAATATTAAACCTCAAAATCAAACAACTGAAAAATATCCTGTTGGGTTACTAACCATATCGTTTCACAGTAAACTAGTTAAAAAATTTATTTCATGTTCTAAAAAATTTAATCAGTTTTCCTTTCTTCTTTATATCTAAGTTAAATAAGCGATGCCAACATACCATGACAGGAATAACTATAAAGCTAGAGAGCTGGAAAAAGTCAATGAGCTGAACCTATTCTGGTTTGAGGTAAATGAGATGAGGCAGACAGAGACAGGTACTGCTCCAGAGTGTCTTTCTCAGAAATGATACCCAACACACGTTAATGTATTTATTTGACCGATGCTCGTTAACGTGTGACTAAGACAATGGTAACAGCATTCTATTAGTTCATGCTTTAGGACTCTTGGGAAGATACCTCCAATTTGACACCCAAACACTGTGACTCCCTGTTGGCACCCCCATTTTATGTATGACATTGCTCCAATGGCCAGACTACTGAGTATTTGCCTTTGATTTTGGACTTTTGTTCTGCACAGTGTTATTTATCCCATAGGGGTTCAGTGAGTCTATTGCTTGATTAACTTCATACAGACCAGAAGGCACATCCTTGCACAGGTTGTAGTGTGTCCAGCCAAACACACTTTGTTCAGCACTTTTCCTCAAGTGGTATTTATTTGAACTGTTTTGGAAGATGTTAATAGGTATGTTGCCGAACAAATAAATCATGGTAAAATAAGTTTGGTAAAAATGCTATAATATATCTCATTCTTGGATATTGATAATGCAGATTAAAGGATAAGATTCTGGAAAAAAGAAACATTCAGTTGCGTTTAACTCATATGTTTATCTATATATCTATATATCTATATACATGAACACAGAGTAGGTTTTGGATGGCACGCTTGTGAACATCCAACAAAATAGTGCTCTCAAACAGTGGTTTATGAGATACCCTGAAATATTTAGAAAAATACTTTACATTTATTTCTTTGCCATGTTTCAATTTGGAATATCCTCATGCAAAAAGATAATTTAATCTCTTCAATTATATATTATTTACACTACAACAATGAATGGACACTTGCTACTTACCTCTACCACTAGTGATCCCTGCTGGTATCTGTTATTTCTACAGGAATTTCACCTTGATATCAAAGTGATGTCTAATTTATAGTATAATAAGGTATCCACATTATCAATATCATTTTTTAGTTGGAGAAAAAAACTAAAAGAAATATTTTTCAAAAAGAATTAGTTCAAAGTATTATCTTGATTCTTGAGATTTGTTTGTTTTGTTTCCTTCCCCAGGTTTAAATAAAAGTTTAAATAATTCAACCATGGCATAGAGACTGCCAGGAAAAGTCATTCGGAGCCTTTTATTGTTCACATTTAAAAGATTTAGGGATTCATTACTATTCCATTGAATAAAAGTTCAGCAGATAAAGAATATAGTCCGTTATGTTTGACAAGGGAATGCATGAACCCTACATTTCCCTAGTATAGCACCCTCCATTAAAGGGTGTTTGTGCATTTATTAGTTTAGACCCTCAAAACAATCCTGTGAACTAAGCAGAGCAGGAATCATTATTCCCACGTCATGTACATAGATGTTTGAGGAACTGAGAAACTAAAGGGCATTCATAATAATATCATTAGCTCAGTTCACTACAACTGCCTCTATTATTGAGCATGGCCCCCGTGCCAGGCACTGACTGATACCTGCCCCTGTCCTGAGAGAGAGGACTGAGAGTCAGCAACAGCCTCAAACTAGAGCTGCAAGACTCACGGTCTAGAACTTTGCCTATTCTCTCATTGCTCTTACCCAGATTTTGGATGTCACATTTGCTATGCCACTCAATCCTGGTCTGGCTGTGGAAAGTAGCATGTAAGTTCCCGGGAGTCTTGGCATCATGGGGGCAGGATGTATGATTAAAAGAATGCTGTAAGGAGATCTGTCTGGCGGCAGTGGGGGAAATACCTTGGACCCAGTTGATTGCTTGAGACGTCTTGGCCAGGTAGGTTCACAACACGGTGGTTTGATGGAGCTGCCCGGAAGTGCTTTTACTCTAAGGAAAAAAAAACGCACCAGACTTGCAAATGCAAGTGTAGTCTACCGTGTGCTCTAAAATATGGACATTTGAAGTATTTTAAGCCTAAAGCTGAAAGTGGAGCTAATTTGGTACAAAAGTAAATGGCTTTCTAATCTTGTTGTTTTTCCCTTCATGGAATCAAAGCTAGTTTTAACACTTGAAATATGTCCTTAATAGTATGTTAAAATATTCACTGTTATGGGAATGAAACTGTAGTCTAATTTTACTGGGCAGTCCCTGAATTGTGACCATTTTAATGAGCCTTTGGACCTGGTTTCATAAATTAGTTCTGACACAGCACTATGGCACGTTGGCCTCTGGTTATTAGAATGCTAATGCAAAGATCACTGGTTGGCCAGATTCCCATTTGTTACCAGAAAATGCTCTATGCTCCCAGGCTCTGGCTGCAAGGGCAAACAAAAGTGGAAGCTTGAACTTATTACTAATTACTTGGTAAGCCGCATCATGTGACTTATTTAGATTCAAATTGGTTTTTCCCCAATAGAAACTGAAGTGAAAAAAGTGGGCATGTATAGTTGATGCTCTTTTTTTATTTACTGTCTACTGCTTTCAATGGTTATATTAAGAAGAAAATAAAAATGCCACAAATCATTCATTTTCAATGATCAAATAATTACTGAACCTACAGAATGTGCCAGGTACCGTACTAAGTACTGGGTAAATGTATATGAACATGGTGTTCTCTGGGATGTCACAGAGAGAGATGAACCTGCAGCTGACCACAGCTAATCTGATAAACGTCACAATCAAGATGACTAGTTCATGCTTTGGGAACGTGGTGGCCCTCCCTCTATGGCTGAGGATGCTCTCAAGAGTCCATTCTTGGTACCTGATGTGGTTTCCTCCCAAGACACCACCTACGACGTTAGCAGTCTCACAGAGTTACATCTATCAGCAAACTCTGCAAAAGCCGCTGCTCTATCCATTAAGCGGTAGAGACCTGTTTCTGTCCTTTTGTTTATTTTGCTTTTCTCATCAAAACTCCCATTAGCTAATTTTAAAAATACTTTTGATTTTCCTGAAGCCTAAGTGGCCATGAAACTGGAGGAAACTTTACGACACTGGTGCATATTTACTCAATGTCTAGTTTAAAGTTATTTAACAGCGAATACAAGCATATTATCACACAGGTACAGAGCAATTTTTTAAATCAAATTTGAATTTCTTTAATTCCTCAAACTTTCAACTTGCATCATTTTTTTCTCTATCACTTTATCTCTTATATTACCTTGGGTATATTTTTTGAAGAATGCTTTTCTGTGTTCTATGAACATCTCTAAGAATCTCTACAAAGGTAAAAATGAAGGATTATATGTTTTATTAAGAGATAAAGGCTCCAGAAACCAAATGAATCAAATCTGAAATTTGGATAAATGTTCACCAGCAGCACCTTGAATTTGTTTAGGACCTTGCTTAACAAATTTACAAATATACTTAATGACCTATTGACATTAAGAGTAGAGACAACTGTTGTGGTAATTAAGACCAAAAATACCTGGTAGAAAAATAATCTTAGCCAAATATTCATTATCAGTGCATGGACTTAACAGTATTAGTTTTTTTGCATCCCAAGAGTTTATTTAATTTCATACTTGAGGACAAAATATTCCTTAAGGAAAGTAAAATTCAAACACAGAATCTGGATTAATAGTTTCCTCTTGAGAACTCTCAGATTTCCATCAGTGAAGTAAAGTAGATCCCAAGCTTTGGGTATTGTTTCCCTGTGTTCTCTTCCTTGTCTACTCTCTCTCTTTTCATATATGTATAGATAAATTTATTTTCTCTGGTCCTTTCTTTGATGACTTTGCATTCAGTATTTAAAACACCAAAGCTACTGTATTTAGAGTATTTTATAATTCATAAATATAATGAAACACCAAAGCTAACGTTAGGTAGCTTAACGCATTTTATATTGAGATTAGCATACAACTCTGATCCTCAAAGTTTGGTTGGCAAACAGACAGCATCTGTATCCTGTTAGAATTGCAGAATCCAGGTGCGATCTCAGAACTAATGAATCAGACTACATTTTAACAAGACGCCCAGGTAACTGCTATGCACATTCAAGTTTGAGAAGCAATGGAATCTAACATATTTAGCTTAAATCACTTCCTTTAATTATTGTTTAAGGATTTTACTTTTTTTAAAACTGCTATGAAAAGGAAGTATTAAGAATTCTGAGCAGACGACATCACTCACGATCAGAGAAATGCAAATCAAAACTACCATGAGGTATCACCTCACCCCCTTCAGAATAGCTAAAATCAATAACACAGAAACACGTGTTGGTGAGGATGTGGGAAAAAAAGGATCCCTGTGCACTGTGGGTGGGAACGCAAACTGGTGCAGCCACTGTGGAAGACAGTATGGAGGTTCCTCAAAAAATTAAAAATAAAACTACCCTAAGATCTAGTAATCACACTACTGGGTATTTACCCAAAGAATACAAAAACACTAGTTTGAAAGGATATATGCACCCCTATGTTTACTGCAGCATTATTTACAATAAGTAAAATATGGAAGTAGCCCAACTGCCCATCGATAAGATGAATGGATAAAGAGGTGGTACACACACACACAAACACACACACACACACACGCACAATGGAATATTACTCATCCATAAAGAAGAATGAGATCTTATCATTTGCAACAACATGGATGGAACTAGAGAGTATAATGCTAAGTGAAATAAGCCAGTCAGAGAGAGACAAATACCATATGATTTCATTCATAATGGAATTTAAGAAACAAAACAAATGGAACAAATGGACAAAAACAAATGGAAAAAAAAATGAACAAATGGAAAAAAAAAAAAAAAGGAAACAAACCAAAAAACAGACTCTTAACTATAGAGAACAATTTGATGGTTACCAGAAGGGAGGTGGGTGGGGGGATGGGTGAAATAGGTGAAGGGGATTAAGAGTACACTTCATCCTGATGAGCACCGAGCAATACATGGAATTGTTGATTCACTATATTGTACACCAGAAATTAATATAACACTGTATGATAACTACACTGGAGTTAAAAATTCTGAGCAGAAAAATAAAGCATTTAGGGAACAAACTTGAAAAATGTTTTTTAAATGCTTAGAATGGCCTAATGGTATCTTAATGTCATCTTTGATGATAATTATAGTTGCTAGTATTTGCACATCATTTAACATTTGATCACATTTTCACACGTCTTAAAAATTTTTCACAATAATCTTGTGATATGGGTCTTACCGCAGATTCCCATTTATATAAATTGAAGTTGAGAAAGTATAAATTATTTGCACAAGATAATATAGCTAATAAGTAGGGGTGCCAAGACTCTGAGTTCAGGAGTTCTCACTCTAAATAAACATCATGTTTTATAGATGAAGTTTGACTTTTCAATTAAAAAATAGATGTATCACTTGTGGCAAGGCTTATAAAATTTATTGGCAAATTACTCAAATATTTCATAATTTAAAAGATAAATTTTTCACAAAGTCTTGGTGAACATAAATAATGTAGAAAACCATTAAATTCAATCTTATTGTTAAAATTCCATGAGATAGCAAAACTTCAAAGAGCTCTGTGACCGAAAATGTAAGCCTAGGAGAGCCAGAAATCAAGGAAATGCAAAGGATCTAACCTTCACCAAAAGCAGGAAAGAAATAGATTCCCTGATATTTAAGAACAAAGCCAAGCTATGATAAAAACAAGAATAGACAAGATTTAATCACATAAAATTTTTTTTAGATATCGCCATGCAACAATATGTAGAGGACTTTAAAATGACTCCACCTGTATCATATCCTCTCTCTAGCCAGCCACATTTCACACCTCATGCCCTACTCCACTCCCCCACTTTTCCCCCTCCAGGTATACGGATCTCCTGTTTCTCAGGCAGTCCAGGTGTGTCCGTCTGCCTTTGGCATTAGCCACTTCCTCTCTCCCAGCCTCCTCTCCCCCTACATAATTCCACGGCTAATTCCCCTAATCCCTTCAAATCTTTGCTCAAGTGTCACCTTCTCGCCTATTTAATGTGAGGCATTTCATTTCACTACACTTCTCACACTCACAATCCCAGTTACTCTGCTTGAATTTTTGTTTTCCAAAGGATTTATCACTTCCTCATTCGTGATACAATTTATTTATTCATTATGCCTATTGTTTATCTGTAGGTGATGCCCTACTCTCCATGCTAAAATGTTGGCTCCATGAAGCCAGGGATCTTTGTTTTGTTCACAAATATATTCAAAGCACCTAGAATACTTGGCGAATAGATGGAGTTAATAAGTGTTTGCTGAATACATGAATGACTTAATCAATGAATTAGTGACTGTTTTACCTGAACTTCAGGGGCTCAATATGGCTGTCAAAGGTAGAAAGTAGAGTCAAGAACAAGGTTATAGTTACAGTGACCATAAAGTTTAGTATCTACATGAGTCACTTTTGGGTGTGAATAGGGCATTAAAAATATTAAAATTATATAATTTTGAAAATTTATTTAATTGATCAACAAATTGGTTTATTACATCACTGGTTCTATAAAGAGAAGTAATCAAAAAGATTTTAAAAAATTCTTAACTGTTTAAAGTGAAGAAAAATTAAAACAAATTTCGGTTGATTATCTGAATATGAAATATAACATAAACTGACTAATTTTTCCATGGCGCTTTGATCAGTTTACACTGTGTCACTTACATTTTTCTATAAAATTTGTTTTTCAGTTATCTTATTTTAAATTTTTCATAAAATTTCACAAGTCTTCCTCAAAGTTGCACTTTGCCATTAATGGTTTTGACATATTTGACACTTTCAAATTATTCCACTCTGTATAGTATTTTTAATTGAGAAAATACATCTACAGGTGCTGAGGAAAATCAGCTCAGAACTATTGTAAGTGGAAAATATTCTTAATTCTATTTTTATGTCGATATGTGTAACTGTATTAGACCAAATATTTTCATAGTATTATCTTTTTACTTCCATTCACAGAGTACATTTCTTGACATTTTTATAAGATAAAAATTGTCAAAAATGTCTTAATATTCTTTTGAATGTCTTAGGAAAGGTAGATGCCATACAACCATTGGCATTCTCAATTTCTTTTTTTTTCTCTTTAAATTCAACTAGCCAATGTATTCATTAGCTTTTGATATAATGTACAATGATTCATTAGTTGCATATAGCACTCAGTGCTCATCAGATCATGTGCCCTCCTTAATGCCCAACACCCAGTTAGCCTATCCCCACCCCCCCCTTCTGCAACCCTCAATTTGTTTTCCAGAGTCCAGACTCTCTCATGGTTTGTCTCCCTCTCTGATTTCTTCCCATTCAATTTTCCCTCCCTTCCCCTATGATCCTCTGCACTATTCCTTATGTTCCACATATGAGTGAAACCATATGATAACTGTTTTTCTCTGATTGACTTAGTTCACTTAACATAATCCCCTCTAGTTCCATCCTTGTCGATGCAAATGGTAGGTATTCATCCTTTCTAATGGCTGAGTAATATTCCATGTATATATGGACCACATCTTCTTTATCCATTCATCTGTTGAAGGGCATCTCAGCTCCTTCCACAGTTTGGCTATTGTAGACATTGCTACTATGAACATTGGGGTTCATGTGCCCCTTCTTTTCACTACATTTGTATATTTGGGGTAAATACCTAGTAGTGAAATTGCTGGGTAGTAGGGTAGCTCTATTTTCAACTTTTTGAGTAACCTCCCCATTCTGTTTTCCAGAGTGGCTGCACCAGCTTGCATCCCCACCAACAGTGTAGGAGGGTTCCCCTTTCTCCGCATCCTCGCCAACATCTGTTGTTTCCTATCTTATTAATTTTAGCCATTATACTGGTGTAAGGTGGTATCACATTGTGGTTTTGATTTGTACTTCCCTGATGGCAAGTTTCAATTTCATTTCATTTTGGTACAAAATAAAACTCCCTAATTATAAATAGGACTTTATAAAAAGTCAAAAGACTTTTCCCTCAAGTTGAGACATTTCAAAGCACTATAATAGGAAAATGAAAATTAAATCTTGTATATCTTTAGAGCTGTCACTGTATAATTTATTTACTCCATTCATTGCTTTTGTAAGAATTGTCTTCTCACTTAAGAGATTTGCTTTTAATAATCAAAATTCTTTATAAACTTCCAAATTTGAATCTTGCTGAATATGTCTTTTAAAGATTTTATTTATTTATTTATTTATTTATTTATTAAGATTTTTAAAAAAATTATTTATTTGACAGAGAGGGAGAGAGGGAACACAAGCAGGGGGAGTGAGAGAGGGAGGAGCAGGCTCCCCACTGAGCGGGGAGCCTGATGCGGGGCTCGATCCCAGGACCCTGAGATCATGACCTGAGCCGAAGGCAGACGCTTAATCGACTAGCCACTGAGGGGCCCCTTGCTGAACATTTTAATTAGAGATTTCCAACTAAATTTGAAGAATATGTAACCAAAATTTAGAGTAAGAGCTCAAACATCTGAAATTCAATTGATGATAGATAGCAGAGAGAGATTTTGTAATGATATATTGATGTTTTTAGTTCACAATCAGATTCATCACCAAAATTTCTGTTCTGTTTCCTGACTCTATAAACATAAAAAAATATATAAAATATGATACTTACAGGTCAGTTTGTATAAACTAGTAGAATATCATAGCTTGTTTGATACAATTATGAATTATTTATATGCCATAACAGTTCAAAGTACATTTCTGCTCCACAGCTTTCATTTTTTGCTAAGAATGTTATTTTTTACCATGCTGTATTCTACTCAAAGTTGTATTCATGTTATCACTGTAAAAATCATATAATTTTATTTTCAATGTGAATTTTTAAACTAAATTTGCAATACCATTCACAAATAATGTCACCAATTTCATAGTTTTCATTTAATAGTAAAAAACAGGGTTTTAATCTTAAAATAAACATTTAAAGACACAAATAAGTTAGCCTAGAGCCCATTAAAAATTTATGAACAAAATAATTAATCATTGTTATTAAAAGACTTTCAGAATAATTATTATGGAGAAATTGCCCATAAGGTGGGAAGCCAGGGCAATGTGATTTCTAAAAGAATTGTTTCTTTCTGAAATTTTTTTTATTTTTATTGAGATGTAATTGATGTATAGAATTATAATGATTTAACATATGCGTATATATGAAATGATCATCACAATAAGTCTAGTTAACATTCACCCCATCACCACACAGTTACAAATTTTTTTTTTCTTGTGATGAGAACTTTTAAGATTTACTCTCTTAACAATGTTTAAATATACAATACAGTACTATTATCTCTAGTTGTCATGCTGTACATTACATGCCCATGACTTATTTTTTTATAATTAGAAGTTTGTACCTTTGACTACCTTCACCCATCTCACCTGCCCTCCACCCTATCCTGCCTCTGGCAACCACCAATCTGTTTTCTTTATCTATGAGCTCGGTTGTTGATTTTTTTTTCTTAGATCCCACATATAAGTGATATCATACAGTATTTGTCTTTCTCTGTCTGACTTATTTCACTAAATATAATGCCCTCAAGTTCCATCCATGTTATTAACAAATAACAGGATTTCCTTCCTTTTTTATGGGTAAATAATATTCATGTATATACACGTATACAATGGTATACATACATATATCTAAATCTATATCTATTTCTCTATCTATCCCACATTTTCTTTATCTATTCATCCACTGATGGACACTTAGTTTGTTTCCGTATTTTGGCTACTATAAAAAAAATGCTATGGAGATGCAGATATGTTTTCAAGTTAGTGTTTTTGTTTCCTTTGGATAAATACCCAGAAGTGGATTTCCTGAATTATATTTTCAATTTTTCCCTCAAAAGGAATTCTTGATGTCTAGGTTAGGTACCTGGCTCATGGGAGGGCCTAAAATATGACTTTAATTAGTGATTTATAGGCATTAAAAGAAAACATTAATATCACAGATACCATAGTGGGGTTAATGGTAGCCATTTTATAAAAATATACTAGACTTTTTTCTGAACTATACATTTCTGAACTATAAACTAATCTGCACGATATCTATGCAAAATCAATACTGCTTTCCCCATTTATAGAGAGTAAAACTTTAGGCAAGAGAGATGAGTAGGTTGCATAAGGTCATGCACCTAGTATTCTGGCAGAACCCATGTTCAACCTAGATTCTTTGTGACTCCAGAGGTACATTCCTCAAACTACCCAATTACCTGCTCCTGCTTTAAGGGTAGAAATTCTATCCTATTGCTTTTGGCAACCACAAATGCCTGAGCAAAAGAAAGATAGGGATGTTTATCTCCATTGGATATTGAATGACTACTGCAGGCAGTTTGCTACTTGGGTTAGTGCTCATTAGCTTTTGATGAATATTCTGAAGAGACAGGATCTTCAATGTGTTGTATTTGGGAAGAAGGCAGATCCTAGGAGAATTATTTAATAGTCACTGATTACTAAGGTAGTTTAGAAAATATGTCCACAAATTCTTTCATACATGTAATAGGCAGAAATATAGTCCCCCCCCGAAGACATGCAGAGCCTAATTCCCAGAACCTGTGAATATGTTACATTATATGACAAAGATGAAATAAGTTAATTTTAAAATAGGAAGACTATCCAAGGTTATCCTGGTGGGCCCAGTGTAATCACAGTGGTCCTTAAATTTGGAAGAGGTAGGAAGGAGAGAAGGTCAGAGTGTTGTAATGTGAAAAGGACTCAGATCACCAGTGTTGGTTTTAGAGATGGAAGAAGGTAGCCATGAGCGGAGGAATGTGGGAAGCCTTTAAAAGCAAGGAAAGGCAAAGAAACAAATTATCCCTCAGAGTCTACAGAAAGGAGCACTGCCCAGCTGACCCCTGTAATTTTACCCAGTGAGACCTATGCTGGACTTCTGACCTACAGAACTCTAAGATACTATATTTGTATTATTTTAATCCACTAAATTTATGGTAATTTGTTACAGCAGCAATAGAAAACTAATACAATACCTTTTCCTTCAAGAAGTAGAATATAATTCACCTCTGCCTGGGTGTGGGCTGGACTTGCTTCTAATCAATAGAATGTGTGACTCACTTCTGATGAATAGAATGTGGCGGTAAATGGTGTATCACTTCCTATATGAGGTTATAAAAAGACTGTGTCTTCTACTTTGGGTACACTCTCTCTTTCTCTGGGATTTCTTCCTCATTCCGAGGGAGTAGATTCCATGTCATCAGGCACTCTGTGGAGAGACCATGTGGTGAAGAGCCAAACCCTGCCAGCCACTACATGGGTGAAGTTGGAAGAATATCCTTACCTAGTCAAATCTTTAGATGGTTGTAGCTCTAACTAAAACTCTGATGGCAGTCTTATGAGAGACTCTAAACTAGAACCACACAGGTAAGCTATGCTAAGATTTCCTGACCCACAGAAAGGGTAAAATAATAAATGTTTATTATTTTAGGCTATGAGACTTTGGGATAACTTGTTAGGTAGTGATAGATAACTAATATCATTACTCTAAAGTTTGTATTTACCTATCAAAAGAGAAGAAATAAACAGAAAAGGAAAAAAAAAACTAATTAGGTGAATATGGCTCCATTTCTCCAAATAAACTCTAATATGAATGTGTATATTTCATCGGAAAGTTGTGAGAAAGTCAGTATTTTTAGTGTGACAATGTACACATACAAAACTGGCATTTTTATGAATATAATTTAGTCAACTTTCATTCAGATTATAAATGAAATTAAAACCTCAATGTTGAGAATAAAATTTCTCAAAACACAATTTTACTAAGAATACATTCATCCATTTTTACACATATTTTAGCGGATTAGAGCTGTCATAACTACTGAGATCAACAAAGGCAATTAACCTCTAATTTTTTCCCCTGTTCTTCTATTTTGCTTTTCCCTTGTAGTCTAAACTTGATGGAACAAAGCATGCCCTAAACTGAGGTTAATTAATGGGTTTTCTTATGTTGCTATATAGAAATATTCTCTAGACTGCAATTTACAAAGTTTAATAACTTCCATCCAAATATGTGTACATATAACCATTAAACAAAAAATAACCATTTACTTCATGAAACTTTTATGTTTAATTTCAAATTGAATATGATTATTGAAATAGAACATCATTTTTTTCCCCTCTATGAGTATAATTTGTCTTGGCTAACCAAATACATATACTAGCCATGCTAAGCTTACTACATGACAACTAGCCAAGTTCTCTCTCCATCCTCTTTTTTAATTTTGCTAACATTCAGAGAACAAATTTGGTACTCACAGCTTCTTTTAAAAGGAATCCATTGCTCCTGCATTGCTAAAATACAATTCCCCAAATCCAGCTTAAATGTTGACTAGTATATAAATAATCTGTATGTATAAATATAAAAGAGATATACAAATTGCACCCCGGTTTTTTTTTTTTTTTTATGAGGCTGAATGAATTTCCTTATTTAAATGTTACAGTAGGGAAAATAGTATTTTTAAATAAATCAGTGTCCATTATTTTCTCTGTGAAATCTGAACTAGTTTTACCTTTTGAAACTAATTCCTAAGGAAATTTCTAGTGGATAGAGATTATGTACTTTTATTTTGTAATGGCCTCTACTGCTACAGTAATATTTGATACCACATCTGATCTGAATTTAATTACCAGTGTATCATCTAATAATCATGCTATTAAAAATATTCCTAAATTTTACTGAGATTTATCAATAACAAATTGGGGTCTATATTTCTACGTAGAGGCTATAGAAGCCCTTTCTTCCTTGATTTAAGTTCTCCTTGTTAGTGTATCAATACATATATTTCATTGCTTAATTAAGAGGGGACAAGATATAGCACCACAGGAAATTTCAAATAAGGATGGTTGAATTCAAAACAAATGAACAAAGGAAAAAAAAAAAAAGAGAGAGAGGGAAGCAAACCCAAAAACAGGCTCCTAACTAATAGAGAGGAGAGGTGGTGGTGGAATAGCGGATGGGGATTAAGGAGGGCACTTGTGATGAACACAGGTGTTGTACGGAAGTACTGAATCACTATATTGTACACTTGAAACTAATATTATACTGTATGTCACCTAACTGGGATTTAAATAAAAGCTTAAAAAAAAAAGAATAGTTGAGTTCACATTCATTGTCCTTAAATCAAGGAAGAAACTGTTAAAGAAGAAAAATAATTTCTGTACATCTTAAAAAGAGAACAATAATTGTGATTTTATTCACAGAGTAATCAAAATATGCTTCATTACGTAAAGGAAAATGTGCTTGTCTACAAATCAATTAGTTCTGCTAATGCAAAAACACAACAGCCTTTTAAAATGTATCTTTTCTAATGTCTTTGCCTCACATATGAAGCTTAGATAAGAAATCACAAGAAAGCATCATCAGCAATATGAATATTAAAATGTGAATATAACTAATTATGCACAACTACTTCTCTCCTCAGGCTGGGGCTCGAGGATCAGCAGGTGACACTGTAGAAATTATTATGTTGAAAATCCAGTTGTTAGGAAGATAGACATGTGTTACTAGCAAATTCCTAAGATATACACGTAAATAAAATGGTAGTCAGCCATCAATATTTATTCTTGGGGGAATGTGGTTTCTGACTAGGATTTCACTCTCATTAGAATGTTTTCACATGTTTTAGCTTCTATGGGAAAGGGTAGGGCACCGCCACTGAGGGGCTGTTACATGCCCTATAGGATTTTACTGAAGTTGTCTCTAATTTTGTATGCTGATCTCGTAATCTTTTTATTTCATTTTGAGGGCTGCCTATCAATAAATCTCCTTACCTCAAACCTCTCTTATTTGCTTTACTGTTTTTTTTCTTCTTAGAAAAGAAGAGGCACTTAAAAACATTTATCACTTCATATTTCAAAGTTTCCTATTGTTTTTTTGGGTGGATTGTGGATGCCATAGGGATAATAAAACCCATGGTATATTGGTCCAGATAATGTATTCTCTTACACTTTATGAGTATTATTACTAATCTCAAAAATTCAGAAAAATATAGGTTGCCTCTATTTGTTTATGGCAATAAATTATAACAAATTTTCTGTAAACCTTTTAGGAAAAACCCAGCTTAACAACAGCTCACATGATTTAAAACTCTGTCTTCAATACTTTCAGCTTAATGGCATTGTCAAATGTCAAGAACACTCAGTAAGAGGCTTTTTTTTTTTTTACAGTATGCTATATTTTACCTTTTTAATAATAGCTGTCAAGTCATAAAACATTTGCTGTGAAGAATGATTAAACTAAGTGGATTACAAATTTAGTCACAATATTGTAGAACTAGAATCTTCTTGGATTTCTACTGTGGCCACATAGTTCTATTATTACCTTTGTATTAATATTTACAACACTTATGGTTCAATATTATAAAACATAAGATTGACAGATTACTTTTCATATCTTACAGAGGCAATTTTTTATAGACACAATCCTCATACACATACTCTAATTCAATCACTGCAAAATCTACTAATTCAGTAAAAACAATGGTTTGCCAATAGTATCAAGAAAATATTTAAACATTTTAGTTTGACCTCACAAGAGTGAATTAAAGTCCAGTTTATTTATGGTTATTAGCATTTGTTAGACATGTGTGCACAAAAGATACTATAAATATAAAGGAGGGACAATTGAGATTTAAAGTCCTTGCTATACATCAGTGTCTTTGATGCCTTGAGAACGTGCTTCTGTTGACAACATGTTATTCATGTGTATAGTTGTGACAGAAAAGACTGACATGTGGTCAACAATGATTTTCACAGTAGGTCTACTCAAAAAAGCTGCTACTTGCTTTGAGAGACACAGCATTGGTTCATAGGAGATATGGTTGCTTCTTTATCTGATGGGCCATACCAGCATTTTATTCCGAACCATCCCTTCACTGGTAGCCTTATAGCATACTTATATAGTTCTGCCATGTTCCAATAGCTCCTTCAAACTGCACATGTGCCCTCTCCCTATGTCATCTTGACAACTAAACCTCAATGTCCCATGGTGCCTAACCATCGACATATTCATAGCTGGTCTTAGCACCAGGCTTAGGAGCTAGACACCTGCGATCAAATTCTAACTCCAGTGCTCACTAGACTGGAAACTTGGACAAATTAGCTAACCTCACCCATCAAAAAGTTGTACTACCTCATAGTGCTTTGGGGAATAATTAAATGAATTAGTATGTACAAAACATTTGGAGAGAGCTTGGCATGTAATGTAATCACTGGTTAGCTGTTGTTGTGGGTATTATTATTTTAAATCTTTCTTCTTCTTCTTCTTCTTCTTCTTTCTTCTTCTTCTTCTTCTTCTTCTTCTTCTTCTTCTTCTTCTTCTTCTTCTTCTTCTTCTTCTTCTTCTTCTTCTT
>NW_023270415.1:33101809-33441929 GCF_011800145.1 Mirounga leonina | reverse complement strand
TTCTTCTTCTTCTTCTTCTTCTTCTTCTTCTTCTTCTTCTTCTTCTTTTTCTCCTCCTCCTTCTTCTCCTCCTCCTCCTCCTTCTCCTCCTTCTCTTTACTCTTATAATCATTATTGTCATCTACCTCTCCATGGCTCTTGGGTGGTGCCACTTATCACTCCTCTTTACTCCTCATCTCTCGGTCCCTCATTTAATAAAAAGGAGGTGTTGGGATGGGAAGCGTTGCCTTTTGGGAGTGTGTAATTCTTGTGAACTATGTACGCTCACCTTTCCTTTCACTGAAAAGGGGGACAGATATACCTAATTGGAGTATATCTCTGAAGCCAAAGGCAGGACATCCTCAGAAAATCACTGATAAAGTGTGAGAATTTTGACGTGAAAGGAAGAATTATATTCAACTTCGCCATTGGATGTCTACATAATCACTAAGCTTGTTTGATTTTCCTGGGGCTACCTGCAGAGGAGAAATGGAACTGGGAAGAAGATAAGGTGGGACAGTCAAGTAGAGAGGGGCAGAAGTGCCTCTTCAAATTCACAGTTCAAATCCAGATTCTGCTTAGGCCCGCCAACACGTATGAATTATCCATCATGAGTGGTTGGGGTTTGTAGCCATAGGCTTGACTATAACTGCCTCAACATGGGGGCAAAAAGATGCATATATCAGAGCATTATGTAGTGATTCTACTGACTGGGTATTAGACCAAAGAATGGTCTCATTAGAGACCAAACTCCTTGTCAAGAGGGCCTGTTTAGGCCATTACTATACTTATCATAATCACATGAAATAAGCTAAAAAGAAGAATGATATGGCCACAAAAGGACTAACACTTTTCCAAAGTCAGATGTAAGAAGACAAGGTCTAGAATCCCTTTGTCTTCTCCCCATACAAGCAAAATAAGTGCAGGAAAGAAAGACAGGATGTAAAAGCAGGTGAACCACAGCCCCTCCCCCACCGCTGGAATGGCTGGTTGACCATTTTCAACCATGAGCAGAAGGGTAACGTTCTAGGGGTAACATCACAGTAAAACAGAAAGTGCCCTTGTCCCCACACAAGCCACCACATCAGTCCCAGATAAATGTGTTCAACTTTAACGTGTGGAAGTAATTTCTACCTTGTTAAAATCACTGCATTTTGTTATAGTTGCCTAATCTCTATCCAACTAATATAGTATTGATACATTCTTTTAAAAGGATTCTTCTCTTTCACCATTTAACCAACAGCTCATCTTAATTGTGTTGAATAAAGAGACATTTACTCTGTTGTAGGTGCCATGTGATTGCCCCCAAATGCGTGGTCCTTTCTCTTAATTTATGTCTTGTGAATTTTTGCCTGACTAGGTCAAAACTCAATTTAGCTATCATTTCTTGTGGACAATTTTTCCTGACTTCTTGGTAAAGATTCTTTGTCTATGCTGTTCGGATTTACCTCTTTCATAGTGTATAAAACATGATACTTACTGGTGAGTTATCCTAAGAGATAATGCCTAAGAGTTTCTCAGCACATTGTAGGTGCTCAAAAATGGTTTGTGAAATAAATGAACACATGATTCAGAAGAAGGATAACAAATTCAGAGTTGCATTTAAGGCAATGAGATATGGCTACAAATCTACATTTGTTATAAGCAAATACATCAGATGGCAGGACCAGTTAGGACACTCTTAAAATAATATGGATGCAAAGTAAAAAGCCTATAAACAATGGTAATATCTGGGGTAGGAAACATGGCAGAAAGGTAATAATACTTATTTTCCTACAACTCCCAGTATCAGTTACTGAAGAATTCTTTTGTCTAGATTTCAATCTCCATTTCTTTGAACATTTGGCATATAATTTTTTTTTTAACTTCACTGCTTCCCTTAACTAGTTATTAGACAATGGGGAGGTTAACTTATTGTGCAGTTCAATCCTCAGAGCAATGCTGCTGCCATTACAGAGAATTCTCTTTTCAGAAAGTAGCAAAACCAAAAATGATCTAGAAGTTAATTGCAGAGAAGCAGATGTTAGGGCAACTGAGGATTGCCAAGGAAAGTAGAAAGGAAATGAGGGACGTAAAGGACAGAAGAGAAAACTGGGGAAAATGCCTGCTTACTTATGTTTTGCATTGGATCAAAACCCACATCAAAATACGACCAATAGGATAAACACTGATGTCTTGTATCAATAACAATGTTTGGGGATTTTTGAATATTGTTACATACTTCCATATTATTAATCAACTATTAATTAAACATTTTCATTCAAGCAGAAGCAGATTTCAGATTCTGATCAAAGGATTAAATATTAGCATAGTATGAAGTCAAGATGCAAAGACAATGTATTTGAAGTGATGTATTCATGTAGAATGCTAACCTAAGAAAGAGACGTTTTACTGTAAGCTACATTTTTTTATGCTATAGTAGCTACTGGCTTTAAAAACTTTTGAGACAATATATTGCTCCCTTTGTTTTTTAAGTAACTCAAAGAATTTCAGATGTAGGAACACGGGGAAGGACTATAATAGATCATCTTGACTCTAGCGATTTTCCAAAGATTAAATATAAGAGTCAGGCTAGAACTAGATCTTCTCATTTTTCATCTGAGCTGCTCTTCTCCTATCTTACTCATCTAACATCCATATTGCCCAAATATTATTCAAGCTCTACTATCATGACTGAAAGTCTCACATTGTATTTGACAATTAGGTAAGCTGCGCTTAACATTCCACACCAGACCTACTGTTTTTACCTGCAAATAAATGCTCGTGTTACTAAACTCTGTTGAATCATGACCAAGAGTTAGAAAAAAATATATATGAAAAGAATGAAGAATCCTTCCAGACAGTAAGAAGATCAGATGAATTCATTGAAGTGGTCCTAGAATTTACCTGCAACCTAAGTGGAGTAACAAAATTGTACCTTCCTACCCAATCAGCTGAAGAGTTTAAAGGGAATAAGATAAAATGAGACAAGGAGAACTAGTGATTCACTAAGTTGCAAAACCAATTCTCACCTGAAATATGTGGACTTGGCTTTTATTTTTTATTTTATTTTTTAAAGATTTTATTTATTTATTTGACACAAAGAGAGACAGCGAGAGAGGGAACACAAGCAGGGGGGGTGTGAGAGGGAGAAGCAAGCTTCCCGCAGAGCAGGGAGCCAGATGCGGGGGCTCGATCCCAGGATCCCGGGATCATGACCTGAGTCAAAGGCAGATGCTTAACGACTGAGCCACTCAGGTGCCCCTTGGCTTTTATTTTTGACCAAGCATATAGAATTCAACTCTAAGAAACATTTCAAGGTATCTACCTGTAACTTGGTTGGAACCTGAAAGAATGTAGGGGCCAAGGTTTCTCTTTGGCCTCAAATATGTGATAAAGAGATAAATATTTATATCATGATCTTAAATTCTGTCTAACTACAGTGTTAATTGTTCTCCTTACCTAAGTATTTTTAAAACCCTGAAAAGAGGAAAAAAATAAGTAGAAAAATTACAAATCCAATCAAATCATTATTTGAAGTTTTTAAATATTTCGTCCAATCTGTTTAATTTTGTTAGTTAAGATATTTGAAATAATAACTTAATAATATTTACAAGATCTACTTAGAAAAAAATTTGTAAGTAGATTTATAAGTCTTCCTTTTCAGGAATTTAAAATATTGAGGGAGCCAGATATACTAAAATCATATATTTAATGTCATAAATGTTTAATACAATATAATTACCTGTTTATAAATGGGATTAACTTTATAGGGAAACTCAGTCTATTAAAAGAATTAATTTGGACATTAATCAAAGAACAAGTACTTATTATTTTAATACAATTACCAAATGTATAGATTACATTTAAAAAGTATGTAAGATGATTTAACCTAAATCTTAACAAAATTAAGACTTGAATGTGTAACTTTAATAAACTGAAAGTTAACTTAAATAAAAAATAACTTATTTAATTATCTACATACAAAACTCATGGTAGAAATGAAGTATCTTAAATGGTAGCCTATGATTTGGTTATTAAGTAAATTTTGCTAATTACTTGAAATGACTCTACTGTTGAGTGTATGAGATTCAGGTATATTCTGACAGATTTCTCTATATTCCTTCAACTTTATGCATGAAGCTCGTTTCTTGTTGAGCTATCTTGAGGGAACACTAGACCATTTTTATGCAATTTCCTATCAGGGAATAAATAGAATTTATTTTTCCACCTACAAACTATAAGAAAGAATGCCTTTCAAGAGTTGTATTTGGTGGTATAGTCCAATAAAATAAAAAGGCCACAAAATTCCTCTTTATGGACCATGACTGTTCCCCTTATTTTCTTTTCACAAAATACCATGCTTGGGTTATAATATGATGAAGAAACTGCTATGCCCTTTCTGAAGTGAAAAGTTAGTCTTTGCAAAATTGTCTGATTTGAATCTGAGACTGAGAAAGGTAAGATTTTTCTCAATATGCTCAAAGCTTCATGAAAATTTCAGTTCTCTATATTTTTTAATATTCATATTTTTTCTCCCTGACATAAAATCCTGTACCTATGCCAACTCAAATAGACAGTCATATACTTTTGATAGAACTAACATTTGTTGGAAAAAAAAAACGTATTAGTATTATTGTTGTTGTTATTTCAGTGACTTCCCCCATCCTGTGAGAGGTGTCTATATTGCCTTTGGAGAGGATTCAAGTTGTTTTTGCAGGAATGCAAGGAGAAAAAGAGTCAACTTTTAAATTTTGATATATAGAGTAGGATTTTTGAGACTGCAGCTAGAAAATAATCTTGAAAGCCAGGCTTCATTGAGAGATAAAAGAATTTACTCTATGCCTTTACTCTTTTTTAGTAAATATTGAGAGGCACCTTGCAGGCTCAATCCTAGGTTCTTCCATAGCCTCCAGTGGCTACTGCTTTCGCTAATCTGCTGAACTATGAGGCTACTTGCTCCTGGAAGAGGAATAACATGTATAAGAAGTCAAAACCAAAAAAATACAGACATGGAAATCATATGCTTTTAGCCCCATGGAGTATGGGAAGAAGACAGGGATAGAAGTAGGAGGTAGGCAGTGAGATATGTACATCAGAAGTCCAATAACTGGGTCGAAGGAGAAGACAAAATAACAGCGTCTTCTGCCTCCTTTCTGCTTGGGATTCTGGAAAGAGAGGTCCCAGAAGGGTATTATTTGCATAAATAAGAGATGTCTCATGAGAATAAAATCCTATGTGCCACCTAGCAAGTGGGATCCTCATGAAGAAAATTGGCTAGTTGCAGAAAAATAAAGAAGCTCCATTTTCTTTGCATTACTTAGGAGCAGACAGTGAATCCTGAGACTGACTTACATAATAACTTATATAATGCAATCACTTCTCTTGTAACATACGTATGTTCTTAGAAACCACTGTACTGTGCCACAAAACACAATAAAAACTCCAGGATTTCTGGGAAAATTCAGGTTGTTGCACAGCATTCCAAAACTTCATCAGTGATACATTAAAGAAAAAAGGGTCCTAATAAATATGATAGCACAGTGTTACATATGCTGAACCATTAAGAAATCCATAAGCAGTACAATAAACATGGCACTTTATTTTGAAAAAAGACCTGACATTTGCTTGTGGAAGTGGTCCTTGGAAAAGCTGCGGCTTGCGAGTTAGTGTGAAGTGGTGGGAGGAGTAGGATCTGAAGTCATAGGGAAGGTTGTACATCAGATATGGATGGACTAAGGTGACTGATGAACTGAGGTGGTTGGTAGATGTTCGACAGGTGCATGTGTTTGGCGTGTGTGTGCATATGCTCCTACTTGGCTAGCTTCAGTTGGGTGCTTTCTACACTTACCTATTTTTCCGAGATGAACTTACATATAGACAAACAGAAAATTTGCACGATGCTTAAATTGTTCCTTAGTATATCCATTACTTTGGAACAGATTCACAGTTGAAAACAAACCGCATAGCAGAACTGCCTGTACCTTAAGGTTTTAATATCGTCATCTATCATTCATCATCTCTCAGATTTTGAAAAGATCTAAATCAGGAGTGCCATCCTGATACCAATCCTAGATCTTTGCTTCTCCAAATGAAATGATTCACTGCAACCAGTATCGCAAAATAAAAAGCAATTGTGAACCAGAGTTATTGACCCTCCTTTAAAAAACCCTGAATAAACTTGATCTTTTTGTGAATAGTGTAGAGTGGCGATTTTCAAAGTGTGGGTCACAAATAATACTTGGCTGATATACATGCTGAGCTGTGTTTTTAATGAGACGGTTGTAGAGTTAAATGGAGTCTAGTTTCTTCCCCCACAAAGATCAGGCAGTGGGTGCCTTGGGTATAGTAGGATAAGTTCAAATTTGTCTCTTTAAAGTATGGCTTCGTGGGGCGCCTGAGTGGCTCAGTTATTAAGCGTCTGCCTTCGGCTCAGGTCATGATCTCAGGGTCCTGGGATCGAGTCCCTACTCGATCGTGCTCCCTGCTCAGCGGGAAGCCTGCTTCTCCCTCTCCCACTCCCCCTGCTTGTGTTCCCTCTCTCGCTGTCTTTCTCTCTGTCAGATAAATAAATAAATAAAATCTTTAAAAAAAATAAAGTATGGCTTCCTGCTTTGCTTGAGTGGGACCTAAAGAGAGAGAAGCAATGGCAGGAAATGTCTGGCTCAATCCAGCAGCATTTTTAGATAAAACAAGGAACACTTGGTTTGTGTCTGGGAATCCATCACACAGTGGGATTCAGACTACCTCCATGGCCAGAATGGAGGCCAGAATCTTTGAGGTCAGAGGAGTTTTCAGGAGCTTTGAGCTAAGAATTATGGATATTGGTATTAAGTATATTCACACTGATGTACAATAATCACCACCACCCATTTCCAAAACTTCATCTTTCCAAACTGAAACTCCATATGAATTACAAGGTAACTCCCCATTCGCCCTTGGACCGTCCTCTGACATGAGGTACCTGGTATGGTAGAAACAAAAGTAGGATGGTGGTTGTCAGAGGACCATCCTACTTTTGTTTCTACCATACCAGGTATCTCATAATACAATAATAATTGTATAGTAGAATAATTGTGGAATAATACAGTATTTATCCATTTGTGACTAGCTTATTTTACTTAGCTTATGTCTTTAAGGCTCATCCATCTAATAGCATGTGTCAGAATTTCTTTCCTTTTTTAGGACTGAATAGTACTCTTCTCTTTAATTTCCTTTGATGTTGACTAAACAAGTACATATTTATTTCTAGACATTCTATGTCTTGGTCTTTTTCATTGCAGCACTTAGGATAAGTGTGACCAGATGTTCTTGGTTGTCTTAATAAGCTTTAAGCTATTCAGTCACCCCTCAGGCTCTTTGTTTGTTTGGATGAAGTAGTTCCAGCTTCTCTAGCACTTAGTTCTATTTAGTAACTCTCCAGCTCTGAATAAAGTTGGTGACTAAGATGTCTGAACCCTTTTCGTAGACCAATATATCCTCAAATATTGAGCATAAATTGATAGCATTTGCTCTAGAAGCACTTGAGTAGCTTGACAGGGGAAGACAATCAGCAAGAATGCTACATGGCATTTTCTTTGATAGTATCTTTTATATTCCGATACTCATTGTGGTCAAATTCTGTTTGAAATGGAGGAAAACTCAAATGCAAAGTGACCTTTGAAGCAGAAGAAAGAATACAGAGTAAAAAAACTTCCCCATTTAGCTTCATCCTTTGTCAAGGAATCACTATCTTATTTTAGAATGCTGTCATTTTAAAGCTTTGAAATGCTTTCTATAGAAATGATTACACTAATCCTGCAGTCAATTTGTCTGAAGTTAGCAAGTGTTACAGCTATCAAAGTGCTACAAAAAATAATTGAATGCAGTTTTAAAACTAGTAGATATTGTGACTGTAATTTATTTTCTTAGGATTGCCAGGAAATAGCAGAAAAGAAAGAACTCCATCAGGCACCAAAAAAGGGATGGATAAATTGAATAATGCCAAGCTTAATGTTATTCAATGATCACACTTGGTCAATAAGTAGCATCAACTTCTGCTTTCAATTATTTTTTCCCTTAGGAGCACAGAGAATTTAGGACAACTATCTGTTCTTTCCTGATTTAAACTATATGTGCACAAGTCAGCCTGATGGATAACTTAATCCGACTGCTGAAGGACAGACTGATTCTCTGTAACACTTCTCCAGGACCAATGTGTAATGGATTATCCTAGGAAAGATATTATTTTCCCTTGGGGGATGTTCCATTATACCTGCATTTCCTTGCTTTTAATGCTTGGTGCACATCAAAATCATTGACCTGTAGGAATTGGTGTCTACCTCTCTCAATTTTCTCTAGATCTTTCTCACTCCCTGGAGCCACAGTTATGACACAAGTGACTGAAGGCAGAAGGCTGAAAGAACCTAAAAAAGGGGGTAATCAATTACATGGATGCATTGCTCTTCCTTCTTTTATGCATATAGTTAACTTCTTACGATTAACCTTTAAAAAAAAAACAACAAATATTTTTGTTTCAATTAACTAACTGGACTATACTATGACATTAGCAGTTTTTTCATTTATTGATCATGTACCTCTTGTGTGTAAGTTATACCGTATGCTAAGGACATTTCTCCAGAAAAAATACAATTTAATGATAGTTTGAAACGTCTCAAATTTTTTTTTAAAGTACTGTGTTATTTGAACACTGACTCTTTTTGTTAGCAGAACCTTTTGCTATTATATATAAAAATGCTAACCAATTGTCTATGAGGGTATTTGATGTTGTACTGGATATTTATCCATGAAATTCATAAGGCTGTAGACTACCACCTGTCCAGAGCCTTGTCAGTATTTCTCTATCTAAATGTGTAATGGTCAAGGTTATCGAGCACGTTTGAGCTCTTTAAAAAAGTAATCCTTACACGACCATTAAATTCTAGTTTGCATCTTTTCACCTCTTCTTTATCTTACTTCATCTTTGGCCCCTCCCCCATTCCGTTCTCCATCCACCTTCAGGCTCAAGGGAAAAAGAACCTATATATATATAGGCCAGTCTGATTTCCAAACCTTGGATAATATTGGCTCACATTTTTAGTCTGCTAGCAACTAAAAGAATACACAGTGTGGAAGACTGTAAAAATTAAACCTTGTTACACTAAACATTTTCTTCTGATAATGCAGGGCTATGGGAGGGGCTGTATGCTGTATGGCGCAACTTCTCTTTCTTTTCAAAGTGACATTTTCTTTTGTCGTTACAGAGACATTCGGGGCAACGACCCCTGGAGGAGGCTCCAACAAGCGGTGCCCCAGAGGGCTAACAGTGCTGTCACCAACGACCTTTTCACCTACCACACAGGACATGATGTCCTTTCTTTCCCAGGTCTTTTCTGAGTCTCCTCCAGGGGATGGTACTAGAGCAGTTCATGACAGGGGAGTCAGATCCCTTTAAAAATTGCCACTCCCCCAAGTCCATTTTGGGGACTATGACTTGATAAACCATAACTCCTTTTCTGATGGCCCCCTAATGAAAAGAAAAAAAAAAAAAAAAACCACCCTCCCTCCTTTCTTTTTTCTCTCCCTTCTTCCTTCCTTTATTTTTCTTGTGAGACTCTTCAGGCCTCAGAAGACATACTATATTAGTGCATAATTATAATAGTAGCCCAGATAGGTGTCATCTGGCACTTCAGTTACATTAGGAACATAATCCTTTCATTACCTGTGCATTTCCAGGTACTTGTCATCACTGAACCATCTAGGTAAGACTAGGATAGCTTCCAATTACTGAAAGCTTGTGCCAGAATAACACAGAAACTTCTCAGCCACGTGTGCAGAGCTGTCAACCTTACACACTACACAACTCAATTTTTGTGATTCATTTTTTTAACCTCTGGAGTTATAATGCAAGTTCATGAATGTATTGATGTGTTTTGGGGATATAAATGAAACCTGAAAACATACCCTTTAAATTACAGACTTTCTTTTTAGAATAAATTATACTCTGTTGCTTTTGTTGTGCAACCAGTGAGAGAGAACTCTGCTCTTCCTTTCTTCTCCTGACCTTTAACAATAACCCTCAATATTTAGTCTTTTGTCCAGAGAGTAAGTGACTCTACAAGTTTCAAAACTAACTTCCCATGGATGAATATAGATATTTCAAAATCTTTCACTTAGCTTTTGAGGGCTTCTGTTTCCAGAGGGACATTATGCATACCTAAAATATAATACAGAAAACTAAGCTAGGCATCTTCCTTCACTAGACACCTTTTCTAACTCTTGTTTTATAAGCACTATGACACTCAGAACAACCATCATTATACTTACCTGAATATTTTATTTGGCTGCAAGTTCAACAAGAGAAGGAATCATATCTAATTTGACCACGTATCAACACCCAGCACAATGTCTGACGTAGAGTAAGCAATCAATATGTTTTTAATGAAAATATATCATTGATTTGTATAAAGTAGATCTGAAAATTAGTCTAATTATCTTAGAATCATACACACACATTTCATATGGACATGTTCTTTACTTGCTACATGCGTCTTCCAGTGGCATGAGTCTATGTATATTTTATGTAAAAGTTTGAAATAACCTATAATTCTATAGGGAAATCTGCTAGATGTACATTATTCAGGTTAAAGGGAAAAAAGGTCATAAAATATTTCCCTTAGAAGTTTGATTATTAATGGTACATGGGCTAATATTGAGCAATGTTCATAAAGCTCAATATGATGTCAATAACTATTTAGATTTGTTAACAAACCTTATGAGTTAAGATGAAATTAAACATTTATTTACCTTTAAGTTTACTGCAACAAAAAGTTAAGTGTAACTGCTAGTAATAACAACTGATAGTTTTTCAGTGATTCTAAATTTTAAAAAAAGTTCAAAGACAATTAGAAATGGTCAAATATTTTCTTTGAGGATATATAATTCAGAGCCCACAATTGAATTCAGTTGTGAATTACCTGAGGATAGACCTCTAAGCATGCTGCTTGGAGGAATTATAGTTCAATGGAAATGGAAATGTTTACCTAATAGCAGTCATATATGGTAGACAATATGAAACACGATGAGACACTTCACAGATCTGATGTTTCAGGTGCCTAAGTCATTCTTACATACTTTTCATGGCTATAGATATACATATAATATATGTGATATAGATACATAATATCTGTATATCATACTGTCTTGTAGGTCATAATTTACAACGGCATTTTTATATTAGTCTTCTCCAAACCCATGTGTTTAATTTGAAATTAATTAATTTATTTTTAGTTCTTTCCATTTTTCTTCCTAGATACCTTGGTATAACTTAACCGTAATTACTTTACTGTAATACTTCCCACAGTAACCATGTTTTCACATTTATCTGTACCATCAGCATTCACATAATGAATTCCTCATGCATCATTTTTCCCTATTTCACGGGTAGTGTTATTTTCAGTTAGAACAGCCAAGATACAGGGACTTAGAAGAGACAATTCTTATAAGAATAATCAACATGTCTTCAGTGACTGACAGGAATAAAATAACAAAACAATAGAATGAGTTTTGGCATTCTAGGACGAAATATATTGTTTCTAAAATTCTATTTATACATACATATTGAATGACATAAACCTTTTTGCTCTTGCAGCTGGATATTTCTATCCATAATGCCCAAAATATAACTCTGTTTTTCTATGCAATTTTAACAATAAAGAAATAAATGACAAATTTTTATAAGGCTATACTTTAAAAATGAAAAACAAATTCATCTGTGGCATAAATATTCTTTTAAGGTAAAACTAATAAATACAGAAACTATAACCAAATTCATTGTTTTAGCCAATTTTAATATTTTAAAAGATGAATAAAGATTTCTGTTTTTTTACTCTAAAAACTATTCCATTTAGTAAATTAGTTTGTCAGAGATTAAAATTAAGTGGTGATATGCACAATAGGAATAGAAAATGGAATTAACAATGAAAGCTATTCAAGGATAAGCAGAGATAAATCTGTCTGCCCACTTGCTGATTCATATAGACTATGCAGAATTTGTATGTTACAATCTGTGTGCATAAATCATGCAGTTCGTAAACAAACAGTAAGATTTATCTGTAACAATATCTCCAAATAAAATGATTGTGTATATTTTCCAACAACAAAAAAGTACTTTGTATGTAGGTCAAAACTCACATTTATTTTACATTAATAGCAAGTACTCATTCTGCCTTTTGAATATTTTTGTTAGTCTCCTTTGAACATTTACCTGTACAGGTAAATGTACAGAAGGTGTCACCCAGAGGTGGGTGTCACCTTCTGTACAGGCAAATCATTCACATCTCTGGACTTGGCGGATTGTGATGGGTCAGTGGTTTCAATGCTGACTACCATTCTATCAAGTGCTCACTGGGGCCCATGCACAGGGCTAAGTAAAGATTTTACAGGTATTATCCCATCTAACAAAATAACCATATAATGTAAGTCCTGCTATCATTTCTAATACATAGAAGAGCAAACAGGCTTGTGGGGGCAGGGACGGATTCTAACTTTGGCCCACTTGATTCCAAGACCAGCACTTTGAAGCTCAGACTAAAATTTAGCTCTTTTTAAAATAAATAACACAGTATTATTTTTCACTTTCTCCATCTTTAGGATTAACTTCATCTGTCTCCAGTACTAACACTAATATTGTGTACTTTTTATTATATGTCCTCATATAAAGTACTATGCAGATAAACTCTACTTGATGAGGTAGATAGATCAGGGATAAAACCACGGAGTGTCGGAATGGAAAAGGAATCCTATAGTTTTAGGCTAATTTAATTTCTTTTTTTTTCTTTTTCAAGTTTTTACTTAAATTCCAGTTAGTTAACATACAGCATATTAGTTTCAGGTGTAGAATTTAGTGATTCAACACTAAGTACTCATCACAACTGCTCTCTTTAATGCCTATCACCATTTAGCCCATCCCCCACACCCACTTCCCCTCCAGCAACTCTTTGTTCTCTATAGTTAAGAGTCTGTTAACTATGTTTGCCTCTTTTTTTTCCTTTCCCCTACGTTCATCTGTTCTGTTTCTTAAATTCCACATATGAGTGAAATCATATATTTGTCTTTGTCTGACTGACTTATTTCTCCTAGCGTAATACTCACTAGCTACACCCACATCATTGCAAATGGCAAGATTTCATTCTTTTTGATGGCTGAGTAACATCCCATTGTATATATATACCACATCTTCTTTATCCATTTATCAGTCAGTGGACATTTGGGCTCTTTCCACAGTTTGGCTATCGTGGACATTGCTGCTATAAACATTGGGGTGCATAGGTCCCTTCAAATCAGTATTTTTGTATCCTTTGGGTAAATACTTAGTAGTGCAATTGCTGGATCATAGGGTAGTTCTATTTTTAACTTTTTGAGGAAGCTCCATACTGTTTTCCAGAGTGGCTGCACCAGTTTGCATTCCACCAACAGTTTAAGAGACAACAGGTGTTAGTGAGGATGTGGAGAAAGGGGAACCCTCTTATACTGTTAGTTTAATTTCTTAATTTGGTAACATTAAGAAATGTTTGTGTTGTATAGATGAATGAGAAAATATATGCTAGGGATCTGAAACATATAGATGACAGATGATGGGGCACCTGGCTGGCTCAGCCAGTAGAGCACGTGACTCTTGACCTTAGGGTTGTAATTTTGAGCCCCACACTGGGTATAGAGATTACTAAAAAAAAGAAATTCTTTAATAAATAAAGTTTAGATAACAGATGACAGGATGAAACCTGAGTATGACACTAGGTTTGTTGCCCTATCTTTGCTTCCGGAGCCATAAGCTAGTGATTCATTTGAATGTTCATCATCCCCTTTTGCCTGATAGCAGGAAGCATCAGCATACCAAAAAGATAACTTAATACTGTGGTGGGCCACTGTTTCCATTTTTACTGTTTTTTCTGACTCTTCTCAAAGCTAATATCTGATTCTGGGCCCCAAAAGGACTAGGACAAAAAGCAAATCAATTTTTCAAAATAAGCATTTAAAAATCAGGATTATAAAATTAGTCTTGTCAAGTAAATTATACATGTCACATCCCTTTTAGGCATTACTGAAACATTAAAATGTATTTTATTTTAATTTATTTATACTAAAAGACATTTTCCCCCTCAGCAAATGTTTGTTTTGTTCTTTGGGATCTCTGATGTTTTTGTAGTATAATGGTTGGGGTGTGTGTGTGTGTGTGTGTGTGTGCTTTCTATAAGTTAAGGGCTTTACATGAATAATTTCACTCATTAGATTATAACTATCCTTTATTTTCTCTGATGGGGAAAGAAAAGCTTGTGTAGTTTAAGAAAGTTACTCATTTAGTAAATGGAGAGGCTAGTATTTAAATACAGACAGGGTTATTAATCATTCATGGTTCATTCAGCAAATATTTACTGGACACCTACTTCATCTTGGGTGCAGGTTTTAGGTATGAAACAGTGAACAAAACATGTGATTCCATTCTCATGGCACTTCTAGACAAACAGGAGGGACAGATACTCAACAAAAACACACTTGTGAATACACATTTACCAACAGAGGTGAAGGTTACATAAGAAAAGCAGAGGGAGCTATGAAAGCCTATACAAGGGAAGTCTTCTCTATTCTGAGCATCAAGGACAACTCCTGAGGAAGTTATATTTGACCTGAGGTCTGAAGGATAAGAAATATGTGTTAAACAAGGAAAGGATGGCCTGGGTGGTTGGGAATTTAAGAGCATTCTGTGAAAGGGAGCAAGGTGAATGAAGTCCCAGTTTACTGAAGGATGGGAGGAAATGACATCATTGTGTCTGAGATACAAGAGCTACATGGAAAATAGGCTGATGGTCAGAGGTGCACATGCTTGCCTACAAAATACCTTCTAGGTCATTGAAGGACTTTGCTCTTTTTCTAAGGGCAACAGAAAGCCATTAAAAGTGTTTTATATTACTATTTTATTACTTTTTTGGTAGCTGAATGTGAGGACTAGATTTGCATTTTACAAATACCACCTTGGCTAGAATATTAAAAAGCAAACTGTATCCTGGAAAGAACGAATGTGGGAGGCACTTTTTGGAAGGCTATTTCAGTAGCCCAGATACGAGATATTTAATGCTTGCAGTAGGTAGGTCGCTGTGAAGGTGGACAGAAGTGGATAGGTTATAGAACAATTTAAGAGATAAAATCAATGAAGTCTGGTGATAGATTAAACGTGGTGGATAAAGGAGAAAGAGGTTTCAGGAGGATTACCGCATATACCGTTTGCATAATCAGTATGTATGCTGCTTCCCTGTACTCCAAAATAAAGATTTTTAAAGCAGAAGACCTTACTCTTTGCTCGCAGGTAAAATATTTGTTGGAGCCTTATCTTTAAAAGAGGATTAATGATCCAACTCTGTTCACAGTTATTGGGAAGGCCAAGTGGGCATGAGCTTTGCCATCCACCTCTGTGGGTGCAGGTCTCAACTTCATATCCCACAGGCTCTGTGGCCACAGGCAAGCCACGCTTTCCAAGCCTTCATTTCCCCTCCTACAAATTAGAGATGACAATAATATCTAACACATAGCGTTGTCATAAAAAGTAAATCAAATATTCCACATGGCTTACTTGCTTACTTTTTCCCAAATGGGATTTTTCTACCAATAAATGCTCTTGCTCCTTCTTCTGCCCGTTTCTTCTGCACCTGCTCCTCCTATACCATCTCTATTTTCTCATCTTCTTCCTCCACCCACCCACCCACCATCATTAGCACCCTTCTCCTCCTTCCTCTCCCTCTTCTTCTTATTCATTAATACCCTCATTCATTCATCTCAATATGAGTTTTTCATTCCCTCCTTTATATTAACCCTTTCATTTCCCTTCCCATTACAACCAACAACTCTTGGCCTTTATTATTTTATTCCTCTATCAACATGATCTGTGTCATTGCTTCAGTCTTGCCATCTCCAAATCATGTGACACATCCCTGTCAGATGAATGTTCCTTAACTGCTATTGTTCATAATGTCCCATGGCCCTGCTCAGAACCTCTCACAGCTCCTCATTGATGGTGTGGGGAATGGAAAGATGGTGGAGTTAGGCCATTGGAGTCAGATAGAGTTGTGTTTTGTTTATTTATTTATTTATTTTGGTTCAGGCACTCACCAATTTGAGGGGAACTTCTTGCATGTCTCTAAGGCTTGATGTCTTCTTCTATAAGATGGAGATACTAAGTCTCTCCAGGCTTGTTGTGAAGATCAGCTGAGATAATGCTTTCAAACGCTTAGAACTGTGCCTCATTCATCATAGGACATACTCAATAGTTGGTATCGTTACCATCATAGAATGGAATGTCACACATCGAAGCATACAATTGAAAATCTTCCCATCTGACATCTGTTTATATTTACATCTTATGACCTTCTTCCCAGCAGAGCCATTCAAGAGGAATTCTAACTTGGGAAATAAATGTAACCCCTCTTCATTCTCAAAACACTTGTACTATCTTTCACGTCTCCTTCTCTGTTTCATTCTCTACCTTCCTCCCTATTTTGAATTACCCACAGTCTTTCTGTCTTTCAACGTTTAAATACCAATGCAGAAATCATCTTACTTTAAGGAGATTTTGTGCACTACCCTGTGTTGTGTTTGTGTAAACTTCCTGAGAATAAAGACCACCTCATGTATACTTACAACCCCTACAAGGCCTAACAGAGTACACTTCTCACTGAGTAAACGTTCGCTAAGTATATGAATGAGTCCAATGCTTATCACTTAACAGCTGAGAGTAACTTGGGCAGGATCCATGAAAAAGACTTGATAAATCTGAGAAGAACATGAAAAATTGAGCAAATTCTTAGAAATTGGCTCTCTTATACCACAGGCAAGAAAACAGATTCTTTCTGCATCAGTATGTATGTATTTTGGATATTTTATATGGTATTGCATATTTTGTTTTCAAATGTGGATTGAAGCCAATTTTTGTTTTATAAACATTGCTGTTAGAAATAGCAGACTGCTGTTTTATTTCTCTCTTTTGAAAGTCTAGAGTTTAAATCATATTAGGTTAGTGATTATCCTTTTAGTCATATAGTCCACAAAAAATCATACACTGTTAAGTAGTAATGAAAACATCTGTTTTAAACTTTGCCTTACTTTTCAACCATTAACTATAAGAAAGACATTACATAGGACTACTCTTCCAAAAAGAAAAGTTATATAAGTGGAATCTGGATCAATTATGATATCAGTGAGCAAGTTTATCTAAGTATGCAGTTATTCAAAATAATGGTTATTTAAGGATTTCTCGATTTTATATATTCAAGTTTTAATACTATTTTATGTATCTGGATTTACTCTTACAATAAAATTTACTTTAGTTGTGTTCAAATTTTGTAAAGAGATAGTATTTTATTGTTTTATATCCAATGAAAATATAAGCCTACTTGTTGTAAAGCATAATTATTTTCACAATCCTCATTTTAAATTGAAAGGAAACTGATGCTTTCAAACTCAGATTGCTCAATATTATTAACTGTGTTTGCTACTTGTATATGCATCCAGGAGAAAAACCATAAAATATATTATGCAGGTTGTTTACAACTAGATTAAGCTTTTCATCATTTCTAATGTTTATGAGCAGAATATATAGGAATCTGTATCGTTCATTACGAGCTTCACGTATCTGGGTTTTGGCAGTTTTATTATCTCTACTAGTAACTCATATTTCTAAATTGAAAGACTCATAGACACATACTACATAATGTTCACACTCAACTAGAACATGGTGAATGTAAAAATTACTCTCATTAAAAGAACTGGAAATTAAGTTTTTAAAAGAAACTTCATTCTTTTATGTGTGAACAGATGTATTCTCTACTAAAGGACATGACAACACTGCTTTGATTAAAGCATGCATCGAACTAATTAATCTATTTAAGAGTCCATTCCAATCTTATCAGAATTCTTGTTTAATACTATCTTTTCTTCTTGGTAAACTGACTAGATTGATTGGATTCATTGTCCAAACTAATTAACTACCGTTATCGCAAATCAAACTTCTACTGTAATGGGAAAAGAAACAAGTGTGGCCTATATTCATTCTTGGTTGGTCTTTTGTCATGACAATGTATCTTCCTATATTATTTAATGACTTTTGCAATGATATTATAACCAGAAAGAAAAAAAAAACTGTGCTTAGGCAACTTCCCAAAAGATGAAAATGACATTTTTGACAGAACACACTTGATAACATTGGTACTCAGATGATTATCAAATAGTACTGGTTTAGGCAGTGGGAAACTTATAGAATACTCATTAAATAGATACAATTAAAGTATATATAAACCACCTTACTGGCCATGAAATTCAGACCATGATAAAGAGCAGGTTGATTGCATATCAAGGAAAAAAATAATGAATAAAGCTATGCTTCATAATTAATAGGTGATTGCAAAATGAAATATTCTTAGAGCTCATAATACTATTCCCATTATGAAAATAGCATTAAAGTGTTCCATTGGGGAAGATTAATTAAGCATTGTAAAATATACAGAGTACTTCTACTCTGCATTTAATTATGGACTATTGATTTGATAGTTATTTGGTGAAGTTCCAAGCACAAATTCCAGTGAAATGAGAACTTGCCTATAAAATCTTAAACAACATAATGTGCATAGTATGGGGGGAAATGATGAAATAAGGTCCAAAGGAATAACTGAGAATTTTGGTTATTACATTGATAAAATATGGAGGAGGATTTCCCCCCCTTTGGTTCAGTTTTAGAAGGATTTGTTAAGTAACAGAGGAGAGGCCAAGACAAGTTGCTTTGGAAGTCCTCAATCAAAGCCTGTGGCTTTGGACCAAAAGAGATCGAGGAGATGAATTCTAAATGAATGCTAAAGATGGAACTTTTTAAGTTTGCCAAAAATTGGAGTAGTAGGTCAAGGGCCTTGGACATTTTTCCTCTAACACAGATAAATAGATGGCTAACTGAAATCTTTAACAAATGTGCTTAACATTCTTAGGGGTGAATAAATGATGATGAATTATTTTTAATTCAAACACAAAGCCTAACTTTTATATTGTTATTGAGTGATAGACAATGTAAAATTTTTAAATTATGAATTTGGAATAGTCATTAGGTTACCAACCATAAAGAGGAGTTCAGGTTTAAACCTTTGTAGCCATGGACATTTTTAGAAACTGCCAAGAATATTATGATTCCATCAGGTGCAATTTTATTAGAAAGGTAAATATATGTTTTAATTTATCTATGTTACTAAATGTAAGTGTAAAGATATAATAAAAATATAAGATAAAAAACTAAAACCAAAGACTGAAAAATATTAATGAATTCATTCATTAAATGCTCACTGAGATCCTACCAGGAATTGGATACAGAGCTAGGTAAAGTGATAGGAAGATTAAAAAAAAAAATCTAGTTTTAGTTATCACAGTTTACTGGAAAAAACTATGCAAATAATATAATTTCTAGTATGGGAATTACTTTAATAGAGAAAATAAAGGGTGATGCAAAAGCATATAGGAAAAGGTTATGAGAATGGTGAGTACAGAAAAAGTGGCCATAAATAGGAAGAGGGATTGTTGTAATAATAAAAAGAACTACTTGAAAGTTTATGTTAATTATTTAAATACAAGAGAAGAATATTAAGGGTATTTCTATTAACCTTAACTTTTCAGTAACGACTTATTTTTTTTTGATGAGTTAACTACTGCTGAATCAACCCTTTCACCCCCAAAGAAGGAAGATGGGCAGACACATTTATTGGTCACCATTTCTAATGGGCAATAAAACAAACCCTTTCCTCCTCTACCAAAATGAGAAAGTTAGCCTAGGTAACTGCAGTCTTTTTGCTTGATTCTATGTAATTGTTAGGTTACATTTATAAAAAGATGGAGCATAAAATTAAATGAAAGTCCTGATAATTCCATCCTACCAGATCCAAGTCTATGAAACACTGTGATTGTGATGAACATGACAACTTTAGTTTCAAACTGGAAGTAAATGAGTAGTTTGTGGTCTGCTCTGTTCGTGGAGGTATAAGATATATGCTTGTTTAAAAAAAGATGCCATTGTGTACTGTCATCATAACTAGATAAAACTGGAAATTTTCCTACCACTTCTATTCATAGCAGTGCCTGAACCAATCTGAAGTCTTCCTCAATTAAACAAACCTTAGATTCTTAGAGTCTTTCATGGTAAGCAAAGTTTTTTAGAGAAATTTAGTCATACTCATACCTTGAGAGAGAAGACAACAGCATACTCTATTAGTTCAATGTCCTTTTTGATGCAGGGCTGGATCCCAAGACCCGGAGATTATGACCTGAGCCAAAGACAGGCGCTAAATGGACTGAGCCACCCAAGCGCCTCTCAATGTCTTTTAAATTATCTAAAATTTAACATGCCTGATGAAATGAAAAGGCTATAATAAAAAATATTAATTGAGACTAACTTCATATCCCTCTGTGAAGCAAGTCTTTTTTGAAATTGTAGATATTTTGTATTGTGTGAAATTCCAAGTGTGCAAATTTGACACTTAATAAAAAAAAGCTGGAGTGGTGGGGGGTGGGAGGGATGGGGTGGCTGGGTGATAGACACTGGGGAGGGTATGTGCTATGGTGAGTGCTGTGAATTGTGTAAGACTCTTGAATCACAGATCTGCACCTCTGAAACAAATAATACAGTATATGTTAAAAAAAAAAAAGAAGATAGTAGGAAGGGAAAAATGAAGGGGGGGGATCAGAGGGGGAGATGAACCATGAGAGACGATGGACTCTGAGAAACAAACTGAGGGTTCTAGAGGGGAGGGGGTGGGGGGACGGATTAGCCTGGTGATGCGTATTAAAGAGGGCATGTACTGAATGGAGCACTGGGTGTTACATGCAAACAATGAATCATGGAACACTACATCAAAAACTAATGATGTAATGTATGGTGATTAACATAACATAATAAAATTTTTTTAAAAAGCTGATTTAATTTTACTGCCTTCATAAATTAAAATGAAAGTATTTTAATTTTAATATTTATTTATATTTAATATTAATAAATATTTATTCAAACATAGATGTGCTCTCCTAAATATGGAGGTATCACAAGCAATATGATATAAATTATAATATACATAACACATACATATATAGATAAAACTAGCAGTATATCCCTTTTGAGACATCGTAGTTCTGATGGCTGTATGATGGCCCTAGTCTGATTTGTCTTCCCTCCTTCATTCAGTGTTATCTAGGAACCAGCTCCTTCTTTGAAGGATGGCTGGGCAGGGTGACAGCAGTGGTCTGAGATCCAGAGAGAGAGTAAACCATCCACACCACAGAAAGCTCAAATCTATTACCTTGGACTCATTAGCCTGGTGTTCTAAACAACTCAGGTAAGAAGCCTGTAATAAATTTATCAAGCACATAATATTTTGCTTTCAATTCTTTACCGAATTCCTTATTGCTCCCCTAACAATTTTATCCTTTTTTCAATTACCAAGTCCAGAAAATAAAATGACTCTTCAGTAAAAATTCTTGGAAATCTCAATTATACTCAGAAAAAAAAGAAAAACCCACACTGCATGGAGATCCTTTCAGAGTCCCTGTATTATTCTAATAGCTTCTCTTCAAATGTCCCATTCTAGGGCGCCTGGGTGGCTCAGATGGTTAAGCGTCTGCCTTCGGCTCAGGTCATGATCTCAGGGTCCTGGGATCGAGTCCCGCATCGGGCTTCCTGCTCCTTGGGAGCCTGCTTCTCCCTCTGCCTCTCTCTCTCTGTCTCTCATGAATAAATAAATAAAATCTTAAAAAAAAAAATGTCCCATTCTAAGCTTTCATGGCAGAAATTTGCCAACGCTGAGAAAAAAGTTTGTGTTGTAACTATTCAGGTCAATTTAATGTGCAATATTCATTATTGACACAGATTGTACACCCACATTTGAAGCACTGAAAGCCCTTGAGAGAGCTTTCACCTGCAATAACTTTAAATGCTTTGGAAATGAGGTCACTTTTAGTTACAGTTCAAGAATTTCCAGTTCATACAACTACTGAGTAGCAAGAGTTATGGAAAGGACAACGAAAGAAGGGGATTTAAAAGTAGGCAGTGAAATGACTTCATACGACCATTCTAATTATATTCCAAAATTAAAAAATGGCATAACAACTTAGAGACAGATTTATTATATATGACGTGAAGTCTTAACTTTCATATTTTCAGCCAATATATCCCGGATTTGGCTCAAGTTATTCCTTAAAGTCTATGTCTTTGTGATGTTGAGGGTTTGAAAAAAGTCAATCGCTGAGTTACTGCTGAGATTAATAGCTACAAATATGAGGAGAAACAAACAAATTGTTCTTCTAACTGATGCAAAATTGATCTAAGAAATAATGAAACCTAGCAGCAGAGCCAAACCTGGCTAGAAGAAAAAATGAGAATGTAGAGAAGCAAGTTTTAATTCTGAATTTGTTATTAGCCATAAGACTTCAGTTCCTATAATGATACAAAAAATCTGGAAGTTTTAAATTAAGAACTAGCATAGTTGCAACAGAAATCCTTGGTATTTCATGTCATTTCTAAATGTGCCTTAAATTTTGGGGAAACATTGTTAAATTACCCAAGACATAAAGTGTTTTTAGATTCCTTTTAATACTCCTTAAGAAAGTAAAACTAGAGTGGTTAAGAGACAAAATTACTCTAAAACCTGACACCAGAAAGGCCTTAGCACATGAACACCATCCGTGGACATTTGTGAATATGAAAAGGCAGGAGATATTTCCTCAATCGACAATATCATAGTGATTTATTTGGGGCAAATGACTGCAATTTCTACTTGCTGAAACAGGTACATAAGTAAGGCATTGACTGAAGGCTTTCTAGTGCCAGACCATGCTGGCGCTATAACAATGAACAAAGGGGGTGGTTTCTGGCTTCAAGGGTTATAGCCAAATGATTGGATACATGACAATTTATATACAGGGCACATGTAGGGTATAAAGGAATACATTAAAAGGTCAATTCTAGTAGCCTCTACCAGCCTCCACTCCTACACAAGGATTAGAAAGATGAGTCAGTAGCAGGTGATTGTCTACGCTGACACCTGAAAGATGTCAGGTAATAGCAGGTAAGAGTAATAGCTAACTAAGAAAGGAGGAGAGAGGGGCATCTGCATGGCTCAGTCAGGTGGGCACCTGCCTTCGGCTCAGGTCATGATCCCAGAGTCCTGGGAGCCAGCCCCGCATCGGGCTCCCTGCTCTGCGTGAAGCCTGCTTCTCCCTCTCCCTCCCCCTGCCGCTCCCCCTGCCACTCCCCCTGCTTTCTCTCTTTCAAATAAATAAATAAAATCTTTAGAAAAAAAAAAAAGAAAGGAGGGGAGAGTGTTCTAAATAGAAGAAGCAACATAAGGAGCTACTGATGGAAAGAATTCCTCAGAGAGCAGAAAGAAAGTTCAGTATCATGCACTAAGTTGGAATATGCAAAGTGGGGTGACAAGAAATGAATCTGAAAAGTAAGATAATACCTGATCAAGAAATGCCTTGTAAGTCTTTTTAAAGTAAAAAAATTAAACAATGCTTTCTTAACATATGTTTTTATGCAATGTTAGAAAAATCTGTTCCCAACCACAACTATGTGATAAAGTTTAGATGGAAAAATAATATTAAGGCTTTCAGGTAATACTCATGTAAAAACTGACCCAGAATAACTGAAAGGAGCAACCAATAAAACTTTTGGTTGATAATACAAAGTGATGATACTTAGTTGTCAACTGAAGTTACCTCTAAACTTACTTGGTTTTTCAGGAAATTTGGCAGTTAAAGTTTATTAAAATTAGAACAGACCATGGAGATATATACAATATATACAACAAAATCTTAACAACTGCATAATAACCTGCTTGGAGATCTCTATTATTTTACTTTTCTAGAAGGAAGACAATAAAATATCCCAGACATAACAACCAATAGAATTCTATAAATGTTAATCATGACAAATAAGCATAGGGGAGAAGTTTATAATTTCTCTTAAGTCATACCATTTTATAGTAGTCATAAAAAACTCAATAATGACTGAAAGCTATAAATGACTCCATAAAGAGTAACTTAAACTAACTTTATGGCCACATAAATATAGCAATGGTATTTGTTACGAAGCTACACTGTTACTAAGTACATGAAAAGCTACAGCAAGGTATAAAATGTCCACTAGAAAATCACCAAGGACAAAAAACTGTTTGACAGTCGTATTTTAAGTATTGTTCTATAGCAATGATTGGAATGCTAGCTCCAAAAATTAGTGGGATACAATCATCATTGCAGCATACGTTACATTTTTCCAGATTTAATGATCGGTCCCAAAATGGAGTTATATTATTATAACTGATGTGGTTACACTGAATTACAATATTTAGAACATTTTTTTTGAAAAAGAGTATTATAGCACAGATTTTTTAGATACAAATTATCAAACTCGTACTCTGTGCTGGAAAGGCAGACTTGAACCCCATTTTGTCGTCCAGGTGCTCTTGGTGAAGCTCTCAGCAGTAACAGAAGAAGGAAGGGCAAGTTTGTTTTCTTCCCGTGGAGCCAGAGGGAAACAGTGTTCCAGTCTCAGGCTGCCTGCCTTAGTAGAATTTAATTTTGTCTTTCTTCCCCTGGAAAGCCCTCAAAGAGCATCCCCACTATCCATGTGGGGTGGATGTAGGATCCCGAGGGCACCGAATGGCACTGGGTTAATCAGATTCTTTCCAGAGCGTTTGGAAGTTTTACACAAAACCCGTCAGTCATAAAACGTTGGCAATTGGAGTTACAAGGTCGCATTCCTTGACTAAGACAGGCAAAGAAGTGCAATTCTGGGTCTGACTCATGAGAATGCTTCCTTTCTCTTTTTTCCCTGTCACTCTGGAAACCACTGAGACAGCGGAGAGCACCCCAAACTGTCCCTTCTGAGCAGGAAGCAACACTTCTCCCTAGAGCATCCCAGTCAGAACTTTTTCCTGGAAAAGGATCCATGCCTTACTCCCGGCAGGGGTGAATTACAGCCAAGAGAAGAGCTAACCCCGGGACCGCCTTACTTTCCATAAAGTCTTACCTCAGAGGTCAAAGCCCCAGACGGCTGGTAAAACGCTTAGCTCTGTCCAAAGAAGCAAGGGAAGGAGGCACAGAAGAGTTGTAGTCTAAATCTATACTTGAACTGGGAAGACAGAGCAGCCCTTCATGCCCAGAACTGTCTCTCTGGGAACAGGGGAAGGAGGGTCTTGCAGCTGGAACTGAAGGCAGCACTCACAGCCAGGCTCTGGTCCAGAAGTCAGAATCCTGCACCCTGGGCGTGGTGTGCATCGCCATTAGCTGCGTGACCCTCAGTGGACCCCTAGCAGCTCCGGGCTTCAGATTTCTCTCTCACCTACAGAACATGTCCTACTCCTCACTGATAGGGCGAGGTTTTGGGTATGTTCCCGTCTGGATCTAGGTATGGCATTCTAGTGGAATCTCTGATGATAGGGAAGAAATCTAATTTTTCTTATATTAGGGAGGAATTATCTGGCTGTGTATAAAAGAGATCCCAAATAACAGTGGCTTAAAGAGGATCAAAGTTTCTTTCCCTCCAATGTAAAAGTCTGGATGAAAGCACTTAAGGGCAGTAGAAGGGCTCTTTGCTCATTCCCAAACCAGACTCTCCATGCCACCTGCTCAGCCATTCTGAGGGCTTGGTATTGGACCTCACAGTCCAAGGTGAGCTGTGACTATCACATCATTGACCCCAGAGCAGGACGGAGGACATGGTGAGGAAAGATACGACCCCTTCCTTTTAGAGATACTGTCCTAGATGTTGCACACATCCATTTTCCACACCGCACTGGTCAACAGTCACCTGGCCACTGGAAGGCAGAGCTAATTATGGAGGAACCTATTATCATGCAAGAAAGACTGAATGATTATTAAGGGGACAGCAGTCAGTCCCTGCCACTTTTTTTTTTTCATTAACTTTCTAGTATATTGATTTTTTTTTTTCTAGGTTAGGGAATAGGTATGTACTTATTGCCCTTTTGTTAATTGTTTTCTGGCTGATTTTGTAGTTCCTCTCTTCTCTTTCTCTCTTGCCTTTGGTTTCATGACTTTCTTTGGTGTTACGTTTAGATTCCTTTCTCATTTTCTTTTGTGTATTTAAGTTTTTGCTTTGTGGTTACTGTGAGGTTCGCATATATCATCCTATGTATACAACAATCTATGTTAAATTGATTGCAACTTAAATTTGAACATATTCCAAACTGTATTTTCATCCCCCTCCCTGTTTTAGGTTTTTGATGTCACATTTTTACATTTTTTATTTTATGTATCCCTTAACTAATTATTATAGTGAACCATAACTTTCATCTTTTGACCTTCTCAGTAGCTTTATGAGTGATTAATCAACCATCTTTACTATATATTTGCCTTTCCCAGTGAAACTTTTCCTTTCATATTTTTTTTGTTGTTATTTACTGCTATTTCTTTTCAGCTTAAAGAAGTCTCCCAATATTTTTCGTAAGGCTGGTTTAACAGTGACAAATCCTTCTAACTTGTACTTATTTGAAAAACTCTTAACTGTCCTTCAATTCTGAATGATCACCTTGCTGGGTAGCATATTTCTCAGCACTTTCAGCGTGTCATGCTCCTCCCTTCTGGCTTGCAAAATTTCTGCTGAGAAATCTACTGGGAGCCTTATGGGATTTCCCTTGTACTTAACACTTTGTTTTTCTCTTGCTGCTTTTAAGATTCCCTTTTTACTTTTTTGACATTTTAATTATAATGTGTCTTGGTGTGGCTCTCTTTGGGTTCATTTTATTCAGAACTCTCTGTGCTTCCTGGACCTGCACATCTGTTTCCTTCCCTAGGTTATGAAAGTTTTCAGCCATTATTTGTTCAAAATAAGTTTTCTGCCCCCGCTTCCCTTTCTTCTCCTTCTGGGGCCCTTATAATGAGAATGTTATTTCCCTTGATGTTGTTTGAGTTATCTTCATTAAATAAAGTTCTTTTTTCTTCTTGCTGCTGTGTCTGGGTGAGTTCCATTGCTTTATCTTCCAGCTCACTGATCCATACTTCTGCTTCATGTAGTCTGCCACAGAACCCCTCCAGGGCATTTTTTGGTTCAGTTATTGTATTCTTCAATTCTCTCACTTCTGTATGGTACTTTGCTACATTTTCTTTTTTTTTTTTTTTTAATATTTTATTTATTTATTTGAGAGAGAGAATGAGAGAGAGCACATGAGAGGGGGGAGGGTCAGAGGGAGAAGCAGACTCCCTGCCGAGCAGGGAGCCCGATGCGGGACTCGAGCAGGGAGCCCGATGCGGGACTCGATCCTGGGACTCCAGGATCATGACCTGAGCCGAAGGCAGTCGCTTAACCGACTGAGCCACCCAGGCGCCCCTTTGCTACGTTTTCTATGTCTTGTTGATGTCATCACTATGCTCATCTATTCTTCTGTTGAGTTTGGTGAGCACTTTTATGAACAATACTTTTAATTCTTTTCTATATAGATTACTTATCACTATATTGTTTGGATCTTTTTTTCTGAGAATTTCTTCTTTTGTTTGGAACATACTTCTCTGTTTCCTCATTTTGCTTGGCTCTCTGTGTTTGTTTCCATGTATTAGATGAAACAGCTACCTCTCTCAGTATCAGAGGCATGGCCTTGTGTAGGTGATGATCCTTCTCATTCAACCTTGCCCTAGCTCGTGGGAACCATTGTGATTGTCTAAACTGCCTGATTTATTCTTGATATGCCCCCATTGTTGAGGGCATGCCAAGACTTGTCAGTGATTCAAGGGGAGGAATCTCATTTTGTACCTAGTTTCAGGCTGATTAGAAGCCAGGTCCTCATGCAGCAGCTTTTAAAGTATGAAAACATTTATAGTCTTGTGGATCTGCAATTCTAATACCTGTTGGCCTCCAGACCAGGAGATCTGGAAGTGTCTCCTGGCTGACAGTTGCCAAAATCAGGGCTCCAGGTGAGCATGTAAGCTCCTTTCTGGGAAGTCTCATTGGGTCATAGCAAGGCCAAAAGTATGTGCAAGGATGGTGTCTTCCTGCTTATCTTCCCTGGGAGTGCCCCCTTAGCCTCAGGATGTGTGGGAAACCTGAAGCTTGTCCCTCATGCTGAAGCTCCACACTAAATGAATATGCTGCTTTCAGAGGGAGTCTGAGGTTGTCTCAGTCTGTGTGTGTGCAATGCCTTGGAGTTAGTGGACTGCCGAGAGCTATCTTTCAGATTGTTATAGTCCCATAGGGCTCTAGAACACCAGCCCTCTTTGCCACCACGGTCAAGTGATCCAGAGGTATCCCCTATGTGGACTGCACATGCTGTTGGCTTTAGTGAGGCAGCTGGAAAGTGCAGTGGGCAAGGCACATTCCTAAAGTCTTCCTAAAGTCAGTGGGAAAATGTCTGCTTGTGCTTGCAGACTTCAGCAATAGAGCAAGAAAGAGCCTTGTCTGTGTGTGTATGCTGGCTTTAGGCTGGGAATGGAAGGAAAATCTGACTGCTTGCCCCTCCTGTCTCAGTAAAGTGGTGGGGATTTGTGCTCTCCATGCTCTCAGCAAATGCCGTGACCACTCAGCCCACCTGCTCCAGCAAGGTGATTGGAGGGCTCCATGTCCATGCTTGCCTACTTATGCTAATAGGCTATGTGGGGAGTGCCACATGACATCCACCAGTACCTCCATTTCTGGGGAGCATCTCAGCTGTCCTCCACCCTTCCAGCTGATGCCTCCAGATCAACAAATGAATCTCCCTCACATATAATTGTTTTTCTTTCCTTTTCTTTCTTTCTTTTTTAAATATAGGTGTTTTTCAAACTGCTGTTTTTTGCTGGGTCTCAGGTCAACCAAGAAGACATGCAAACCCTCCAAGAGGAATCTCAGTTTGTTATAGCACTTTGGGATGCCCAGACATTAGTCCCATTGGTTATCCAAACCAGATGTTCTGGAGCTCATCTTTCTGGTATAGATCCCAGGGCTCATCTTTCTGGCATAGATACCAATGTGGGGCACCAAAACCTTGCTCCTCTGGGAGAAGTGCTTGTCTAGTGAGATCTTCCCTACTGTGTGTTGCTATGCTAGAGGTGAGTTTTTTGCAAGACCATGTCTCTGCTTCTGCTACCAGTTTTGATGTTGTCCTTTTATTCTTCGTTGTGGAGAGCAACTGATCTAGTTTTCAAATCTTTTTCAGAGGGAAATGATCCATATGTAGCTGTGGATGTGGGTGTGTCTGTGACAGAAGATCAGGATATTTCTATGCCACCATCTTGGATGCCCCTCCCAACATACTTATCATACTCTACAACTTAAGTCAACATTGGTAAAAATTAATAATGCAGGCAACTTCCTGAGAATTCTGGGTCCCAAGCCACTTTATCCCTTAATAGCCAGATAAACATGGCAAGATTCACTTAATTGGGCCTGAAGTATATGGCAAATTACTACAACTGTTGATTTAATTACTGTCAGTAGTAATCTAGGAGAAATAGTATTACTAATGATTCATAGCTTCCCCAACAACTAAAGATGTTAGATGGCTGTTTCCATAGGACAAAAACAACTCCTACTGTCTTTAACCTGATGGACGATTGTTTTCAGTATAAGAGAACTGGTTAAATTAGCATGGTTCCAATTTCCAGAGACCATTTCCGTAGACCTAAATGAAAATCTCAGCAACAAAAATATCTATGATCTTCTTAACATTATGTCTTGATATCTTGTTCCTGTGCTTGCTTACTAACTTCTTTCTTAAATATTCAAGTAACAAAGAATATTTTTAAATTATAACTTAAATGATTTGTTTTTCTTTCAATTTCAAATAAATTGTCCCATCCATTCAAGTCAAATCTTCTCTCAAAATCTAGCTTGGTTTGGAAAACTGGCCTGATAATCTGAAAAATATTTCTGTCTAAACAGTGCATAAACAAACTCTAGAAATCTTCATGGAGTTTCATCGCTAAAGCGTCTTGGGAGATTCCGTACCCATTAATCAAATTTGAGTGTATCATCTATGTTAGAAATGATCATTAGAAAAAGGTTAGTTTTATAAAAATAGTTCTGGGAGGACAAATTCAGTGCTGAGAAAATTTTTACGACGACTTTTAAAATTCTAGTGACCATTTTTCCCTTGGTACCTTAGCAAAGCCAGAAGTGAAAAAGCAAATGAATTTTTCCTTGCATTCCAATTAAAAATAAATTATTCCTGATTTTACGTGAGTGCATTTTTATTTAGTTGTGAACCAGCTTCTCGTTAATAACTGACACTATAAATTAGATAGAATTAAATGTTCCAGGTAGTCTGTAATGCATTTACAGGTGTTGTATATTTTTGGTATTTTATTTTATATTACATTTAATTAGCATATAAAATAAAATGCCAAAAATATTATATACTCAGAGTACAGGTAAAAGATAAGTTAGGGCTACATGCTGTACATATAAAGACAAGTTGAAAGATAGATTCAGTTCAAGTATGAGAGGGAAAAAGGTATGAAATAGTCAGACATCTACATGAACCCAACGGAGGTGACTTCAAAGTCAAGATTCCTATTGCCTGTGGAGCCTATTAAGAAGACAGATACTAGCAATTTGAAGAACAATGTGTGTTTATTTAAGGGAATATATCCAGCTGTTCCTCTAAGGCAGTTTCAAGTTCACGAGGGGTCAAAAGAATCATATAATATAAAATATAACACTTCCCAATGATAAGCAGCCTAAGGCATGAAACATTACAAAAATACATGCCACACTCTCTATAAGGCATTTCACAAAATAGATGTGGACCTTATCTTTATTTTAAATACAAATGAAATTCTAGAGATAATATAAAGTCAATGATAAAAGGCCATTAAGACTTTGAGTCAATATTAACACATATATAATGTAACCCTATATAACTAAAGGTGTCAGAAAGTCCATAGTCAGAATGGGAGCACAATTCAGTAAATAATGCCAAGAAAATCAATAACTACAAAGAGGAAAATGAATCAAAAGGTTATGCCAAACAATTTAGCTGTTCTGGACCAAAAAGAGTATAACTACTCACAATGAATTACTAAATCACTGCAGAGCACTTCAATTTTCTAAGTTCTGGAAACCTTTTATTCTTTTGCAGAAAAGATGGCACACCAGGCAAATGCATTCATATGTGAATATTCATTTGCATATATATGTAAAACTTTTCCTTGGGATATTTTTTTCTGTTTTTCTATGATTCAAAAAATAAGAATATTGGCCAAACAATGTACTTTACCCTATGAAGTTAATTTCTTCGTTTCCCCAAGGGACATATAAGCTTATTCTTTCACCCTGGTCAAGATAAATATTTTAATTTAACTTCAGGTTTTCAATTTCCTAGAGATTAATATCAAAATTATAAATAACATTTTAAAATTGGGATGGAAATTAAAAGTGCCATAGATTACTGGATTATTGCTTTTACATGTTCAGTTATATCTCTATTAGATAAATTACATTATTCGTATATAACAAAATGCTTAAAACAGTACCTGGCATAGAGTAGTAATTCAAAAGATGTCAAATACTATTCTTATCATTTTTGGTATTATTATTAATTCATTTCAGCTGTCCCATTTTCCATTTGTATAAAAGCAAAATTCTAATCTTAAAATCATGTAAAGGCAGAATTCACATTTTTATAATAAACATTTTAAGGTTGGTGGGAGGTAGGCAATTTCTAAAATTTTGATGATCTTCAAAGCCTAGTTAGATGCATCACTTGCAAAACAATGTCATCTATGTTGACAAGTATGAATGCGCTTTTTATTTTTTTGTGTGAAAGGTTTAACCTCACATATCCTAAAGAAAAACAATGAATACATTCTCCTAATTATATTCTTTTAGTACATCAAGTGCTCATCCTCAGCTTAACTATAATGCCTTTTACTTTTAATGCCACTGTGTTGGTGCTATGACTTATTTACCTGTCCCTTCTTTTTTTTTTTTTAAGATTTTATTTGTTTATTTGAGAGAGAGAGAATGAGAGACAGAGAGCATGAGAGGGAGGAGGGTCAGAGGGAGAAGCAGACTCCCCGCCGAGCAGGGAGCCCGATGCAGGACTCGATCCCGGGACTCCAGGATCATGACCTGAGCCGAAGGCAGTCGCCCAACCAACTGAGCCACCCAGGCGCCCCTACCTGTCCCTTCTTTTTTTTTTGCCACCTTCTGTGATAGCTGGTGTTTATATTTAACAATATGAAACTGCCATATTTGACTTACAAAAATGACAATTTAATGTGATTCAACCAAACAGATGGTCCAAAAAGTATAATTATAGCAGATTATGGTTTTAAGAAAGCTGTTTTCTAAGCTTCCAAAGGTAGGACATATTAGACTACATAAAGACTGTATTATCCCACTTTCCATCAATGCTTTTGAATAGTCATCTTTCTTATAATCATGTAAAAATCCCTACATTCATGACAGTATTTTAAAAAGATATATTAATATCTACTTTAACACCAATCTTATTTTGCTGAGAGCCTAGTTTCTTCACATGCATCATTTGCTCTCAATAAATACAAATCCACATTATTTTTTAACTGTAACATTCTTTGAGAGATAAATGTCATTCAGTAGAGAACATTTACATGAACAACTGGGGATAGAGTCAATGTTGTGGCTTTTATGTAGGTCTAGATATAAATGCAGCACAGATTCTCAGAAGATAGACACTAAAAGAGCAGGTGATGTAGGATAGGCAAGTTGTTTTCTGAAAGTAGAGAAGTTAAAAGAAAATGTACAAACGCTCACCCTCTATAAAAGTGACTTCTGACTTTGTGGAGCATTGCAAAATAGAAAATACGTGGAATAGAATGAAAGAGAGAGAGAGGAAGGGAGGGAGGGAGAAAGGAAGGGAGAGGGAGAAGGTGGGGAGAGAATATGAATAAGTATTCCTCCAGGTAAAACCAGTCACAGGCTAGAGTGTATAAAAGCAAAGCAAATGATTAAGGACGTGAGGCAGACCAATATGTATTTCTCATAAAGTCAATCTGTATCAGGGGTGTTATTAGTCAGCTTTTGTACCTCTCTGCTCTCAAACTGGTTAACTATGGTCCCATTGGGCATGCACAATCAGAGAATCCTGATTCTACCATGCAGACATGATTCCATGGAAGAATGTATACAGTTACAAGTTCTCAATCCATATCAGTTATATAATTCATATTAGGAACTTGAGAGAAAAAAGACTGGAGAAATTTCAGATGTCAGACCAGAATTCCCAACAAGCATCAATAATAGAGAAATCAACGACTGAATGTAATAGTGTCCTCCAGAAAGCCTTACTTATCAAGCTCAAGTCATTTTTTTTTTTTAGTGTAAGCTTAAAATATCTTTTTAAACCAATATCATATGAATCTTCAAATGGTTCTGTAATAAATAAGGCCAACATTTGAGATATAAAATAATTTGTGAATTAAGAGTCATAATTAATTTTATCTTCACAATTATATGCAGTATCAATTTAAGTATATGTTTTAAATAAGAATCCATTTTTATCTTTGATATCCAATTTGTAATAAAGAATTTCAAAAAATATTTAAAATGAAGATTTGTATAAGATAGAATGTAGTAATAAGGATGTATGTGACAGTTAAGACAACTCATGTTCCAATAATCATAGAACATTAAACTTGCTATTCATCTTGACCACTAAGACACCAATTCTACATCAATTAAGACTGGCAGCAGTCTTATTTCTTCCTGCAAAACCTTTAAGAAGTCTTACAATTCTAGGGGCACCTGCCTGGGTCAGTCTGCAGAGCATGGAATTCTTGATCTCCGGGTTGTGAGTTTGAGCCCCATGTTGGGTGTAGAGATTACTTAAACAAATAAAATCTTTTTTTTTTTTTAAAGAAGGCTTACAATTCTATTAAACTATAAATTTATTTTTTTCTCACAGCATGACCTTTGAAGATAGAATTAATGTATCAAAAATACAGGGATATTTACAAGAAGATAAATCAGAAAATATTCTTGTTCAAATAATGTTTCTGACATCTAGATGACCACAGTTTGATTGTCTTTCAATTAATGACTGGATGCCTCACCTAATATGAAGTGTAATGCTTTTTAAAATCATTTTTATAATTTTCATTTTAATAAAAATAATACAAGAGTCACTTAGTATGGGGTGCCTGGGTGGTGTCTGACTTGATTTCGGCTCAGGTTATGATCTCAGGGTTGTGAGATCGAGCCCTGCATTGGGTTCCATGCTCAGCGGGGCATCTGCTTGAGATTCTGTTCCTATCCCTTTCCCTCTGCCCCTACCCCTCCACTCCTGATTACGTGCGCACTCTCTCTCAAATAAATAAATAAATCTTAAAATAAAAAAAAAAATCACTTTAAGTATGGATAGTGTTTCTGAAAAGTTAATATATATCTTAATTCAGTTACAAATAAAATATATTGTTTAATTTAAATCTATGTCTGACTCCACCCATCCAATGCCTCAGTGCTTTTTTGATCTCATATCTTTTCATTAACTCTCTATTGCCACCTTTGTGGTCCTCCAGTATCCCTCCTATCCCAGAGACTTTGCACATGCTGTTTTTGTCTGGAACTATCCAATAAGAAGCAGAGTTTGCTCTCTCTGTTTCCTTCAGGTGTTTGAGTAAATGTTACCTTAATCATAGTGGCTTTTCCTGACGACCATATAGAAAACAGCAATTCCCCATCCTACCTTCCAAAACTCCCTTTCTCTCTTGCTTGCATTATTTTTCTCCGTAATACTTAGCATCACATGGCATATTATGTATCTATTTGTGTGTCATCTTTGTTTAGAACTTTGTTTCATTCCTTGCGAAAGCCATAGCATTAGAGCAGTGTCTAGAAAGTAATATAATAGCTGATCAATAAATATTTCTTTAAATGAATAAATTTCACTAGATAGTTATGGATCGTTATGGTCAAAGCCTTGAATTATACTCTGAGAATGCTTCAAATAAGAATTAAAGGTACCTCACCTGATGAAACCTTAGACAGAACATAGGAAGTATAAATGAAATTATAAAATAGACATTGGGGAGGGTATGTGCTCTGGTAAGCGCTGTGAATTGTGCAAGACTGTTGAATCTCAGATCTGTACCTCTGAAACAAATAATGCAATATATGTTAAGAAAATAAAAGAAGAAGAAGAAGGTAGTGGGAGGGGAAGAATGAAGCAGGGGAAATCGGAGGGGTAGACGAACCATGAGAGACGATGGACTCTGAAAAACAAACAGGGTTCTAGAGGGGAGGGGGGTGGGAGGATGGGTTGGCCTGGTGGTGGGTATTGAGGAGGGCACATTCTGCATGGAGCACTGGGTGTTATGCACAAACAATGAATCATGGAACACTTCATCTAAAACTAATGATGTAATGTATGGGGATTAACATAAGAATAAAAAAATAGCATCTGAAAAACGAGAAGAAAATGATAAATTTGATGTGGAAATTGGAGAGACCTTTATGAAAGATGTGACATTTGAATGAAACCTTGACCAGGGATGATTTATACACATGAAGATGCGGATGAGGACCATCCATCAACAGGAAGATGTATGGGCAAAGGCACAGAGACAAGAGAGTCTATAATGAATTTTGCGAATGAGCCAATAGTCTGATAATGGCTAGAACAAGGTGGTATCAGGAAAGAAGTATGCAGTGAGTGACAATAATGTAAATATGTGTTTATAAGGTCATGTTTGTATTTCATTTTCCAGTTCAGTGATTCCCAAAATTTGGGAATATGAGAGCACTTTTTTTTTTAAAACATTGAAACATAAAATCCCTATGTGATATAATTGGCTTAAAAACCATATAAAATACATGGTATTAAAATCTATTACAAATTTAGTACCATCTTTTATTAAGCCTATCATTTTAGAACCAAAAAATAATATAGGGGTATATATGTATGTATGCATACACGGGTTATACTTCTTTTCACCATTATACAGGCAATGATTAATATTCATGTGAATTGTAGGGTCTCTTGCAGTAAATCCATGGTCCCATGGATCTGAAGCACATGAGCCCAGAGCTACAGTCTAGGCAACGAGAACCCATAAAATTTCTTTGAGTAGAAGAATTACATGATGAAGCCTATGCTGTGGGAACCCTGGGGGTTAGAGATTGAAGACACCTTATAAAACATCTCTGCACAGTCTGCTAAAGTTATAGAAAAAGAAATTGCAATCCACAGAGATAAGAGACATCGGCCAAGATTACAGGTAGAGGACTATGGCTAGTGTTCAGGTTCCTGAAGTGATCTCATCAAGCCCTTCCATAATGGGATAGATAAGACAGATAAGCACCCAAACATATCACTGATAATCAAAAATGAACATCAGTTCTTATCTGGTAAAATAAGATGGAATGTTACACACCTGAAGTTAGATGTACACTGTTCTCTTTGCTGTGGTATGGGGATTGCGGTATTTTCAAAATTCTGTATCCAATAGCATGTGGATCGTACTCTAGTTTTTCTCTAAGTCTGTATTTCAGAAACTTATTCATCCTTAAGAATTTATCTCTATGCTTCTTTTAAAAACAACAACAACAAAATGTTTGCTCAAGGTCATCTGGAATTTCAGCATGGGAGTTTACAGGTATACATGATTTTATACATAACATTTTGAAAATTTAAACATAAACTATACACTTTAATCAATAGAATGATATAGTATATATGAAAAGTTCAACGTTTAAACACTAAAGAACAAAGTTATTTATGCTAATGATGATTCCTGTCTCCACCCAATTTGTAAAAACAGGTTTACATATATTTGAGTTCCTCTTGAAGTACCTGTTTGGCTCTGACAAAATCAATGTCCGACATAGGCAAACATTTTTTAATGCCACTCAACAAATTCTGTATCTAATTGAAAGTCATTATGCAGTTGTGCACAGGTGAGATCTGCTATCTGAACAAACGCTGAAGCTGTTCCATTTTCCACAGCTAGTGCTCCACCAAAAGCAAGGAAAAGGGTACTCTTCCCTCCCATTCCTCTGTAGGGAATTATAAATAACCAATCTAGACATGAGTGAGAAATGGATTTCAAAGTCCCACATGAATTTTCAAAGGCTTAGTGTAATTTATACTTTAAAATGTCTTTGACAAGTAGTCCGGCTCTCCCACCCCTCTCTTCGATCCCCTAGCATAGCCCCACACACCTTCCCTGGTCTTCTCACCGGGTCCTCTAAAAGAAAGTTGCATTATTTTTACTAAAGGATATTATGGTAAGTCTCTAGGGAATGAGGAAATTAGAAAGTTTATTTATGTACTTTTTCAATTTTAAAGAAAACCATAAAAACACTTTCCTTCTTTCTCACATTGAGGTTTTGTTAAGTGTGCAATTATTGCCTTAATTGGATTACAATTGCCTCTAGGCTAGTTTATGCCTTTTACATGATCAAAAACACACACAGAAATGATACGATTGAAAATGGAAATGCACTGGTTTTTGGTGATGGGATAATTCAGATATTTTTATATACCCATTGCTAGCAAACAATTGCAATACCTTCCACTTTTGCAAATATTATTAGTGTAAGATAGAAATTCATTTAAGGATTCTATTTGCTCTTATTGCTAACCTTTCTGTATACTTTAATTTTATTATATTTTGCTCTCCAATATTTTACATGATTAGAATATAGAAACAGTTAATGCAATATAATGTAGCTGATACAATTAAACAGAAGTAACACATTAGATTTTTTTTAACTAAACCACTTAGTACACCCTACTGTGTTCATCCTGTATAATTATACATTTTCTGACTTGTCTCATGTAATTCACAATTTCTTCCTGCTGCTTAATCGCAGACTTCAGCAAACACATTTTAGGGGAGAGACTCAGTACAATTTTTCTATAATCTTTTATTTGCCATCTGCATTAAGGTGATGATTACCTACATGGAAAAAAATGAGGGGGTGTCCAAAAGATACAGGAGTAAAGGTACAAGATGGTTTTCAAGTACATGCATAATTTAGATCCATTCTTGTGCGAGGAAATCACAAGGAAATTAATCAGCAATATATTTGTAGACTTTGTGCCAATCATTTTTATAAGACACAAGCAGCATTTATCATATGTTGTTTCTCAGTCACAAGAAAGAGAGGCGTCAAAAGGCAATCAGGCATATAAAATCAAACTGGCAGTCCTGGCCCTCAGAGCTTTCTGTGGTGCATAAAACTTCTTTGAACAAGAGAAATGTTAGTGTTCACGTCTCAGGTGGAAATTGGCCAAAAATATTATCATACTCAAAAAAAATTTCATTTCTATCATATTTTGGCCTTTGATAGAGTAATTGTTGCCGATTGTCTAAAACATTTAGTAATGCCGAAAGACATCCTAGGAATAATGAAAAAGTACAGACTTCGACTATAGAACAAGCTGTAGTTCCCTGCCTAAGATGATAAACAGAGTCAGTGATAGGATGCACTGGGCGCAATAAGGTAATATTTACTTTGCTTTAGACAATAGGGAAGATAAAGTGATAACGAGTTGGGCTTACTAGAAAGAGAAGTGATTGGAAAGCTTTTCATGGCAGGCATATTGCATTACCATAAAACACATTATAAGACTTTGATTTTTAGCTAAACCTAATGGCTTTCAGTTCCATAATCATCTTTGTTCTGGACTTTAGGCCAGGGTAACTGTGCTGTTCCTTTTCAGTCAGAATCAATCCCTTTAGGGTAGATTACAAATGACTCCTTTTAACCCTTTAAAATGGTGTCTGTAATGAATTATGTTACAAATATGCTCCGGACCAAGAAGTTTGGCGATGAATTTCCTGTTACATATTCAGCTTGTCATTCACAATTAACTCTCTCTCCCCTCTATTCTGAACTGTTTTATTTCTCCTGAGAGTTATCATTGATATCGGACAAATAAATGGAAGTTTTAGGCTAGCTTCCCAAACCCTTCAATAGACTTTCAGGAAAGAAAATCTATCACTTCTGGAAAGGAAAAGAAAAGAAAAGGGGAGAAAACAAAAGAAAAGAAAGGAAAAGAAAAGAAGAGAGAGGGGGAGAGAGAGAGAGAACTACCCAGTGATCATGCCTGAATGAAGGTTCCTGAGCTAGACTGAAATTGCATTTGATCTGTTTCTCTGTTGATTTTGTAAACCTTTCCAAAGGTTTCCATAGTAACAAGTGAATTATCCCCTCTCCCCCTAACATTTTCCAAGCATGTAAGAGGGATACAGATAAAGGTTAGTGAGAAAAAAGGCTACAATATTTTTTTCTACTACCAGGATAGATCTGAAGAAGTCATGATTAGTCTTTTAAGGAATCAAGTATGTTTCTCTCACCACAGTCATAAGAAAAAGTTGGGTCAGAATTTACTTACATCTCTGATGTCTGCGTTTGCTCCTGTACATGGTCATTCTGAAAAAATCCGACTTTCTAAGAAGTAATTGCTTTGACCACGGAGACAAAGAGACGGGTTGTGCTCCTGCTTTGCAGTAAGACTGTTGCTCACTGACAGAAGGTAACCAGCAATCACACAGTGAAAGCCAGGGTAATACCATTCTCATAAAATTACAGGGGAGACGCTACAGCCTGTAACTACTCTATCTAATGCAAATCTTCTAGAGAAAATTGTATTCCCTTCACCTCCCCCCAACCGGTATCAGTTAAGTTCTCTAATAAAATCTGCACTATGAAAGTGCTGTGCTTGAAGGATTGTTGAATTAAGAACAGATTCATGTATTTAGCAAGAACAGTAAAACTGAAAATACAAATATGAAATATAAAAACCCTTGTTTGAGATTTATAGAAATTAAAAACTATCCTTTGGGTTCACATGTCTTTTAGCCACCCTAGAATGCTTAGATTTGTATTTTATTTTTGAAATTCTACTAAATTCTTTCTGTCTCTGAGCTCTCAATGCACTTTGTATGCTGAATTATTAAAGCAATTGCCACTTTTAGTTTTGTCTATTTCTCCAAACAGACTGCTTCTCAGGCAATGCAGGAATTGCAGTATTTTCACATTATCTCCCCAGGCCGAGAATGGAAGGGGCACGCGTTAGGGTCTCAGAGTCGGTGAGTGCCTACTGTGTGCTGGGCACTCTGTCTGCTCCCGAAGGAAGCCTTTCAGGAGTCTTTTGCCTGCCCTCCCCCCTGCTGCCTCATTTTTGTCCTCAGACCTCTCTTTTCACAGGATTGTGGACATATTCTTATCTGAACACATTTCACACTGTCAACTGGACAGCACGGAAGCTTTGTCTTCATATGCCTTGGACTCTCTCCGCTCTGAGAGCAACGCCCGCCTGGCACCCCGCAGAAGCTCAGGAGCACTACCTCTCCCAAACACTCCAAAATTGTGTATGATTTCCAATCTCCTTCCTGTGCTAATGAGGGTGTCTGAAATGCAGTTTTATTTAAAATACCAAAGGATTTATACACCAGCGAATAACTTCTGTGTAATAAGACTTCCTGATTATACATTAAGCTTCCATCTTCCAGCTAAAAGCAGAAGACATTTTCAATTGCCAGAATTCCTTTTTAGTGTTAACAAACTCAGTCTACTTACTGATAGCAGGAGACATCCTTCTTAATAAAAGGATTATTTCAGTGTCAAGAATATTTTCATATTTGGGGCCCCTGGGTGGCTCAGTCATTAAGTGTCTGCCTTCGGCTCAGGTCATGATCCCAGGGTCCCGGGATCGAGCCCCACATCGGGCTCCCTGCTTCGTGGGAAGCCTGCTTCTCCCTCTACCCCTCCCCCTGCTTGTGTTCCCTCTCTCGCTGTCTCTCTCTCTCTAATAAAAACATAAAATCTTTTTTTTAAAGAATATTTTCATATTTAAGTAATTACTACATTTCATAATCATAGTTTTCAAAAAGAGCATGTCGGCAGGTTTTTAGCAGCATTTCTGCCCACTTTCTTTGACTTTTGACTAACAAACTGCAGTGTTTAGTGAGGTTTTTTTGTCAAAGACCACTATGGTTATATCTTACTCTAAGACATAGTCAATTATGAAACACTAGAAGGATTTTCCTTGTGTTTTCTCTAAAAGTGAGACTAAAATATTTCAATAAATAAAATAAGTAGGCTTTTTCTTAATGACATATAATACACCTATATCCCACAAACTTTTACCTGCTTAATTTTTCTCCATAGCACTTATGTATTTGTTTTTTGTCTCTGCCTACTAGAACATTAGCTTTCAGAGGACAGGCTTTCTTTTTTCAGAGTTATATATCCAGAGGACATATCAGTGCCTGGTATAAAGTGGGCTCTTGGTAAATATTTGCTGAATAAAGGAGTTTTTATGAACTAATTTAAGTTATAAAGACAATATACTATAATTTATTTTTCAATAAATCTGGACAATAGTCAAACTCATGTTTATTGACTGAAGTTACTTTCTTATTTGATGCAAGCACTTGTCATTTCATGTCTGTCTTTTGGCCCCAAAGTTAATTTGGACGAGTTCACTGTTTTGGATGGAATTGTATATACTCACAGATGTGAAGATAAATTTTAAATTTACTGAAGCAAAGTCACAACCACTAAGCAAGCTCTCCTTTATAAAAGTTACTCATGCCAGAAGATGAACAAACATAAAATTTATTACAACGAAACAGAGTTAAAACCGTCTGTCCAACATATATGGTATGAATAAACATGTCATTGGTGATGATGAGGCAGAAATCGCTTAATGATGCAATGACATAAACGGTATTAATTTTTAAATTATTATATGGTTCCATCACATGTGTAGTTTCTCTCTTTTCACATTGTTAGTGCTGTAATATCTGTAATTAACATCGATCTGAACAATTTTTGCAAAGGTTATGTAACAATTTGAATTTGTTCACATATACCACAACCCATCAGCCAGCCTCATTCATTATCACACAGACACACATGAAAACAAGTATCCTGACTTGTACTCCTCAATGTTTGGTACACTGTTGTGCTCCCAATCTTGTACCAGGGTTGACTTTCATAGTTTCCACATAGGGATTTTCATGTTATCAACTCTTTCCTACATTACTCTTCTCACCTCAGGGAATACAGAGCAATCCACTCTTGGACCTCATATCTGTTTCTAGTGCTTTAAACCATCACAATTTGGGACCTCAATTCCACCTAATGGATTAAGAGCAACTTCATGAGTACCATGTTGCAGTACAGGTAGGAAGATGAGAGGAAGGTAGAGGAAGTAGCTGAGGCAGAGGAGGAGGTCTTGGCTGGGAAATTTTCAGCCACAAGAATAAGGAGGAAGAATGCAGACATACAGGACAGAAAAAATAGCTGAAGAGAGAAGACAGGTCCAGACATCTCATTCTTTTTTTCCTTACCTTCTTCAAGAATCCAGACTGAGTACTGTTGTTTTATGTTCAAAATCAGCTTTATGCCTATAATGTCAGAGGTCAAAAAAAGCATTACTTGCTTTTTAAAATATCTATCTACTCCCTGAAACATAATTTCTTTTAATGGACTCAATCTTTTTTTTTTTTTTAAGATTTTATTTATTTATATTAGAGAGAGAGAGAGAGAGCACATGAGCTGGGGGGAGGGGCAGAGGGTGAGGGAGGGAGGTGAGCAGGAACGCAATGGTCACGGGGCTTGATGACCTGAGCCAAAGGCAGACACTTAACCAACTGAGCCACCCAGGTGCCCCTAATGGATTCAATCTTTATATTCCATACTTAAAATACAAATTCAGTGAGTGCTGACAAATTGGGAAGGATGACTTACCATATAAAATCAAATGATTATGTCAATATCTTTCCCTTTTTCATGGAAGGAACCATTTAAAAAATAAAAGTACCTGGCAAAGTAAGAGAAGATGACTTTTAACATAAAAGAACAACAAATAAGAAGGAAGGAAGGCAAGAAGGAAGGAAAGAAGGAAGAAAGAAGGAAGGAAGGGTGTGTACTCTGTGTGTGTGTGTGTGTGTGTGTACAATGAGAGATAAAGGAAGTACTTTGTGCTGCTGTGTGTCAAGCACTGTGCTAAGTACACATCATGTCACATAATCTTTGCAAGTCTGTTACTTAGCTATCCCTACCTTCCTTTTAGAAATGAGCAAACTTTCCCCAAAGGAGGCCAGGTGCAGGTAATATTCAGGGACACTGCATGACTTAGGTAGTGGTATTGAGATTATTTTGTTAGAAAATAGACCAATATGATTTTAGGACTGAATTAAGGGACAATGCACTGGGTAGCTGCTGGAGAAGACTTATGTAAAAGTGTCATTATAATGTCACTAATAAAGCACCGAAATCAAGAAAATGATGTTTGCTGGAACTCGTCACAGGGAATGAACACCATGGTTTAATGAGAGCTAACATTCATCTAGGGAGTGCATGTTAGGTGTTAGGCATTAGGCTGTCTTCTAAGAGTTTTACGGGATTACTCACTGAATACTAAAAACAATCTTATGATGGATTCATCCACCACCTCCTCCTATCATTATTATTATTTTTATTATTTTGTTTTTGCCCCTTTTAATGTTTCAGTAAGATAAGGCTGAGAGATTAAGTGTTCTGACTGAAACCTCACAGAGAACAAGAGATAATGCCTGGTTTTGAACCGGCTGATCTTTCTCTAGAGCCAATGCAATACCGTAACATGCCATGTAAGGTTGAAGGGATACTTTTGGTAGCTGTTTAGGCCACAGGGGATGAAGACCCACAGAGACATATTTCCATAACAACTAGTAGTGCTCAACTCACTCCTAAGACGGATGAATGCAATTAACTGCAGGGTTTAGGCTGCTAGATGCTGGTAGGGACATGCAAGTTCAGAAGCACCATGGACTGCTTGGGACAGCAGAGGTCTGCTCATGTCTGCAGCAGTGTTGACTTCCCTTTCTCATACGTGTCACCTCACCCACCTCTCCTGATGCCCCAACCCTCAACCTTTCTTCCAAATAAAACACTAAGAGAACATTTAAAGAATACCAAGAGTATCAAATGATTAGCCCATCCAGAGTTCTGACATTCTTACCTGGTTTAAAATACAATATGTATGTAAGTGATGAATCACTAAATCCTACACCTGAAACTAATATTACACTGTATGTTAACTAAGTGGAATTTAAATAAGAACCTAGAAGAAAAAAATAAAAATTATAATATGTATTAATTTTGATAGAACTTCTAAGAATTTTATCAAGACACAGTATATGGATGGTGTAGAAATATATTTTTAAATATTTTATTTATTTATTTGACAGAGAGAGAGAGAGCAAGAGAGCACAAGCAGGGAGAGCAACAGAGGGAGAGGGAGAAGCAGGCTCCCCGCTGAGCAGGGAGCCCGATGTGGGGCTCAATCCCAGGACCCTGGGATCGTGACCTGAGCTGAAGGCAGATGCTTAACCGACTCAGCCACCCAGGTGCCCCTCGATGGTGTGGAAATATTTAACTTGAACTGCATAATACTTATATTGTTATTATTATTAATTACTAAAACAATAAAATGGTAAAATTGAAAATGTGTTAAGAAGTGAATTTGCCAAAATTCCTCATTTACAGATGTCTGGTCCACCACAGAGAGCTCTTACAAGTTAGCTGGACAGAAAACTGAAGGGAATGGAGGGGCAGGACCTCAAGCTACTCAAACCAGGTACTCACAGCAGGAGCCTCAATCCAGGACACCCCAGAGTTAGCCTAGCGCCTCTGAGCACCCTAGCCTGAAATTATTTCTTAATTGATCAGAGTGATATCTCAACTTCCCTTTGGTCAGTTTTTCTCAGGTTTGCACAGAAAGTTACCCACAGTTAACCTTTTTCTTATGTCATTCTTGTCACCCTACAGCGCAACGCACAGATGTGGACCTTCTCTACCTTTCCCTCACCAGAATGTCAGCTGTCCCTGGGGAAACTGCCTTTTCTCCGCTCAGAGATGAGTTCTGCCTTCTTTATTAAAACATCTCCTTGCTAGTGTAGCCCCTATAAATTCTTTACAAAAGTCCTTTGCTCAGGTACTTTCAGAGATAACATCAAATATTTTCAACCTCAGCGCAATCACTGGTCCATCTTGTCGACAATTTAAGGAAAAATATCTGCATTTTCTGTGTATGTTTATATTAAATTTGCTGTCTTGCTTAATGTTCTGGAACTGGATCCATATCTGTTTGCCCCAGAGTCAAGTGCTCTCCTGTTAGCAGATAATCTAAAAATAGTTATTAATTAAAGTATTGAGTGGCTATCATATTAAAAAATCTTCTTGTCATTTTACCTAGTACCTCATTTGACTGATCGATTTATCATTGTTCTTTTTTAAATCAGAGAAAACATAAAACTTCCTAATGTTCGGCTCAAGTTTTCATTTGTAATACTGGTTCAAATGAGTGAGAAAATTTCCAGAATGATTCTTCTTTATACTTGACTGTTTGTACTTGACAAACAAGTCAACTGTATATTCCCTCCATTTGATTCATTAAATGTTTTTATGTATTTGGAAAAAAAATTTCTAAGATTTTTTGTAAACTATAATTGGATTTAATTATGAAGTCTTTATTCATTTCTTTGGACTTTCTCCAGTTTCTTATGCTCTAATATCAAACAAGTCTTTGAAATCACTGAATTTTAAAAAATATTTAATACTTAAACGTATTCAACATAGTTAAATGTTTTTCCTTTATAACTCACATTGCAATCGACTTTATTTTCACTGAATCTCCTTGGTAATTGTTTTTGAGCATTCTCATGTTTGTTCATTTCCCTTTCTTTGTGTGGTTCCTATTCTACCTTCTCTTAGTTTCATCATTCTTTTAGCCTAAATTTGATTTTTCAGACTTAGTTTTATCTTCTTAGTGGTTTTACTTTCCCATTCATATTTGGATAAATTTATTTTCATTGTCTCAAGGATAATGGCATTCTATCTTTTTAATCCCATCCTTTGGGTGGGCCCAAATATTTAATGGCCCCTAAAAGATTTTTTTTTTTAAAGAAGACTAAAACATATACGATTAAATTAACCTTGAATTTTCTACAGATTATAACTAGAAATATGAAGGAAGGTATTTATGCCTGTGTAAATAATTTATCTCACTTCAAAGTATTTTAACAAATGTTGACTGTTACACAGTAAAAATGTAGCAAACCTAGATCTAAAAAGTACAAAGCCTTTTCGGGGTGATAGCCACATAAAGGGTACTATATTCATAACAAATTACCTCACAGACATGTGAACACGATAATGGAGTTTATTGGATGTGGGCATGGTGTGGGGGAATTGTTGTACCACGTTCCCTGGAGGTGTTTTAGTTATGAGATACACTTCCTCAGTACCTTACCACTCTGTCTCAGACATAGCATCTTCACGGTGTCCTGGGATGGAGGGATACTACTGAGTTTACATGGAATAATGGTGAGACATTAAAACATCCTTAAAATCACAATAGTTTCCATGATCATGAAAATTATGTGTGGAATTTCACTATAACAGAATTTACAAAATAAGAAATATATGCTCTATTATATCTATCCATCTATCTATCTATCTATGTATCTATCATCTATCTAGCTATGTATCTATGTATCTATCATCTATCTAGCTATGTATCTATCTATCTATCTATCATCTATCTAGCTATGTATCTATCTATCATCTATCTAGCTATGTATCTATCTATCATCTATCTAGCTATCTATCTATCTATGTATCTATCATCTATCTAGCTATGTATCTATGTATCTATCATCTAGCTATGTATCTATCTATCATCTATCATCTATCTATCATCTATCTAGCTATGTATCTATCTATCATCTATCTAGCTATGTATCTATCTTTGTATCTATCATCTATCTATTTATCTAGCTATCTATCTATCATCTACTTATCATCACCTATTTACTCATCTACCTACCTATCTTAAAAACCAGAGATGTGAGTTGAAGAGCTACCAAGCAAGACAGTCTCCAGGGTGTTTGGAAGATGAACGATACTTCAGTGGCCAGACTCTGGTTGGGGAAGATCCTTAAAGAAGTAGAGAAGATGAAGGGTAATTGCGATTACCAGCAAGTGGCACCTGAGGCAGATGAAGGCAAAATGTAGCAAATGTCCATGGAGAAATAAATGCTAAAAGTCCTCTTGCACAAATTGCTGATTGCCCAGCGCATTGCCTTTCTCTTTTTTCTGGCTGATTCTTATCTCAGTCGACTTCTTCCATCAAACTTGCCCTCTTTTCTTTCTTGCCTCTGAACTAGAGCATCTGGTCTTATCTTTCTTTTCTACTTTTTCTTCTGCTGTCTTTTATCTATACAGAATTATAATTTATAGGATATATGTGGTAGTGGAGTATAAGTAGGGGGTAGGTCACCTCAAATTCTTATTGGTACAAGGCAGAGAATAAGTACTTTATGCTAAAAAAGCCTGACTCACAGGATTTAGCACTTTATTGTATGATGCCTTGCATTCTCTGCTTCAAAGAGGATAGACCACATTGTGGTTAATACCACACATCTTAATTTCACATCATCACCCCTACAGTCAACCACCATTAGTTTCATAATGCAAGCAATGTAAATACATATGAGATTTTTAAAATGAAAATAGTTCATTGATTTATTACAGAATTTGAATGAAATCTTATAAACAATAATTAAGTGCTTATTTAGACCAAGGATTTTACTTATGTGATTTTATTTAATCTTGAAACACCTATGTGAGAAAGGAATTGTCATCTCATTCTGCAGATAGGAAAACTGAGGTTCAAGTGAGGTTCAGTTCACAAAACTAGTAGGAAGTAGAACTGGAATCTGCATCCAAGTGTGTGAATTGCAAAAGCCATGCCCAATCCAGGATACCACTAACTTATATATTAAGTGAATAAATGTCAGACAATGAAATCAAATTCAGAAAAAGTAGAGAACAGTGAACATTACCTAGAATTTTACTTCAGCTTGAATTGCTGGAGTTACTGCTATTCTTTTGGAAGATATACCTGCTTTTAATGTGTGAATCCATGGGAAAACCAATTTGATTCATAGGATTTCAATATGGAATTCATTCTGATACCCATCCCAGGACTCTAAATAAAGGATTCTAGAGATGCATGTACAGGGATCCTAAGATATGTATGTAAATGCAGCACCGGACCCTAATCAATGCATTTGATATATTTATATTAACCTAAGATCCAGTATGGATTTGGAAAATGTTCAAGGAGAAGAATCAAGTGGGTGAGAATGACCCGGAGAAATTTTCCAATTAAAAATAGATAAAATTAGGGGCACCTGGATGGCTCAGTCGGTAAGCATCTGCCTCCACCTCAGGTCATGATCTCAGGGTCTTGAGATCACGGCGGGCTCCCTGCTCATCAGGGAGTCTGCTGCTCCCTCTACCTCTGCCCCTTCTCCCTCCTTGCCTCTCCTCCCCACTCCACCCCTGCTAGTGCTCTCTCTCTTTCAAATAAATAAATAAAATAAAATAAAATAAATAAAAATAGATAAAATTAGGTGATAAATTTAAGTATACACACCACACACATAAACACACAATCTTGAAAATCCTGGACTAGACATTATGATGGTTTGTGATTTAAAAATATAATATTTAAAATGGACAAAGAGCAATACTAAGATGTGTGATTGTTTATGGACTTTTAAGACCTGGCGAAATATGAATTTCTATTTATGGATCACATTCAGCATATATTGGTTTTTAATGATAACATCAAAATTGTTACTTCAAAATTTCTAATCATTTCCCATGTAAAATGTGCATAAAATATCTTAAGTATATATTAATAGCATTCATTTCAGCCTGTCTACAAAAGTGGTATACACAGCAGTCCTGTTCTTCTAATTTCTTTCCTGTTCATATTTAGTTATAATTATCACATTGATGAGCGACTTCAGCCTGCTGAGTTGAATAGACTGAGTTTTCAGGTATAATTTAGCATTACATAGCCCAAGGGTATTTCAGGAATCCAGCTCCAGTCCTCATTTTGTGTGTATTTGTGTCTGCTAAGGGGCTGAGAACCACCTGGATAGTCTTTGACCTCACATATGTGTTCAAAGACAACTATTTGAATAAACTCTGCATTTGCCATTACCAGCACAGCAGTATGTGAACAGTAAATATGTAAATGAAATTCATGATTTTCTTACTGTTATAAAAACCGTTTTTAGATGTTTACTTAAACGGCCTTAGATACAGAAACAGGACTGTAAGTGGAAAAAAGAGTCCCAAATTTTATTTTCCAAACTGTCTCCTTTAGTTTGATGAACACTAAATCTCAAGCTATCTTTAAATCATGTCTTGGAACGCTTTAGAAAACCCACCTGGACTGTGCAGTAAATACGTAAATGCGTCATTAGGGGGCTCACAAAATAGGAATACAAATACAGCATGTGAAAAGGTGATTATTCAATTTCAAAAACCTTTGGTTCCCAACTTCTAAGCCTACTTAATCTTTGTAAGAAAGTAGCATAGCAGAGAAGAAACTGGCCTTGTGACCACCTGATCTTGATTCAGTGAGAAAAAAAAAAAAAGGTGTTTTATATTTTGGGGGGGGGGGGAGTTTATGGTATGTGTTTCCAGTAGCATGAATATCTATATGTTCCCACCAGATTAATCAGATTAATCTGATGTTTTTATTATAAAATTTAGGATTCTATGTATGATCCCTCACTAAAATGAAATTAATTTAACTTTAATATTTTTTCATATATCCAATACAGATAGTGCATGCACTCAAATTGTGCCGTGTGGATAATGTGATGGTGAGCAAAGATAGACACAATTGTTTGGATAGTTTTTATTTTAGTGGGGGTACAGACATTAATTGATAACATAAAAATATATTCTGTAAGTTCAAAAATAGGTGCTCTGAAAGCAGATGTGTGGTCCTATGACAGCGTATGAAAAAACAGCCCTTGACAGTAAGTTGGTTCATTCTTCTCTGAAGCTCTGTGGATGAGAGCTGTGGAAAGAGTTCTGAAAGAGTTGAGTCACAGGCGACCTTGAGGTATTAGTGAGAGGTAGACCAAGATGGGTGGAAAGCTTACAGGAAGATGTGGATATATAAAGTGGTTGATGGTACGTAAATGGTATTCAACAAATAATGATGATAGAAGTTTTTCTTATGTTAACTTTGTTACCAATTTGTAACAATACTCTAAACAATTGTTCATTACTCAAATTAAGACAATAATAGTTAATAGAATTCTATGCCTCATTACTCCAGTCCACAGATACTTATGAATCATATACTTGCACTAACTAGAAGGGGGCACAAGAAGATAAAATAACCATGGTCTTAATCTTGATATTTTATTTACTAATAGATATTATGTGAATCCAAAGTTTTTAAAAAGAATGTTTAATGAAAATACCAGTTAAAATTATCTGTCCATATCAGACAGAATAAATGTATACAGTACTCTGACATTCTAAATGCTGGTTTGAGTTTGCAGAAGTGGCAGTGAAGGGTGACAGAAAGTCGTGTAGTATGTCAATAAATATCTGACAAGGGCTAATTTCACGCAGATCACTGGACAAAACATCTTGAGCAATTTCAGTGGAAGCAAAGCAAAGCATATCTATGCTAGTGAACATCATAGGAATGAAGCCAAGATATACGTATGTGAGTTGGTGCCATTGGCCTCAATGGGTTAGTGACAACTGCCCAACTATACTAAAGCAGCTGAAACTAATAAAATGCTGAGTGCAAAGGCCTGACACATTCTGAGAAATAATGGTTAATAAATATGACTTCAGAAAATGGTAACAGGAAAACTTTTATAACGAGGACACCAAATCAAGGCATTTTTGGTTATAGTCATTCCACTTGACATTAATCAACATCTGACAATGTCAATTATTATCTTTTTCTCGAAAACTCTATTCTTTGGCTTCTACGCCATTGTTGTTTCTTATTTTCCTTACAAGTATCAAATTTATATTTACAGATCAATCTATGCAAAATGAAAGATTCGCAATCATATTCAACTAGAGTTGCTAAAAGTGTTTTAAAGCTCAAGATCTGGAGCCAGACTGGCTTATTTATTTGGACACCAGCTCTGCCACCCAGCTGCATGAACTTGGGCAAGTTGCTTTATATATCCATAGACAGTTTCTTCATCTATAGAAGTTTCCTCATCTATAACACCCTCCCAGGATTATTATAAGAATTAAATGAGTTAATATATAAACTGTGCTTAGAACAGTGACCAGCATAAGCATTAGCTGTTATTATGAAATATACCTATATAGATGTCCAAAACTCATATATAGCAAATCTAGCATGTGCAACGAAACAAAACAAAACAAAACATGCTTTTCTTGCATTGTTTCTGGCCAGATTTCAGCATGTAAAACTATAATCCACTATATCTACTTCATTTGTTACTGTATTCCTAGCAGCCAGCTCAGTGTCTGAAATATACTAGCTATTCTACAAATATTTATAAATGAATGAATGTATTATTTTCTGTTTTTGCTGTAACAAATTACCACAAACTTAGTGGTTTAAAATAGCACAAATTTATTTTCATAATTCAGGAAGTCAGAAGTTTAAAATCAGGCATTGTTCAGACAACATTCTTTCTGAAGAATTCAGAGGAGAATCTGTTTGTCTTTTCAACTTCCAGAGGTTGCTTATCTTCCTTGGTTTCATGGCCCTGTCCACCTTAAAAAATACGTCACTCCAACCACTGGTTCCATTGACATATCTCCTTTTTCTTCCTTTCACTTGCCTGCATCTCTTATAAGGATACTTTTTTTATCATTGGCCCATTCAGAAAATCTAAGATAATACAAGCATTTTAAGATCCTTAATTTAATCATATCTGCAAAATCCCTTCTGCCATATAAAGTAACATATACATACAAGTTCTGGGGATTAAGATGTGGATATTTTAGGAAAGTCATTATTCTCTCCATCATAGTCTGCACACTAACTCCCAAAGAGTCATGTCTATCCCACATACAAAGGTCTCAATCCATTTTAATAAAAACTCAAAGTTCAGAATCTTATCTCATCACCTCATCAGTCCAAAATTCAACTGGAAAAACTGCATTATGTTTCAAAGACTGGGAATAATCCCCTGTGGCTCTTGGTTTCCCCCTCCAGGACCATAACCCTGCCCTCAGGGCCCATAGTTTCATCCTCTGGGATGGTTCTGCCCTCAGAGTCATCCACATTTTTTTCTAGAGAACAGTACATTTGTAGTAGAGGAGTTTTGTCATACTATTTCCTGTCTGTAGAATTTTGTTGAGTCCAGCAGTTTCTGTTTATTTTGTCCTTTCTCTGTCCCTTTCACTTCAAGATGGCAGTATTTCTGCTTGTATAACATCTTCAAGAACCCTGTGGTTCATTCATTAGACAAGCAGATCCTCCATAATTCTTTTGGGGAGTTCTCTATTTCTGGCTTCTGCTAAGATGGCTGAGAGGGTTCATAAGACACATGCTTATCTCTTCAAAGAACCTCTGTGTGACTGAACACACTGACCTTCTTATCCTTTCAAAAGCATTAACAATAGGTTGGCCAGCCGCACTCTTCGTAACATCTCTGGAGCTTGCTTTCCTGACAGTGAATGTCCTTATTTTGGCATCTTTTGCAGTCTGGATAGACTGAGAATTCTTCACATTATCAAATCCTGGTTCCTTTTTGGTTAACAGTTATTTCCTGAATTTCTCTCTTTCATCTTACATTTTACTATAATCAGCAAGGAGAAATCAGGTCATACCTTCAATGTATTGCTTGTAAATTTCCTCAGCTAACTATCCTAATTTCCTCAGCTAAATATCCACATAACTGCATTACAGTTACCACATAACAGTTCAACTGCTTTCCACAAAACTGTAGGGCACAATTTAGCAAGCTTTCTACTCTTATATAACAAAGAACCCCTTTGTTCTCACCACTATCCCCCAACTTAACATTTTATGTCCTCCTTTCTACCAACAGTCTGCTTATTATGAGTTAAGCATTCTCTAAGGCAATGTAGATTTTTTCTATCATGTTCCTCACTTTCTTCTGTGTCCTTAAACATTCATTTTCTACTCAAAGTCTGTTAAAAAGCAATCTAGGTTTTTTGGATCATATTCAGAATTCCTCCAGCCTCTAGCCATTACCCAATTCCAAAACTAGTTCCTGATTTTTAGATATCAGTTACAGCTATACTCTACTGTTAGGTACAAAAATCTTCATTAGTTACATATTACTGCTGTAACATATTATCATAGTAATAGTGACTTAAAACAATGCAAATGTACACTAAGACACATTATAATTAAAATGTCAAAAGTTAAAGAAAGAATCTTGAACAGCAAGAAAAAAACAACTTGTTATGTACCAGGCAGGGACTATCAGTTGATTTCTCAGCAGTAACTGCAGGCCAGAAGGGAGTGGTATGATAAATTTAAGTACCGAAAGCAAAAAACCTACAACTAAGAATTCCCTACCTGGCACAGTTATCGTGTAGAAGTGAAGAAGAGATAAAAGGTTTTACAGACAAGCAAAAGCTATAAAAGAGTTCATCACTATATGAAACTGGCCTTAAAAGAAATGTTAAAGGGACTTTTTTAAGCTTTAAAGAAAGGTCACTAATTAGTAATAAGAAAACATATGAAAGTAAAAATCTCACTGGAGTAATCTAGCTTTCTAATATGAAGATTAAAACACAAAAAGAGTAAAAATAACTATAAGTTAAGGGATACATAAATTAAAAAAGATGTAAACTCTGACAACAAAAACATAAAATCTCCCAACAAACAAAGTCCAGAACTAGATAGCTTAACTGGTGAATTCTACCAAACATTCAAAAAATATTTAATACCTATCCTTCTCAAACCCCTCCAAAAATTGAGGAGAAGGCCATGCTTCTAACTTATTTTACAAGGCTAGTGTTACCCTAATACTAAAACCAGGCAAAGACACCACACGCACACACACACACAGACACACACAATTACAGGGCAACAGATGCAAAAATCCTCAGCATAATATCAGCAAACCAAATTCAATAATAATACATTAAGAAGATCAAGCACAATGATCAAGTAGGAATTATTCCAGGGATGCAAGGATGGTTGAACATCTGCAAATTAATCATCTTGAATCATCACATTAACAAAATGAAGGATAGATACAGAAAAAGCATTTGACAAGATTCGACATCCATTCATGATAAAAAGTCTCAGCAAAGTGCATATAGATGGAAAGTACCACAAATAATAGAGGCCATATATGACAAGCCCATAGTTAACATCATACTCAATGGTGACAAGGTGAAAGCTTTTCCTTTAAGATCAGGAACAAGACAAAGATGTCTACTCTCACCACTTGTATTAAATACAGTATTGGAAGTCCTATCCCGAGCAATTAAACAGGAAAAAGAAATAAGAAGCATCCGTATTGGAGAGAAAGAAGTAAAACCATCACTATTTGTGAATGACATGATTTTATATATAGAAAACCTCAAATACTCCACCAAAAAACCTTTAGAACTAATAAACAAAATCATAAAGTCACAGGATATAAAATCAATATGCAAATGTGGTTTTATATACTAATAATGAACTATCAGAAACAATTTTTTTAAGATTTATTTATTTATTTGAGAGAGTGAGAATGAGAGAGAGAGAGAGAGTACATGACGGGGGGAGGGTTAGAGGGAGAAGCAGGCTCCTCGCTGAGCAGGGAGCCCAATGTGGGACTCGATCCAGGGACTCCAGGATCATGACCTGAGCCGAAGGCAGTCGCTTAACCAACTGAGCCACCCAGGCGCCCCCAGAAACAAATTTTAAGCCCATTTACAATCGCATCAGAAAGAATAAAATACCTAGGAATACATTTAAACAAGGAGGTGAAAGACCTTTATGCTAAAAATTATAAGACATTGATGAAAGATATTGAAGAAGACACAAATAAGTGGAAAGATATTCTGTGTTCATGGCTTGGAAGAATTAATATTGTAAAAATGTAAAAAATTGTAAAAAATGTCCATATTGTTCAATGCAGTCCTTATCAAAATTCCAATGGCATTTTTCACAAAAATAGAACAAATGATCCTAAAATTTGTATGGAACCACGAAAGATCCCAAATAGTCAAAGTAATCTTGAGAAAGAACAAAGCTGAAAGCATCATGCTTCCTAATTTCAAACTATATTACTAAGCTATACTAATCAAAACAATATACTATTGGTATAAAACCAGACACACAGATCAGTAGAACAAGATAAAGAGCTGAGAAATAAACCCATGAATGCATGGTCAATTAATTTACAACGAAGGAGGCAAGAATTTACAATGGGGAAAGGACAGTCTCTTTAATAAATGGTATTGGGATAATGGATAGCCACAGGCAAAAGAATGAACGTATACTACTATATTATATCACACACAATAATTAACTCAAAATGGGTTAAATACTTGAATGTAAACCTGAAACCATAGAACTACTAGAAGAAAACAGGCAATAAGCTCCTTGACATTGACCTTAGCAATGGTTTCTTTTGGATCTGACTCCAAATGCAAGAGCAACAAAAGCAAAAATGAACAAATGAGCAATCCAAAGAAAAAAGCTTCTACATAGCAAAAGAAACCAGCAACAAAATGAAAATGCTACCCATTGAATGGTATAAGATATTTGCATATCATTAATCTGATAAGAGATTAATATCCAAAATATATAAAGCTCTCCTATGACTCAATAACAAAAACCCAAACAATCCAATTAAAAAAAGGACAGAGGTTCTGAACAGACATTTTTCTAAAGAAGACATAGATGGTCAGTGGGTAGATGACAAGGTGCTCAACATCATGAATCATCAGGGAAATATAAACCAAAACCACAATAAAATATCACCTCACACTTGTCAGAATGGCTATTACGAAAAAGACAAGAAACATCAAGTGTTAGTGAGGATGTGGAGAAAAGGGAGCCCTTGTGCACTGCTGGTGGGAATGTAAATTATTGTAGCCACTGTGGAAAACAGTATGGAGGTTCCTCAAAAAGTTAAAAATAGAACTACCATAAGATCCAGCAGTTCTACTCCTGGGTATTTATCCAAAGAAAATGAAAACATTACTTTGAAAACATATATGTACCCCTATGTTTATTGCAGCATTATTTACAATAGCCAAGATATGAAAACAAGCTAAAAATGTTCACTGATGGATGAATGGATAAAGAAAATGTGGTATACATATACAATAGAATACTACTCAGCCATATAAAATAATGAAATCTTGCCATTTTTGACAACACAGATGAACCTTAATGAACAAACAAACAAAAAAACCAAAATCCAGAGATACAGAGAACAGACTGAGGCTTGCCAGCAGAGAAAGTTGTAGGGAAGTGGACAAAATGGGTAAAAGGGCTTAAGAGGTACAAACTTACAGTTACAAAATAAATAAATCTTGGGGGTGTAATGTACAGCATGAAGACTGTAGTCAATAATATTGTATTCTATATTTGAAAGTTGGTAAGACAGTAGATCTTGAAAGTTATCATCTTAAGAAAAAAAAGTGCAACTCTGTATGATGATGGATGGTAGATCACTAGACTTACTGTGACTTATACTTTTGCAATGTATACAAATACCAAATCATGTTGTACACCTGAGACTAATATAATATGTCAATTGTACTTTAACTTAAAAAATCCCTTGGGGCTCCTGGGTGGCTCAGTCATTAAGCATCTGCCTTTGGCTCAGGTCATGATCCCAGGGTCCTGGGATTGAGTCCCGCATCAGGCTCCCTGCTCAGCAGGAAGCCTGTTTCTCCCTCTCCCACTCCCCCTGCTTGTGTTACCTCTCTCGCTGTCTCTCTCTCTCTCTGTCAAATAAATAAATAAAATCTTAAAAAAAATAACATACATTTATTCCCTCAGAATTGCCTAGCTTGGGGCACCTAGGTGGCTCAGTCGTTAAGCGTCTGCCTTCGGCTCAGGTCATGATCCCAGGATCGAGCCCCGCATCGGGCTCCCTGCTCAGCAGGAAGCCTGCTTCTCCCTCTCCCACTCCCCCTGCTTGTGCCCCCTCTCTTGCTCTCTCTCTCTCTGTCAAATAAACAAACAAAAATCTTTAAAAAAAATAAAAAATAAAAAATCCCTGAATAGTGGACATACAGGATTCACTATAATAAACTGTAATATGTACATTTGAAATTTTTCATAATAGAAATTAGAAAAAACCCTACAAATTTATTCTCTTAATTTCTGTGAATCAAAAATCTAAAATTAAATTGTAGGCCATTTTGCATTCCATCCTGTTGCTTCAGAGTGGAATTCCATTTTCTTGTTTCTCCCAGCTTCTAGAGGATGCTGGCATTTCTTGACTTAGGGCCTTTACTTCAACAGCTGGTTCCCTTGTCATAGCTCCTTTTCCTCACTTAGACCCTGTTGTAATTACTTGTAATTACATGGACCCATCCAGATAATCCAGGATAACCTCTCCCTATCTCAAGATCTTTAATTTAACTACATTTGCAGAATCTCTTTTGCTGTAGAAGTTAATGTATTCACCGGTTCTGAGGATCAGGACATGGACATCTGAAGGAGGAAATTATTCTGTTTATCACTTTAAGTGAGTGATACCCCATACTCAGGTTTCTTTGGTCATATTCTAGGGGTCCTTCTCTTATAACTCTTCCTGTTACTACTTATTTACCAATGCATCCCTCTTAGGTAGGTTGCTCCTCCCCGCTCCTATTATCACCACATTTTACCACTCAAACCTCTCCACTAGTTATACAGAGGTCTCTCAACTCCGATCTTTCCATTGGTCAATTCAATTTTCACATTGCCATCAGAATGCCCTAATGCCCTCACATTTTGGTTCCTTGCTAAGTGGCTTCCAAATGACTATGGAATAACATCTAAAATTCTTAGCATGACATTTATGATCTTCCAAACTCTGGCCTCAATTTTTCTTCTTTTATAGTCTTAGTTTCCACCACCCTCCATAATATGGACAAGGCATACAGATCTAGGTTATTCTATAAACTTACCTGAACAGAGGTAAGTTCTGAACTTACTACTCTCCTGAACATTAATAGCATTTGTTTATGATGTTTATTTTTGAAAGGTCCTCCCTTCTATCTTATTTAATTCAAACAAAATATCTGTCCTGAAGCTTTCTCTAGTATTTTCATTTTGGAATTTGTTTCTCCTTCCTTTACACTCACATTATTTATAATATTAACCACAATCTACTATAACAAACTATAGTGTGATTTGTTTTAGGATTGAAATTACATATTTCTGTCTGCCTCTCCCATAAGATCAATTATGAGGATAGAGTCAGTTTCATAGGTAGCTTTATATCTCCCATAGTCCCCAACACGCTGTACTTAGTGGATGCTCAATAAAATGTTACATGAATTATGAAGTATGATTTAAGAAACAATTCATCAAGAGACAAGCATGTACAAAGTTGCTTAATAGCCATTATGTTGCAAAAAATAGTGCTTAATGTGGCTTAATGCCATGAAGGAAAACTAAATAAATCACCAATACCTCTTCTGTGATTCTTAGGAAAACAATTTTCTACTCCTTTTGCTAAAGAAATGGCCATATATGTAATACTTCATGTCTTGTATAGACCGGATTCTCTTCCCCACGTGTGTGTGTGCGTGCGCGTGTGCGCACGTGCTAATATAACTTTTATATTTCTCTTCTATTTTTGTATGGGAGTAAATCAACTCTTAATGAAATCTAGTGAGATAGAAGAGCCTTGCACCTATTGATCCACTAATACGGGGCAAATACAACCACATGACCTCATGAGCAAATGGGAAGAGGTAAATTACAACTGCGAAGATTCACTATTTAGTGATACAATGACATTTGATGGGTGCTTTTCTCATGCAGAAAGTATGATGATACTTATAATTACATGGAAGATCTTAACTGGACTTAAAAGTAGATCTTGTTATTTGAAAGTTTTCAAGAGTGGTGATGGAATTGAAATGACAAAATTTATTTTCAGTTAATATTCGATGTGATCATAGATAAGAGGGCTAAGATTAAACTCTAATTATAGAAGAGGATAAAAGTTGTTCATCCATTTAGCGTGAGATTTTTTTTTTCCTGGTAGAGAATGCTGACTGTGTTCTTTTGTTACCAATTAGGAACCAGTTGCAGAAAACAGATTCACCTCTAGGTGCTTTACTACAGAAAGGAATTTACTGCAAGGCATTAAACAGCTTACAAGAACATTGGGAAGGATGAAGAAATAGACTTAAAATTGAGCTTTCATCAAAGCTCACCCAAATCTACACTGCAGAACTGAGCACCCAGATGCACTGCTGCCGTTTCTATGCTCAGGAAGTCACTTCACGACTACAGAACAGGCTCTACAGCTGCCTGATTTCGAATCATGTCACCCCTGCCATTGCTACAAGTAATACGCCTCGAGGATCAGGGAACAATCGCTCGCTCCTAAACCACACTGTACTTGTTACAATCCAAATCAGAAAAATAAATGACTCATGCTTTGCATTTTTAGTTTCCCAGTTCCTGAGGCAGAGCAAGTAATACCAGAAAGGGGTTGGAATAGATGTTATATCCATGTCCATCATATTCATCATATATGGTGAGTTGGACTATAAGAAATGCTATAATACATCCACTTAATGTCTTACTTTGCCTTGAATTGCATAAACTAGACAAAATACGAAACGTCTCTGAATAACAACATTTTAAAAACAAAACTCCTGTTATGTTTCTCTGTGTGTAAAATGTCTAAGAGCTTCCATTAAATTAATAAATCCAAGGGAATGGTACCAATGGATTGCACACAAGGAGCAAGTAAGTCTCTGCTCATAAAAAATTTTACAGCTACAGCTTGGAAGACAATGACTGGAAACATGACACCCAAAGCCCAGACTAATACTTCTGTATGTAATACTCATAGGAGTAGAATTTATATCAAAAAATAACACACACAAATAAGTGTACAGAGGATAAATGTGGAGCTTGGTATGTTTTACAAAGTGTAATAAGCACCAAGATCCAGAAATTGCCCCCCTCTTGTCTCTTCCCAGTCACCTCTTTTTCAAGTTAACTACCATACCAACTAATAACATCATAAATTAGTTGTCTTTGAACTTTATATAAATAGAATCATGCCCTGTGTACTCTCGTATTTGGCTTCTTGTGCTCAAAATTGTTTGTGATATTTAAGCGTGTTGGTGGGGACCAGAATATTCTATTCACTTTAATTACTGAAGAGCATTTGATTGTATCAATACACTACAGTTTTTCTTGTCTATTCTAATGTTGATGGACTTCAGGGTGGTTTGTAGTTTGGAGCTACTAGAAATAACGCTATGAATGTATTTGTATAACGCTTTTGGTAAACATATATACTTGTTTTTAGGGGGTATTATTTATATCTAGGGATAGGAATATATCTAGGAATTCATAAGGTAATGTATCAGTTTTAATAGACTTGACCAAGACTTTCTTTTAATTATTGTAGCTATATAATATTTTCCAAAATGCTTATATCAATTTGCACTCCCACCAGCAATGCATGGGAGTTCTTGATGTTCCACATCCTTGCCAGTGTTTGCCAGAACATTTATTTTAATCATTTTGGTGGGTGTGTACTGGGATATCACTATAGTTTTAATTTGCATTTCCCTAGTGATTAATGAGGTTGTTAACCATTGTGTTTTTGTTCATTTGTATATCCTCTCTTCTAAAGTGCTATTTGAAGTTTTCTTCCATTTCTCTGTTGAGTTTTCAGTGTTGTTGTTTTTTTTCCTTTAATTTGATTTGTAGGAATTCTTTACAAATTCTGGATAGGAATCCTTTGTCAGATATATAGATATGGAGATAGAGATAGATAAATCAAATATCCTCTTCCATACTGTGGCTTGCTTTTCACTCCCTAAATGACATATTTGATGAACATAAGTTCTTATTTTTAATTAGGTCCAATTTTTCTATTTTTTCTTGTGGTTATTAATTTCTGTTACCTTTATGAGAACTTTGTGTTCACCAAGATAATGAAAATATGCTCCTATGATTACTTCTTGAAGTTTCATTATTTTCACAAATTGATCTCCAGTTTAATTGAAATTAATTTTTGGTATGGTGTGTGGGGGGTGTCAAGATTCACATTTTTAAATGTTACACCAGACCTGCATTTCTAGAATAAAACCAATGTGATCGTTACACATTATCCTTTCTATAGATCGCTGCACTCAATTTGCTAATATTTTGTTCTTGTTTAGATTTTTGGATTTATGCATATGAAAAAACTTGGACTATATTTTCCCACTCCACTGATTTTAGCATTGCTTCTTTTGCCTGTTTTTTTTTTTTTTTTCCCTGTATGGAATCTACCCTCCCTGTTCTTCCTCCAAGAGACATAGAGCCACTCTCTTGTGGTTTTCATAGCACCTGGAGGATCCCTCTGTTAAAGACCTCATCATTTGCACATTAGACTATAAGGGGAAAAAGAATGCCAGTATTTGTAGTTAAGGAGGTGCACTATGAATCTTTCTTAAATTAAATGGGGCTGTGCTTAATTCCTTAGGGGTATAATCAGATAATTTGGAGGTCTTACTTTACATTTTTGAATCTTATTGTGCCCCTTCTTAATTTACCTTCCCTCCAACTACTTAATGGTGAAAATAAACTGTTCTTATTAAAATGGACAATTTAATTTTCCCCCAGCAAAAAGATTTAGAAAGCCAAAACATGATCTATAGTTTCACCTAACCAGAGATGGCTAGAATGTCCCAGATTTGATCTCAAGAGAGACGTGTAGAAAAAGATAACCCTCCCTGTAATCCAGAAGGCCATACTTCATGTATGACAGAAACCAAAGTCCCTTTGGCTCTCTTTCTGTAGCAGTTCATCACAAGCGCATTTATCATTCTAAATCTCTTACAAAGTTATCTTGACAAACAATACAAAATGTTTGCATTGCAATAAAACTGAAGAAAGTAATTTTAACTTTTAGGTTTAATAAATACCAGCCATGTGGAAATTCTCCAAACAGTGCTTTAACCTGCCTGTAAAAATGTTATAACTGTAAAATGCTTACAGATGCTAGATATTGTTTTCCTTTTAACCTCAAAAATCACTTTTATAAGGATAAGGATTTTGGCTATCACACCATTCAAAAGCAGTTATGTCATTTTTTCCCCCTGTGGATTCTCACATTTCTCTGACTTAGCTTCATGATAAATTTATAAGAAATATATGAAATAATGGATGCCATCTCCAAAAACTGGGTCTTCATAATCCAGCTCTTTGGATTTCACCATCTACTTTCTTTCTCTTCATTTTTCTAGATTTGTTTTAATTATTTAATATTTAGCTGTAGAACTTAGACTGATTCCATCTTCCCTATTATTTAAATGTGATAATGACAGATAATATTTTTAAAATACAATTGTTCTTTTACATTAGCAATTTATAAATTACTTTATTTGCATCTTATCATTGGACATATATTTGGCTTTCTTTGTACTTTGTTAGTTTGTCCCCTAACCTTCTTATTAAGATAACAGGATTCCAAGGTCTCTTCCAAATAAAAAATTCTACATTGATGAACATGATATATTATTTACTTAGGAAGTTTTATCTAGAATTGTTTTACATTACAAATATCTTTTTAAAGTTTGAGAAAAAGATAAAAACTATGAAGACTAGAGAAGTAGCTCACTTAAAATCGATGGCACTTGGAAGGAAGAGCTGAATAAATGAAAGAGAGGTCTTATTTATCCATTTTAATATTTTTCTTTGATTTATCCCAGTAAAGAGTAGTAGAATTAACTTATATGGACTTATGCTCTTTCTCATATTGTTCCCATCATAAAGTATCAAAATGTGCAAAGTGAGTAAAGTGAATTGAGCAAAAGGATGGTGGGAGAATGGAAACAGAAAATAAGAATCAAAAGACCTACATAACGGTCCTTTGAGAGTAAGAGCCGCTACAACTATCTTAGATTTTTCGGTGAAGTAAGTGCCCTCCAGATGTCGTGGGAGAGCTAATAAATACCCAGACACTACAGTGTCCAAGCATTTTTGTAGAGGATAAAAGAAATATTTAGAAGACTTCAGTAGAACATTTTATAGGTTCAATAATTTTGTTGACTAAGCAACATATATTTCATTATTACAATAATCTATCTCAAGTGACTGCTCCACCTAATAAAGATACTTACCAATATAAAATAGAAAGCTATGGAAAAACTTAGATTGCAGTGTCCTCAAAGGATTAGACTCTAAAATAAATTTGATCATCCATGTGGAAAAACAAGGCCTGTGTCTATCGGGAAATCAATTAACACAATCATTTGAGTGAATTAAGTAATATTGTTGTTTTTCATTGAAGTATTTTTTTCCCCATTTAGCGTGCTTCCATCAGGAGTATTCTCAGTACATATTCACAATATTCAGTATAGGAGGGAGCACTGGAAATTATAAGATATGAATTGAAATGAAATAGAATCATAGACCCAAAGATTGTATTATGCATATGGTAGGTATAAAGTGATTTTAATTGATCTAATGGATCTATGTAATATAAGAACACATATTTTATTAACTTGTAATTAACTAAGTTAAATTAAACCCCTAGAAGCTATTTCTTTGGCTGAATTAAAAATTCTAACTAACACTAATTTTAGCCTTTAAGTTTGTAATATTCAGAATACATACAAAATCAAGACATGATTATATCTGCAGAATTCATACAGTTACCATTTTAGTCATTTCAAGTATGTGAATGATGCTTGCTTATTTTTGGACCTGGAAGGACTATTCCTATATTCAGTTGCTAGGAAGGGAGGCATGAAATGTGTACAATGTTGTCATGTTACCTGGTGAGTTACACAAAAATAAAAGCACGTGTACAATGTAGATTTTAGATATCAAATGAAGGCAAGTCATTTTTCTTTTCCCAAAATTTTATGAAATAAACAATCAAGTGCTAGAGAAGGGGATCCAGTTAGGTCAATTACTATGAGGAAAATAATATTTTTTTAAAAACCCAGTAGAACAAATTAATATAGGAAAATCACACACTGGGCAGTTTGTGAAACATGACATTCTCTGTCACACCTAGTCTGCTCTATGTATGCTGTTCTTTTTGTCTAGTTCCCTTCCCTCTTTCCTGCTAGCACACACTTTTTTATGTCTCAAGACTCAGGTCACATGGCACAACCTTGGTGATGCTTTTCCCCACTGTTGTAGGCACAATTATATTCAGTTCTGCTGTAATGACTATTTTGAAAATGTAAATACCAAAACAGTTGATATGAAGGAACAATTTGAGATTGTTTATGTGCAATTTCCCCCATGAGAAACATGAGGTGAATGCAAAAGACAGTGCCAGCTAAACCTGAACTGAGTAGGAATACATGAAATGCACCCGTATGCACACCTCAAACATGCTACCTCAGTTCACCGGGTTAGGAGCCACATCCCTCTGCATCTGCTACAACCTGCCCTCGGATTTCAGCTCACTGTCCTTCCTTTACCCCCAGTAACACAACTACAACTCTTCCAATGTCAAAGCAAACTTCAAATTTTAAGGTAAAAATACCCTATGTATTCTGTTACTTATGTATTTCTTAACTATTAGTATATTTTAAAAAATGCTACCATTTTTATTAGGTTATTAGCATTTTAAAAAATATGTCACTATTGAAATTTTTGAGTGCTGCACTCCAAACCTTGATTTTCTCACTGGTTCAGTAGTTTTCTATTGCACAATTTTCCACAGTGCGTTGATTTTTGGAAAAGGAAACATTGTGTCATAGCAGACGCTTCCTCTTCTGTGATTCAGTGGTACTTAGTGTATTAGGTTGCATTTATTTGTATACTTACTTATTTTCTCTCCTGTAATATGTAAATGTGCTGAAGTGGGAAGGAATCAGGTACTTGAAAGAAGCTGTTGAATATCATTATGGCTGGAAAGTTCTGAGTAGGGCAACACAGTGAGGGTGAGGGGCAGCAGTGTAGAACAGGTAGGAGTTGGGTAAGTGCAGGGCAGAGACTGGGCAGTAGCCTCACCTGGTGGTCTGGAGTTGATGGATGATAATGGAGATGGGGAAAAAAATGGATTGCTCTTTCTCCTTTAGCTCCAGTTAATCACCAAAATCCATCTGATTTCACTCCATAACTGCTCTTGTATTCCTTTTGTCCATGTATCATCAGTTCTAGCTCAAAGCCTCATTATCCCGCCTCTTGATTACTGTAACAGCTTTTTTCTCTTCTGCTATGGACTGAATGTTTGTGTTCCCCCCCATCAAATTCATATGTTGAAGCCTTAACTCCCAATGTGATGTTATTTGGAGATGGGGTCTTTGGGACGTAATTGAGGTTAGATGAGGTCATGAGGGTGGGGACTTCATAATGGGAATGGTGCCCTATAAGAAAAGACACCAGAGAGCTTGCTCTCTCTGCTCAAGCACAAAGAAGAGGTCGTACAAGCATACAGTGATATGGTGGCCATCCAAAAGGCAAGGAGAGAGACCTCAGAATGACATCTACCTTACCATCACCTTGAGCTTGGACTTCTAGCCTCCAGACATGTGCGAAAATAAATTTCTGCTATTTACTCCACCCAGTCTATGGTAATTTGTTTTGGAAGCCTTAGCTAATACGATCTCATAAATACAAACTCTACCCTGATGTGTATATAAGATATGTACATAAGCAATGCAGAACTTTTGAAACTCTTGACTGGCTTCCCAAACCTCTGGGATAAAATTTAAATATCTTAACATGTCATACCAGTTCTGTCATGATTTTAACTCTACATACCTCCCAGCCTTAACTCTTGCCAGGACCAACCTCCCCGTTGCCAAATTATCTGTAGTTCCTTACACACATATCATATACTGTTTTGCCATCAATACTCTGTTCACACAACTTCTCTGTTTACATGCCACTTCTCTTCATCTGTACATGTGAATCCTCTAGTTATCCTTTAACAGGAGCTCAATCCTCAACTTCTCCAGAAAGCTTTGCCTCAAGCGAGTCTATGCTTCCATAATTCTCACTGCATAGCCTCATCATTGCCTTGGATATATCTTTTTAAATATTTGATTATAAGTTCCTTGAGGGCAGTGATCAATCACTTTCCTTTTCCTAATTCCTTCTATACTACCAGATACATAGTGGGTACTCAATAAATATTTATTGAATAAATGCAAACGTTCCCAGCATAGTGACTCTGCCCAAGTTTCATATCTTCAATAAATGACAGTTGTTGCCATTATTTCTGGACGCACGAATGGCTAGTTTAGCATTCCTCAGGAAATGTGAAAATAACAAAAGAGACTCAAGAAAGAGCTCCATGTTGAAAGAGATTCAAGTACTTTTCCTCACCTTTTTTAACCTCCTTTTGAATTCTTTATCACACACCTGCTGTTGGTTGTATTAAAAAATGCTACACATTGTGTAGGACAGAGAAGGTCTTGTGTATAGAAGGAAATCCATAAAGCTGACAATAAGCCATAAGAATCAGGAAGTGCCCATTCTCATAGAGAAAACATTAAAAAAAGTGAGAAAAGCAAGGTGGTCTTGTATAGCTTACAATATAGGTGGAATTTGAAATTTGGAAATAATGATTTTGTTTTTTCAGTTGGCTGAAAATTTGAGAGAAAAGTGACATCAGTTGACTTCACTCTGAAGAACACATTCTGAAAAATCTATAGTTCTAGCAACCCAAAGAAGTTCAACCTCCCATAAATGGAGAACTGGAAAGTGTTTTTATCTCCCACTTGTGCTGTACGTGTTTATTTCTTGAAAAATGCTGTCTGAAGTGTGTAAAAGGAAACTGGTTCAGGCTAATAATGTAGACTAGAAGTACATGCATTGAAGGTACATTCAAAATATCATAAAAAAGGCATCTCATGTGGGGGCCACTGCTCTAAGTTTCCCTTAAAACTCTTTTAACTGAGAAAGTAGGTGAAGTAATTGCATTTTGTATTTTATTTCATTGCATAAAATATCAATAAATGCTGCTGGTTTTAAGCATTTTCCATTCAGAAGCAATCTTGATTAATAATTTAATTAGATCTTTTGTTGTGATCATTAAGAAACCGGCAATTTATTTACTCTTGATACTACAAGATAATACTTCTTAGTAAGTAATCTCTCCTTATTTTCACATACCATACTTTGTTTTACTTCCTTTTAAGATTATTAGGAGTACCTTGACCAGGTTTAACTTTTTCTATCATCTCCAATCTATATTACTACTGTCTGAAAAGAACTGAACCGTGTTATTCATAATGCATTTTACTAATGTCACAATTTTAACTCTTTATTAGCCTATTTGATAAGGCTAACCAAGAGCAAATTTTATCCAGGACACTGACAGGTGGAGAAAAACAAGTTCTGCCTTTATGGCTGAACTCAAATGTTTCCTCCTTGATGAAATCTTTCTGCTTCTTCATTTCCTTAATTCCACATTTCTTCCTCCAAAATGCAAAAGTGCATGACACTTACCCATGTATATGTAATCAAGCCTAAGCACCTGACAACATTTTGAAAGAATTACAACTTCTGCATTCATTTTGTGTTCCCCCATAATGCCAAGCAAAGAAGTTCCTCAATAATCATTTGATTGAGGCTTAACTATGGCATAACTAGCTATTATTTAGCTTAGAAGAATCTATAACACTGTTTTAGGATCTGGTGGGGACCTTAAATTGTCATCTGCTATTAAGCATAACACATCGAAAACCATGGAGACAGATTCAGATATCTCATGGAGTCAGTCCGCTCACGTGACTAAATGTTATTTGGGACACAGGATTTGGGATATGGTTTTGACTGCAACATGTTCATAAAAAAACCCATAGGCAAAAAAGCATTGTGCCTACAATCAGGCTTTGCACATTTCCTGTAATCCACAGACTAAGACTTATTTCTGCCACGTGGACATCTATAAAAATCTCACAAGCAATTTGGAGGAAGGAATGAACTACACTCTAATATCACAGTATAAGCAACCCCACATCCAATATCCATATTTCTAGATCACTGATTCATCAACTTTGGCATTTCTGGTTCAGAAAAACTTCAAAAGGGAATATACTCTTAAGTAAGGACATTAAAATATAGTATCTCCTATCACCATTGTTTCATAAAGAAAAAAACTATCCAATGTCTATGAACTATAATGAAAATGCATGGGTAGCATAACATCTGTGGAAAGTGGTAAGCTAGAAAAGACAGACTTTTCCTAAGTGTCCATAACCATGAAATATTAAGGGATTTAACAGTGAAGACAAAGTTAGCCTTTCAAAAGAAAAGAAATGTTTGAATCTGGTATTCTTTGTATTTGAGGTATGAATATCGTCAAATATTTGTTCCCTAAGTCAAATATCAACTTCCAGAATTTCTTTATTTATGAGTACCCAGTATATGCTAAAAAGAAAGAAAAAGGTTAGGATAAAAGATGAATTGTCCTGTCCACCAGGATTATTCAGTCTCAATGAGACAATGATAATAAAAACGACCTTTTTAGTACTTATAAAATCCTGTGTAATCATCCCAACTGTGCAATTTGGCCTGTGGAAGAAGTACAAAGGGCCCAGAGAGAAATACAAGAGAAGGGAACATTTAGACTGATGTTGAAGAATATAGTAAGAATAGAGATAGCGGTGGGCAGGGAACAGGAAATTCAGGTCTAAATCTAGTCTTCTACTGAAACCTGTGTAATCCAGTAGTGCCCACCTTTCTGTGGACCTCAGTGTAATCACCTCCGAATGAGAAACCTGATCTGTCAAACCTTAGTCTAAATCCTCTCCCAAATCTATAAATTCTTTGTTTGTTTATTTGTTTCTTTGGGAGAGAGAGACAGAGATGGCAAGAGAGAGAACAAGCAGGGAGGAGAGGAAGGAGCAGGCTCCTGCTGAGCAGGGTGCCCCACATGGGGCTCGATCCCAGGACCCCAGGATCATGACCTGAGCCAAAGGCAGACACTTAACCGACTAAGCCACCCAGAGAGCCTCCCGCAATTCTATATATTTTGTAACTCTTTTTTGATACCATAGTCAATTTTGTATAAAACAAGGTCTTGGCAACTTTCTCCAACAGATATAGATAAATGCATTTCTAGAAACTAGAACTTCTTGGTGAGATTACATTATTAAAATTATCACTTTTTTTGGAGTCATCTCTTTAAAAAAGATAAGAACCCTGATGTTTCCTTCCTGAAGCTTCTTCTAAAGGGAGAGTCCAATCAGAATTGTTAACTGCTTTACAAGCATTGTGTACAAAATGAGTTGAATGCCAGGCAGAAAGAGTTATGAATAATTTCTTAAATGGGGAAAGCATAAGAACCACACAAAAGATCTTTGAAGTCCTTTAAGTGTCTTTTCAGGGGAGAGAAGATAGAACTGATCTTGAGCACAGTATCCATAACCAGGATCCCAACAACAGTGGGAAATCAATGCAAAAGTTGGAAGAAGATGGGTCTTTTTTGTCGGTAGGAAATAGTTAAAGAACATGCTTAAAGGGAGAAAATTAAACCCTGCTGTGGAGGAACAGACTCTCAAGAATTTTGATATCAAATAAGCAAGAGTCAGCACCAACCGCCTAGGGGTGTTTTGAGACTAAATTAAGGAAGATGAATATAAAAAGAATGAAAGGACGAAGAATCAGTTTAAATGCACACTTTTAGCTTACCAACTGCTCTATTTACAGAGATGCATAAAGAACTAAAATATTTAAAGTTAGTGTTTGATGGAAAATAAATGAAGTTATGCTTATTTAATAATTACATAATCTTACAAAGAATTTGTCATTTACTAGTCTGTGGTATGTAGACAGGGCAAAAATTAGACACACCTACTCTAGTAGTGATGGAAGCATGCCATTTACTTGAGGCCTGGACTGCAAAAGGTAAACTGTCTTCTTATATTGAAAGGTAATTATAAATCCTTAACATTTACTTTAGACAGAGTTGATCATAAACATGGTCAGAAGCATATGAGTGTTCCAAAATGGTAATGCCCAAATGGCCCTGCCCAAGCAGAGACTAATTATGACCCAATGTAATGTCAGCACTTAGCCAAAGGGGGCAAATACTATGTTAGCTTGGTTTAAAATACAGAGTCCAAGAATGAGGAATAGACCCTGTGAGATGGGACAGAGCAGGGATGGTGTGACAAAACCAACACTAGACTGGAGTTCTGGCTTCTATTCCCAGCTTTCTATCACCTGCTAGCTGTGATTTACCATCATATTGTAACAGCTCCAAGGGCAGGACCAAGTTTTATATTTCTTGCATGTAGCATAGTACCATGAACATTACAGTGATCTTAGAGTCGAAAGAGTAATTGATGTGTGTGCTTGCAGTATAAAGTGCCTGGTGGAAGTTTGAATATTATGCTGAGAAGACTGATCCTGGGCAGAAAGAATATGAATGAATGAGTGTGATGATTCATTTTTATAAATGAATAAATGAGATGTTGAACAAATCACTTAACCTCAATCAGTCCTCCTTCCACTAACTCATTTATTAGTGAATCTCTCTGATTCTCGATCGTTTACGTCTTGACTTCTTTATGGTGTTTGATTTTGTAAGTTCTTTCATATCATTCTCTGTCTTACTGGGTCCTTCCTGAGCCCTAACCCTGGTTTTGTCTCACTCCATTATAAACCAAGTTGTAATATCAATCATCATAAGTAAAATTACTTTGTCATCTTTAAACCCTCCCTCACATTCATCTACCATGAGGACTACTTTATCTAAACAGTGTCTCAGCAATCTGCTTCTCTACTTCCCACTGTAATTACCCAAGTTTAGAGAATAACTTTGAAGGTGGCCTCACTGCCTTAATGATCTGACCCAAAGGGTCTTTTCAGCATAGTATTTGAACTTCTGCCCTGTATAAACTTGGCACTTTGTACTGCCACCACACGGATCAAATACCCTTTCAACTTTGAAATCACTGGGTCTTTATCCTGCCGCGCTGTTTTAAATGATAGCCTATGTCCCCTTCTCCAATACCTTTCCCCTATGCGCACCCCAGGGTTTTATTCCTTTCAAGACCTTTACTCAAAAACTTCTTACTCCGTGAACACGTCTTTCTTTCAGGCAGAATTTATTAGTTTTTCCTCTGGGCTTCCACAGTAGCATCTGGCCCTACTGAAATGACCTGAAGAGACAATGTGAAATGAAGTCTTAATCATGTTTGAGTCCTCTGTACCTAACGCAGTGACTACTCAATAGACATCTTCTGATCATCATATACCTTGACAGACACAGACTTCCATGGAAGGCAGCGGTAGTAATTCATAAAACAATTGCCTGCTAGTAACATGCCTTTTCTTCATCCAAGGAGGTAAGCCATGGGAGAAGTGTGACACAGAGCCTACAAATATTTGCCTCAAAGTTAAAAACAGTAATGGGAAAGCTTAGGAAAGAATTTATGTCTCAAGGGCACTATTTCCTCGTGGAGCACCACACACTCCACAGCCTCTGTGGAAATACCCACTGTTCCCAATTCATTCTCAAAAAATACCACCGTCTCCTATGGTGTATATGAATATAGGTGCAGGGCTTCAGAAGGCATCCCTATGCACCACTGACCACTAAGGCACTTGGAAGGACCGGCTGATTTGGGGTGGGATCAGCAAAGGTACAAGATAGGCCAGTTACATTCTATCATACCAGAAACAAAGAAGCCATCAGAGACGACTTAAGTCATCTAAAGCTGGAGCCAATTTGAAGTGGTTCTCACTGATTAAAGTTGGGATGGTTTGAGGAAAAAAAAAAAAGAATAGCTGTAATAGATTAAAAACATTAAATATTTAAAAACATGAGTTCATAATGATAGTAGGAAAAATACTTCATCAGTCACCTTTAAATGATATTAAAGGACCAGCTCATTATTGTGAAAACTTATCAGTAATCAAGCATTCATCTTGGTTTTCCTATACCGCACTGCAGCATAACTAGAGTTGATCAGAGGAAGTTTCTTTTCACAGAAATATTATAGTAAATAAATTAAGAAGGAATAACAGAAAATCAACATTTTGGAGTCCTTAATGAAATACTAGATTCAGGCAATGATCATAAATGGTCATAAAATCCAAAAAGAGGGATAAATAGCATTAGTGTCTTGATGGACGTATTCCAATACTATAAAGTATTCCTGTCAAAACTTGAACCTCAAACTGATCAAGTCTCTAGATTTAATTAGCAGTTTATAGGAAATACAAAGGCAGCGGAAAAATTATTTTTTTAAATTAGAAGATTAAAAAGTTCCCTAAGTCATTCACTCATTTTTCTTCCACAAATGAATTAAATTAAAAAAAGAAGAGAGGGAGACACTATCTCTCTGTTTGAATAAACCTACTCCACTTCCTCCCTTTACCTAACTTAAATTTATCTTCACAACTCAGAACTTCACAACTCAGCCCTTAGTATTAGGGTTTGTAATCAGATTATTTACCTGTCTCTCCCAATAGATAGAGCAGAGACAGTGACGTGTTAATTTTGTATTATTAGCAACTACCAGAATGTCCAGGACATGGCACATAATAGATGCTCAGTAAATGTCTGTAGAATAAATAAATGAATGAAATCCAAGCACCGTTGACTTGCCATTTCTCTCAGCTTTATAACTCCTTTTTTCATCTTACCTGATCTAGGAGTAGGGTACTAGAGGTAGCAATGGAAGGCAAGATGGCAAAGAAGTTTTTCATCTGATCTCAGATAAAGGTTTGCTGAGTTAACCTTTTATCAATATTCTCAATACTCGCTACACATTAGTATGGTGGGGGGGAAATTTAAAAATACAGTCGATCACATCTTCAGAGATTCTGACTCATTTGATTTTGGATGGGACTCAGGTATAAGATTTTTTTTTTAAGCTCTTGAGGAGATACAAGTGTGGAAGCAGCAAGAAGAACTGCTTTGTATCTATTTTTCATGCCTTTCCATCCCACCCTGTCTCTCAAACTCTAACCTCTCTTTGAGTAGAGGGTTCACTGCTATAGCCTCAGATACTAGTCCAGAGCTTAACTCATAGTGTTAACTATATCTCTGTGTGCATGTGTGTGTGTGTGTCTGTGACCACATGCATACTCATTTCATATGTATGTTTTGTTCATGTGAATTAATATGAAAGCCCTTTTTCAAGAGAGTATCTTCACTCTGCTGCTTCTCAGATGTAAGTAATACAGGCCATGAGGCCAACAGAGAGAAAAATGGGTATTCCACAGCAGTGCAAAATGTGTTATGGTATGCTAAAGCTAATTCCTAATGTAAGAATAGAATCCCCCAGGGTTAGCAGAATCAAAGTTCTGTTATCTTTGCTTTACAAAGAAAACACATGCAGTCCCAAAGTCTGTCAATGCATGTGTCATTAAGGTGGTTGCTGGTTCTCAGTGTGCTAAGCCCAAACACATCTACATTCCAAAAAATACTCGATTAAGCAAAAACTGGTCCAGTACTGCTTTCCATTTCTTGTTACCAGATGGTTCTTTTCAGCATGATCTCTCATTTGATGATATGAGAGAGCTGAAAAATAGCTTAAATCAGATGGCTTAATCAAGACCTGAGCTCTTCTTTATTTTTTACTATGGGAAGTTTCAAAAAAATGCAGAAGTCAAGTGATTAGTGTAATGAATAGCACACACACATCATCCAGCTTAAATAATTATCAGCTCAAAACAACTTTGTTTTTTATCTACTGTCCCACCCCAGATTATTTTGAACCAAATCCAGATGTTACATTATGTTTCCCATAAGTACTTCAGCATGCATAGCTAAAGAATAAGATTTTTTTCTTTAAACAAAACCACAACACTATCAGAACATCTACAAATAGTGGCAATAATTTCTTAATGCCATCAAAATCCAGTTAGTAATCAATACGTCTTTGTCTCGCAAATATTTTTCTTTATACACTGTTCAAATACAGATCCAAATAAGATCCATAAACTAATCACAGAGTTAAATGTGTATTAATGTGATTGTAGCATAGAGTGCAGTTTCCAGAAGCAAGGTCAGAAATGAAAGCACATTCTTATTATGAAAGGCATGATAAACCAAGTGAAGGAGTTTGCACTTTATCCTGAGAGCAATGAGAAACCACTAACATATTTTAAGAATTGAGAGACATGAGTATATTTAAGAGGAGAAGTAACTGAGTGAAGTTAAGGGGGCTAGAAAAGAGGTCACATGTTGAATCATGGTTTTCATAGCTCACACATTTCTGGATGGACTCTTGTGGGAACTGAAATTGGAGGTCTTGTAAGATCTTGAGGAAACCAACTTTTAAATTTGGTTAACTGTAACTAGTGTGGGTCCGCAAGAAGAGAATAAAATAAAAACCTGAACATGACTAAATAGAGCTACTCCAAGTCAAAAAAAAGAGAAAAAAAAAAGTTTTGCAGAATTCTTTCTATGCTGGCCAGACCAGCTTATCGGGGAACAAAAGGAGCAAAATCAAGAAATATATGCGCATACAATTAGGTGAAGTTCTCAGTTGTTTCTCAAAAAAACGTGTGTAATGAAAGAAAATATATATAAAAAAACACCCTACTGCTATAAATGAAATCCACGCCTACAACAAGAAAGCTCAGAAAGTCTAGAAATTAATCCTGGACACATTCAAACAAAAAAATGGAAAAATTGTTACAAAACTAAAAATCATGTTTGATTTGAAGACCAAATCATTAAACCAGACAGGACTACATATACTGTATAATTCACAATATTGCCATCCAAAATTTGCACAGCAAAAATGGAACAGAAACACTGGCAGAATGAAATAGATTTATCCAAAAGTGGGGGACTTTAATTCATATTTCTTGACCTATGGCTCATCAAGCAGACCAAAAATGGTAGGAATTTATAGGCTATATATATAAAATAAAATTCATACAGTAAGGCATTTTAGGTGCACATGAATATATTAAACACTACACTTTGAACATAAAATATGCACTTTCTGGGGAACCTGGGTGGTTCAGCTGGTTAAGTGTCTGCCTTCGGCTCCGGTCCTGGGATCCAGCCCCTGTCAGGCTCTCTGCTCAGCGGGAAGTCTGCTTCTCCCTCTGCCCCTCCCCTCCTAGTCCCCCTGCTCCTGCTCTCTCCCCCTGCCTCTTGCTCACTCTCTCTCTCAAACAAATAAATAAATAAAATCTTAAAAAAATATGCACCTTCTTTCCAAATTTTCTGGGACATATATTCAAAATCTGTTCTATAGTAAGCTTCAACTATAACTTCAGTGAATTCCATAATTTATAAATAATATATACCTAGTTCTCTGATGACAATATCAAATAAAAAATGAAAAACTAAAATCCCCTTCAAAAAATATCTTCAAATAAAAACCTGGAATCTAAGGAAAAGAAAAAAACAAAATTATTGAATTTCTAAAACAGAATGAGTAAAAAACACTAAAAAGCAGAATCTATAATATAGGTCAAAGTTGTCACTACAAGAAAATTCATAGTTTTAAATACTACACATCTAAATAAGAAAATATAAATTAAATGAGTTAATTAGTAAATTAAAAGACACTAAAACTAAAATCAAATGAGTCTAATGAAACAGATAAGAAAAACTAATGAAGATAGAAATTAATGTCATTTAGAAGGTATGAATACTGTAAAACTAATACATAAATCCAGCATGTGGTTCTTTGAAAGAAATTATAAACAGATAAGCTACTTTAATAAACTAATTATGAAACAAAAGGAGAAATCGCAGAGTTAGAAATATCAATGGAAAAAATAAAGAGAGAATTAAAATAATTCATCATGTTCTACTCTATGTACATAAATTTGAAAATTTAGAACAGGTATCTTTTCCTCAGAAGGAACATTTAGGGGTGCCTGGGTGGCTCAGTCGGCTAAGTGTCTGACTTTGGCTCACATCATGATCTCAGGGTCCTGGGATGGAGCCCAAGTTGGGCTCCCCGCTCAGCAGGGATCTGCTTGTCCCTCTCCCTCTGCCCCTCACCCCACTCTCTCTCTCTCTCTCTCTCCCCCTCTGTGTCTCTCTCAAATAAATAAATAAAATCTTTAAAAAAATGAATCTTTAAAAATCTTAAAAAAAAAAAAAGAACATTTAACCCAGAAAGGCCAATTGTAGTAAGGGAATTGAGAAAGTTATAAAATGACAGGCTTATATGATTTCAAATGTACAACCAACCAGATTTCCATGGAACAGATTTTCTACTATTATTTAAACAGATCCAGAGCTTATGGAGATTAGAGAAAACTTTAAAACTCCAAACCTCATTGAAACTAACACCCGATAAAGATAAAAGAAAGACCCAAATAAAAATTATGGGCCAATCACATTTATGATGATTGATGCAAAAATTCCATACTAAACCCCAAAATGAGTATTTGACTAAATTGCCCCATTTTATTTATTCTTGGATAGACAAAGTTAATTATTGAATAGACAAACTTTATTCTTGGATAAACAAACTCTACATTGTAAAGATATTGATTCTCCTTTATAAATCTAACATAATACTGCATTTATAAATCTGACATAATACTCCCTCCCTCCCATCCAAAAGCAAGCAAACAAACAATAAAACTCTAAATATGACTTTGGGAGACTTCAGAGGTGATTCACAGATCAAGAGGAAAGATAAACTTGTAAGAACAGATATGATTTTGGGTGAGTGGGCAAAGGGGTCAGAAATAAAAGGAATATTGAATGGGAAAAGTCCTATCAGATGTGAAAACATATAAACACATTATAAAGCTATGATATATAAACTAGTTGGTATGAGTGTTTATATGGATATGTATAAGTGAAAAGCTAGATATACTTCAGAAATTACTTCAGTATAATCCAACTAGTATTGTGAAAGTAACATTTTGTATCCGTTAGAAAGAGATGTTTTATTGAAATAAATCATGTTGGGACAACTAAATTGACAGGAAAAAAAAACCTTATTTCTAACTCTAAAATGGCTTCAAGTGGGTCACAGTTTTTTTTTTTTCTTTAAAGATTTTATTTATTTATTTGAGAGAGAGAGAATGAGAGAGAGCATGAGAGGGGAGAGGGTCAGAGGGAGAAGCAGACTCCCCACTGAGCGGGCAGCCCAATGTGGGACTCGATCCTGGGACTCCAGGATCATGACCTGAGCTGAAGGCAGTCGCTTAACCAACTGAGCCACCCAGGCACCCAAGTGGGTCACAGTTTTAATGATAAAAGTATAAATATAATCACAATTGTTATAGAAGGAACATATTCTATTTTCTTTACAATCTTAGATTAAGAAAGGGAGTCCCAACAAGACACAGAGAGACAAAAAAACTGAAAGACTGATTAGTTTGATTGCATATTAATACTACATAGACTACACAGTTTTTTTCTACATATGACTTTTAAAGTTATAAATAAAAATGGTCACAATGCAAATAAAAAGTTAAAAACTATGATATTGTGGTAACTTCTTTTAGCAAAAGAGATTTGACAGATAAATAAGAAAATAGCTAATAACTCAAGTACATATCAAAGAATATGAATATGCACATTATAGGAAAAACTTATGGATATATGAAAATGAGCTTATTTCATTCAAATTAAAGAAATACACATAAATCAATAAGAATATATATATATATTTTACCAATCCCATTGATAAAAGTAAAAAGTTCTATAATACATATTTTTAACAAAGGATAGAAGATGAAACAGGCATTCTTATACACTGTTTCTGGGAATGGATATGGATTCAACATTTTTGGAAAACCCATAATGTGCCTACATGTCCCCTGTTAAGTACTAAATGCATTATGGAATATTTATTCAATAGGATAGTGTGGGATAACAAATAAGCTAATAAAGAAAAAAATTTCATAACATAATGAGATGCAGAACAACAAGAATGATTGTATATATCTTAAAAGTGTACCTTATGTGCATAGATGATTTCTAGAAACAGACACCAGAAATTTTTAAAATTTAAAAATATTTTGCATATATGAAATTCAGGAATTTAAATAGTATGAAAGGCTTATAAATAAAGTAATCATTTTCTGCCTCACTCCTCTCTACTTTTGGTATTGATCCTTAGTGACAACTACTTTTTAACAGCTTTAAAAATTTTTGCCATTTGCGACAACCTGGATGGACCTAGAGGGTATTATGCTAAGTGAAATAAGTCAGACAGAGACAAATATCATATGATGATACTCATATGTGGAATCTAAAGAGCAAAACAAATGAATAAACAAACAAAAAGCAGAATCAAGCAGATGGAGAACAAAATGGTGGTTGCCAGAGGGAAGGGGGTGGGTAGATGGGCAAAATGGGTGAAGGGGAGTGGGAGATAGGGGCTTCCAGTTATGGGATGCATAAATCACGGGAATAAAAGGCACAGCATAGGGAATATAGTCAGCGATATTGTAATAATGTATCCCGACAGTTGGTAGTTACACTTGTGGTGAGCATCCAATCATGTACGTTGTACACCTGAAACTAATGTAACATTGTGTATCAACTATACTCAAAAGAAGAAAAAAGTCCTCCAGGAAGTTCCTTGTATTTCTTTAAATGATGTGATTGTATGGCTTCTCTGGATTGATCTATTTTCCATTACAGCTTTTGATTTCATTCTCTCATATTACAATATAGGCCATTTACACCATCACTGCCTCTCCTTGTCCTTTCTTTCAATATAGTTATGTCACTATTTTTATTTTTCTACTGTAACCATGTAAATGTGAATAATTTATTTCTCCTTTTCTTGTCCCATTAATATCAATGGTATTTACATTCCCACTTTACCTTGTAACCTGGCCCTGTCACTCCTCTCCACCTTCCATTCCCAAACATATCTATAATTTTAAGTTTTGACAAAAACTAATGATGTACTGTATGGTGACTAACATAACATAATAAAAAAATGAAAATAAAATAAAATAAAATAATGTATATAAGCATTGGAGAAAAAAAGGAAAGCAAATGTATTTGATCTTATAACCATCCATCTTCTGAATTTCAACATGTTCAATGTAAAAGGCAAAAGCAATAAATAATGTTTATATTATTGTGTCTATGTAAAGCCCAATGGTTATTATTATATTTCCTTCCTGACAGAGTCTGCTTTGATCATCCACATCCTCCTAGGCCATTCTCACAGATTTTATAGCTCTTTTTTCTAGTTCTGGGATTTGCTGCCTGTCAGTGTCAAGTTCTGATGTCTCAAGCATATTATGACACCGCTTAGATCCCCTTGAAGGAAGAACTTGCCTCAGCAGCTGGAAATGCTGCCAGCCAGCCGCCTCTCCTCAGCGGACAGCACTGTCACACTGTCTCATGTGCAGAGAACTGCGTAACCAAGGGCACAGCATGTGGGGCTGGCGTTCCTCACATGACTGATCCAGGCAGCAGAATAAAAGCCTTCCCTTTTTTTGGCCCAAGGGAGACTAGTTAGGACAGCCAGTACCACCTCAGAGCTTCCCCAAGGGTCACTGAGGTTGTTTCTGATTCTGCATCAGAGCCCCCCTTCTCCCTTTACCCACTCCTACTTCCTCCAACCCTTGTTAAAGGTGTCGATCCCAAGGGCAGTCTCTAATAAACATCCCTCACGCTAACTCCCCTCTCAGAGTCTGCTCCCCAAAGAACTCAACCTGCTGTTTTTGCCTGCTGGCACCTTGCCCAGGAATCTGGAGATTATGCCAATAAACAGGATGCCGGTACAACCTAAAACCACTCGCTCTAAAAAGGAGCTCCCCAGGAGCTGCTTCTCAGTCATCCCTCTTGTAGAAAACTGTCTTCTTAGAAACAAGTCCGAGTCTCACTCCCTTTACTCATTTTCTACTGGACAGCCCTCATCTCTCTTTTTTTTTTAAAGATTTATTTATTTAACTGAAAAAGAGAGAGAGCGAGTGTGCGCATGTGCACGAGTTGGGGGAGGGGCAGAGGGAAGAGAGAGAGAGAATCTCAAGCCGACTCCCGCACTGTGCATGAGCCTGACATGGGCTTGATCCTACGACCCTGAGATCGTGACCTGGGCTGAAACCAAGAGTCCGTCGCTTAACCGACTATGCCACCCAGGAACCCCAGCCCTTATCTCTTGAGGGAGCCTACATCTAGCTGCGATCTGAAACACAAAGTCAAAAAAGAATCTGGTTCATACACAACTGAGACACTGTTGCATTTTTTGTCCTGCCCCAACTCCTCTCCCAATGCCCCCCCCCTCCCCGTTCACTACCTTTCTGAAGAACCCTAGATACAGGATGTCCATCAATTTCAGTTTTCTATTTGTCTTAGTTGGTTTGGACTGCTATAATGAAATACCATAGACCAAGTAAACAACAGAGATCTAATTCTCACATTCTGGAAGCTCAAAGTCTGAGATCAGGGTGCCAGGATAGTTGGCTCTAGTGAGATCCCTCTTGTGGGTTGCAGATTGCTGACTTTTTCTTGAATCCTCATAAAAACGGTGAAAGAGCTCTCTGTGGTCCCTTTTATATGGACCTAATCCCACTCATGAGGATGGAGCCCTCATGACCTAATTCTACCCCTAATACTATCACACTGGGCATGTGAATTTTGAGGGGACATAAACATTCAGTTCGTAACACTATTTACTTCACTTTTCCTTAGTTGTACCTTTTTATAATTTTTAGGGTCACATAAAGAGGCTCCTTCTCCCAACTCTTCATCAGCTCTGGATCAGTTCTCCTGGTGATCATTCAATCCATCCCCTTATGGCAAATGCTAGCCTTGCTCTATGGCCACTGGGACTGGCCACTTTCTAACTCTGTTGCACAGTCTCATCTGGAATTGAATTCATAATTCCTGGATCTTCTCTTTTCTTTCTTGGTTGATTCCCCCATTTTTAGGAAAGACATCCTCAAATGATTCCTTACCCATCCAGTGTAGTGTGTTTTGCTTGCTTGTTTGTTTGCTTTGTTCTATTTTCTCAGAATGGGATTTTGCTCTGGTTCCTCACCTAACTCCCACCCAAATATGTCTCCTTGAAATTTGTTACAGACATTAATCTTCAGATGGACACCCTTCCATTCTTTTAAAATTTGCTTGTGCATACTCTTTTAAACCCTCTTACTAATGTATTATGAGGGAAAAGGTGTCCACTCAAATGCTTCCTGCTAGGAGACTTTGATCACTTTCAAAAGAGGGACACTTCCTTTTAATTGCAATTCTTTTGAGTTGTTGGAAATATTTACTGTGAGAGCGCAGTCTTATTTTTCAATAAAAGAAAACTAATTTGACAAATGGTAACACATTTAATAAGCTACTACTACTACTACGTACCAGGCACTGTTCTAGACAGTTTTTGAGGTTACAATTAAAAAAAAAAAAAAAAACTTGCCATCAAAACAGCACAGCAATTTCTGGATTTGTCACACTATGTTAGATGTCTGTGGAAGCCTATAGATTTTTAGTATGCTTTAAAAGTACAGTGAAAACAATCTTTAGTTTCAGCAGCTGAAATTTCTTACACTCTCATAATGTGGTCTCTGAAAAAAATTTTAACATTATGTAAAATCTGAATCAGCAGCTTAAATGGAGCTCATTTTTGCCATGTAAAAAATTTTTCCATTGTCCTCTGTGTTTTAGAATAAGTTCATCTATAAAATTATAATCAGAGTCAAGCAAAATAGATGAGAAAACCTTCCAGGCTACTTTAGATATTAAATGAGAAAACAGTCAATTGATTTATCTCATATGGTTCATTAAACCCAATGCATGTTAAGACAGAATGAGTTTTTACCCATTTTATATGCATTTAAAGCATATTTATTTATTTTTATTTTTATTTTTTTAAACATTTTTTTTAAAGATTTTATTTGTTTATTTGGGTGAGAGAGAATGAGAGAGAGCACGAGAGGGAAGAGGGTCAGAGGGTCAGAGGGAGAGGCAGACTCCCTGCTGAGCAGGGAGCCCGACGTGGGACTAGATCCCAGGACTCCAGGATCATGACCTGAGCCAAAGGCAGTCGCTTAACCAACTGAGCCACCCAGGCGCCCCATAAAGCATATTTAAAAATACGTAGATAATGCTTTCTTTAATTTTCACAATTTCCCTAATTTACAGGAAATCCACTCTCAATTTTAGATAAGTTTATATGTTTACATTCATTTTTCAAGTATAATAATAGAATGTCGGGGTAGCAGAGGAAATAAAGGCACTGAACTTTTTGAATGCTTTCTAGTTACCAAACACTGTGAAGCTATTTTCTAGACTGCTGGTTCTCTAGTTATGAAATCAGAATATGAATATCTCATCTCTCAGGGTTCAAATGAGGACCGAGGATGTCTAACACACAGTCAGCGTTCAGTCAGTCATGTTATTTCCCTTCACATTCCCATCATCATGGATTAATTGACATGAGATTGGTCATATTCCTATGAATGGACCAGCTATTTCAAGGAAACAACTATATTTCAAGGTTAGCCTGGTGGTGGGTATTGAGGAGGGCACGTTCTGCATGGAGCACTGGGTGTTATGCACAAACAATGAATCATGGAACACTTCATCTAAAACTAATGATGTAATGTATGGGGATTAACATAAGAATAAAAAAAATAAATATAAAAAAAAAGAATGCCAATAGAACCGCTGATTAATACTGCCTAATCAAATGAGAACCTCAATAATATTGGAAAGAAAGCTGTCTTGAGCCCTAGGGAGCAGCTCTTTATGTGCACATGGTGTAAGTAAAAGGATATGAGGCTGGGTCCACAATCCAGGAGTGAAAACCAATCTTGCACTTCTATATTTGGTTACACTGCACATCTGTCTCATTGCAATAAGAAAAGCAAAACAAAACAAACAGAAAACAACTGACTTTGGTGTTTAACTGACCCCCCTACACTTTGGCAACTGTGACAAAGAAACAAATTATTTAACTTCATACCCAGTCTGTAGCATCATGTGAGATTTTGTAACTTGGATGCACATAAAGTGTTAACCAGTGCTGGTTCTCAGTGATAGCTAATGTAAGAATAACCAAAATGGGATGCTGTTATCATACTGAAACATACTTCCAACACAAGTCAAAGCATCACCTCTAAGCTGAAATTCAGCACATTCCTAATCTATTCATTCTCTTGGTCAACAAATATTTACCGAGGACCTACAATATGCCAGACACTGTATTACACACTGCATTAATATTGGTGAAAAAAAAATAGACTCCCAAAACCTCCCCCCAAAACAAAACAAAATGAAAACCTACTCTCAAAGGTCTTATCTTTTAGAGGGTAAAGATAATAAGTGTAATAAATAAGTACATGATACAGTATGAAGATTAAAGTGGCGGGAGCATAAAAAGTAGGTGGGAAATGGGGGAGTTGCTATTTTAATTTGATCAAAGAGGTCTCCACTAGGAGATGGCATTTGAGCAAAGACATGAAGTAGAAGATGAAGCAAACCATGAGGATTTCAGAAGGAAAAGCATTCCAAGTATAGGGAATAGCAATTGCAAAGGCTATATGGGAAAAGGGAGCTTCCAGGAGAGCAAGAAAGCTAGTGTGGCTGGAGCAGAATGAGCAAGAGGGCAGAAGGAAATGAAGTCTGGGATGGGTGTGTGTGTGTGTGTGTGTGTGTGTGTGTGTGTGTCTACAGGACATTTAAGGACTTTGGTCTCATCCTCAGTTTGCTTATATTCATGTATAATTATTTTTATGGCAATATTTATAAAGCTCTGTTGGCTAAAAAATAAACTTTTGTTCTGTACCATTTAAAAATAGTGGCAGGGAATTAAAAGCACTTGAAAAAGAATATCCTTTATTAATAAATTTTACCCAGGGACAAATTTTTTTTCTAAAGAAAGCTTGTTTTTAGCACACAAAAACTTCTAATATTAACCTCTGGTACCCACCCACAAGTTTCATACCCTGCTTGTTTTTAGCATTGGACTAATTGGTGTACACAGTGATATTTATGCAAATGTGCTGTAGACACTAATTTGAACAGATGTTCAGATTTTCTTTTTTAAGGCACTGAAAGTAGGAACCACATTTCTTGCTTTTCATTGAATCGATGCAATGTCTGAATTCTGATTAAATAATACGGGTTTCCTAATGTGATCTAGAGTGACCATGTAATTTATCTCCCAAAGTAGGACACTTTGGCAGAGGGCAAATCCTAATAAGAAGGGCATAAATCCAGATCGTCCCAAACAACCAGAATATATGGGCCCCAGAGATAGATCGAACAACAGTTTTGTAGTTAAGAAGATCTAGATTTGAATCACTCCCTTTATAGATCGAAATACACCACATAGGCTGTTTCAGACCCAAGATGTGGAGTTATAAATCCTGGCACACTGTTGCTTGGGAGGATTTATTCAGATGAAAACACATGCAGGTCCAGTACAGAGCCATTATAGGGATGGTATCTAAACAAACATGGGAGGTAGGAAGAATTATGTTCAATTATAAAAGAAGTCATTGAAAGGGGATTATTATAAAACTTTCCTGGGCTAAGATACCCTAATGCCATAGCAGTACAGAACTATAGTTAACTCAGCGAATATCAAAGTAATCAGCAGTGATTCTGAGCATACTTTGGCAACATAAGAGTAACGTCCTTATTTCTTTAACTAAAATCATAATAATTGAAACGATGGAATCATGACACATAGTATCCATAGTCTTACCACTCTGAAGAATGAACCTCATAACAGAGAAAATCATTTTTAAGTTTTTAGGTAGCAGATTGATTTAAAATGGTAAGTTTTAATAATAAGAGTTTCTTTGGTAAAAACTTTAAAATTTCCCTTTCTTGTAAAATTATAACACAATGCCGTATCTACTTGTAGAAACACATTTGACCCTAAATTGTCTTACACTTCAGATTCCTATGGGTAATCACAGGAGACTGGAATCTTTATGGGACACTCTAGGCTCTTGAAATTTAATAACATGTTCAATTTTCATATGAAATACAAATTTGAGTGTACCGGCAAAAGATTCTAAGATGCTTTCTACACAAAGACATTGAAATGGTCTCATTTTCTGAAATTTAAGATATTCAGACCCTTTCTCTACTCTTAAATTACTTTAATCCAACCTACTTGCTTTTATTTCCCAAGCTTTATCCACAGAATTTTTTTTAAAGATTTTTATTTATTTATTTGAGAGAGAGAATGAGAGACAGAGAGCACGAGAGGGAAGAGGGTCAGAGGGAGAAGCAGACCCCCCGCTGAGCAGGGAGCCCGATGTGGGACTCGATCCCGGGACTCCAGGATCATGACCTGAGCCGAAGGCAGTCGCTTAACCAACTGAGCCACCCAGGCGCCCCTATCCACGGAATTTGACATTATGCTCCATCTCATTTACAATTAACTCAATCCATTACCTACTTTGCTCCCCAAATTCACTTCAACGATTGCCTTTACTTCATCTTCTTACTAAAATGTCTTTTTCTATTTTTGACTATTTCACACACAAGTACACACATATATATTCATAATTCAATTAAATATATTAGACATATATTCAAATAATGTATGCAATACTTTTACTTTATGAAAGATGCTTATCTTGTGATTATAAAACATTGGGATTATTTTTTTCCCCTTCTGACTTATTTGAAATTTATACATTTAAACACTTTTTGAAGAGATTTGTTAAGTATCCATTTCCAGTATGGTAATGTGACTCTAATATAAATTTTTAGATTCTTCTCATGCTAATAATCCACCAAGTATGAGAAATGTGTAATACAATCAGAAAAAAAGAAGAATCCTCACACAAGATTTTATCTTCAACAAACTCATTTCAGCTTTGCAGTGGGAACCTGCCCTCTGGCACCATCTATTGACTACATTGCTTTACTTTCTAATCAAACCACACGCAAATTGGTAGTGAATGAATAAAACATAAACTTTTCTTCCTCATTTTTCATTAATGATGAGTAGCCTGAGCCATTGATCCTGACAGTAGTTGGCGCATTCAGCTATATCAGTCAATTTCATGGGCACCCTTGGAATCTGCTGGTGCCTTATCACTCATGAGAACTTATTTTAACATGTCTGCAGGAGTCCACCTCCACAGGTACCCACCTCCACAGGCGATGCTCATGCTGAAACGCCTAATCAGAGGCCAAAATAATATTCTCCAGGATTAAATAGCTCTGTCAAATGTCTTTCTCTTTAAAAAAAAAAAAAAAGCACTTAAACTCTGCTGGAGAACCACAGACACAATCATCTGTGGTGCTGACTTTGAACCTGGGCATTAAAAAGACAACTGTGTGACAAGCACCAGTTGGGTGCTATTATTTAGCTACATATTTTGACATGGACCATTCAATTTAATACCATAAATGATATCCCTTCCCAAATTACAGATGAGGAAACTAAGTGCAAAACGATCAAATGTCTTGCATGATAAGGCCCTCAACAGTTTTCAGGTTTTTAACTCAAATTCAAAAAACTACAAGACACTTTTTCCATCTTTCCCTAGCTTTCTTGCCTAAAATGTTTAACACCACACACCCCCAACACTTCTTATCCTCTTTTACTGTTAAGTAATTATCATTATAATATATTTTGTTCACATTTCTTGTTTATCGTCTATCTCTCCCCCCAGGATATTGGCTGTATGATATCAGAAATTTTAGCTGTTTTGTTCATGACTATCATCCTAGCACTGGAACTGTGCCTGGCACAGAGCAGATGCTTAATAAACATTCCTTAAGGGATGGAGGAGTAAATGAATGAATATCTAGTCAGTGGTGGAACTGGGATTTGAATCCAAGACTCTTTAAGTGCTCTTCCTATTGACACAAGTTATGACACTTTAATCCTGTGCAAAACAAAAATATCTCCAATATCTCAAATTAACTTAAACCATACAAGGAACAAAGTTGTCTTTTCTTTCAACTCTTTCTGAATTAACTAGAACAAGGAAACATTTAAAATGTTTCTCTGTGATCACTCATTTCTCCAATCTTCAATACATTTCTGCTAAGTGGTTTCCATGTACTAAGCACATGTTAGGAAAAGCTCCCTCTCTTTTCTGCCTTCAGTATATATGTGTATATGTCACTATATAAAATATCTGAAGCTTTGGCAGGTCTCTATACTGCCTTCTTGCAGGATGCAAAGAAGGAGATCCATAGACTAATGGAGAGGACTTAATGGAGTATAGTTATAAAAAAGGTTCCTTCACTCATCTTTTTTTTCAGATGCTCCCAGGTGCTCATGATGAGAGTTCATGTACCTAATAAACTACAAGACAAAACGAGAGAGAGATAAATGTTTTCTATCTTTTTCAATGAATGTAGTAACTAATTAGAAGCAAAGATATAAGAAAAAATTTGAAAACACAAGAAGACAAATTTTAGTCTCTGCTAGGTTACTTTAAAGAAACCCATAAACTTACCCAGTTTATTTCCAGTAAGAATGCTGCAGAATTTATTTCTTTGTGGATAGAAGGGAAGAATGTATCTCTTTGCTAAGCAGATGGTGTCATATGAGGAAGAAGATTCTATCCTAGTGTCAGTTATCAGGGAACGAAGACCAGAAGCAAATACCCGGATAGAAAAAAGACAGCTAGAAGAAAGGACTTAACCTCCTTCTAAGGGTCCAATAGATTTTGTAGAGATAGTATATCTACACTTCACTTGGATGTTGGTCTGGATTTAGGAAGAGGGGTACCCAGGACAGGAAATCTTTATTCTCTAAATCAGATCATCTACATGCCTGGCCAGCCTTGGGGAATATGCTTAACTGTACCTCAATATCTTTATCTTTAAAGTAGGATTAATGACAGCACATCTAGTTCTTAGGGTTACTAAGGAATTAATGATTTAATATATGTAAAGCACTTACAACAGTTTCAGCATATACTGCACTATGTAATGTCACTATTATGGTTTTTAATAGTATTTATTTCGTTGTTTCCTCTTTGCTTGAAACAAATCTTTGGTTTATTGTCCCAGTCGTTGTATTTACTGTATTGTTAAAAGGCATAAAAGGTATAAGATAAAGGATTGTCTATTTTTTTGAATTCCATATTAAAAGTGTTCCGTACTTCCCTAGAAGTATGTACGGGATAACAGTGGAAATGCATGACAGGTTAAAGGGAAAGGTGATTATGAGATAAGTTGTATCCACCAAATCCTATCCTGCTTCCATACGAGATTATTTTACCAATACAAAATTGGAGATTCTGGCTTGTTTTTTTATGCATGAACATCATAAAACTCTTTATGAGTACCAGCATTATATTATGCAAAGAACACAAGGTATGGAGACAGATTTAGATTTGAATACCCCTCCCCCGCAATCCTTACGCAAGATAATTCAGTCCTTTCAAATACACTCACCCCTTATCACTCTGACCCTTTATCCTACTCTTTTCCCCCATATCCATAGCCAATGTCCACTCTAGCCCCCCTCATTTCTATTCTTTAAACATGTCAGACATGCTCACACAACAGACATGCTGTTTCCTCTGCCTGAAATATTTCTGTCCTCAAATCCCCATGAATAACTTCCTAATCTCCTTCAAGTTTTTGTTTAATATAACTTTCTCTTTAAAATCTCCTATGTTGACCCTATTTCAGATCTTGAAGATCTGTGGGTTTGGAAGACAATGATGGCTGCTCGAGTTTAAATCTACCTACTTACCCTCCCCTCAAAACCTATAAAACCAACAAGGAAAGCAAACAAAACCACAGACAAGCCACACTTTCAGCAGCAGTAAGAACTAGAAAATGCAATAAACTTTACATTGTCAGTAGAAGAAAAAACATTCCAATAGCATTTCCACTGCCTTTCCTGCAAGCACATGGATGCAGAGATGAAGACAGAGGACTTTAACAGACTCCATTAAGAAGAGTAGAGGAGTGAAGATGTCTGAGATAAAACACAAATGAAACCATCAGTGAAGTTCAATAGCGAATGCCAAAATACTGAACACAGGTCAGGCCTTGGAAGCTCCTAGCACTGAGCTAAGGGAAAGTAAGTAGCACTGGAAGTGGGAGCTGCAAGGGGAATTGCTTCTGGGGAGAAAGGAGGAGATGAATTAAGATAAGGAAGCATTACTTGTATATGTGGACGTGCAGGATAAGAAGGAACCAAGAGGGGAAAGTTAAAGAAACAAAAGAAAAATACCCACCAATCTCTCCATCCTCACATGGCCATCAAAAACACAATTCATAAAAGAACTTGCACAGATTAGGGCAGAATTAGAACAACTGGGCACTCTTACAGATGAGGGATACAGGTATAGAAAAGAGCAGACTATATCCATACAAAACTATTCCGAAAAATCAGTAAAAGTGAATCAAAGCATTTCAGCTGATGAAAATTCTCCCCACAAAACCAAAAAAACTGAAGAGAATTGTAACACAAGACACCAAACTGAATTAAATATCCTCAAACGCCACTTTGGAAATGCTTTTAAGATGATTTGAATTAGAATTATAAAAATTGGGAGCATAAATGGATAAAAAGACGAAGAAATAAAATGAGAATTTACTGAACCCAGAAAAGAAATAGAAGAGGCATTAAAGACCACAAAGCAAGCCTAAATCACATGATGTCCAAGGGAGAATGGATTCTAATGAAAATTTGTCAAGGGCCTTGATGAAAGAGATAATCAACAAAAGAGAATGAAAATGACATAAAAAAGGAAAATGCAAAGGGTCAGAAAGTCAAACAGAAGAGGAGCAAAAGATGTCCAACATTTGTACATCTGGTGTCCTTGGCTATGAAAATCGAAACCAAGGAACAGAATTCATATCTAAAACCATAATCCAAGAAAACTTGCAAGAAAATAAAATAAGACCTGGATCTGCATATTGAAAGGACCAAATAAGTATCCAGAAAAACTGAACTAGAACACGCAGTTCCTAGATATATCTTGGTAAAACTATTAGACTTTAAAGAAAAATACAACCTCCTCAGTACTGCCAGGCAAAGAGATGACAGAGTACAAATGCAGGAGAAGTAGACAGGCAATCAGACTTCTCAGAAATGAAATATAAAGCAAGGCAATATGAAGTGGCATTTTCAAGAAACAAAGAAATCCTGACAACAGCTAAGTTTTTCAAGTGTCAAAGCAATAGAAAAACAATTCTAAATGTTCAAAAACTCAGAGAATACATATGTTCTTCTGAAGGAATCTACTAGAGGATGAATTTCATCCAATCAAGTACTGACTAGAGAAACCCTTATAAAAGGATTGATGATATTTCACATTTTTAATTATAGGACTAAGACAAGACTGAGTTCTTTAGACTTATAAAACTTAGGGTTTCTTTTTAAGATTTTATTTATTTATTTATTTCAGAGAGAGAGAGAGAGCAGGGGGGAGGAGAAGCAGACTAGAAGCTGACTAGACTCCCCGCTGAGCAAGAAGCCCAATGCGGGCCTCAATCCCAGGACCCTGAGATCATGACCTGAGACAAAGGCAGACACTTATGTGACTGAGCCACCCAGGCACCTCTAGAACTTAGTTCTTAAACTCAAAGTCTTCTTCGTCATAGGTAGAATAATAATATGTAAACATGATATTTTCTGATGAATAGAAGAAAGAAACAGAAAACAGAAGAGAGAGGAAAGTAGGATCAGTTCATTGACTGTATTGTACCTGTATTAGGTAGATAAAAAAAGATTAAAAAACTGACAGAAGAGACACTAAATGTTTTTATTTACTTATTTATTTTTTAAAGATTTTATTTATTTATTTGAGAGAGAGAGAGAGAGAGCACAAGCAGGGGGGTTAGGGAGGAGCAGAGGGAGAGGGAGAAGCAGACTCCTCGCTGAGCAGGGAACCCAACACAAGGCTCAATCCCAGGACTCTGAGATCATGACCTGAGCCAAAGGCAGGCACCTAACTGACTGAGCCACCCAGGTGGCCCCAAGATTCTAAAGGCTTTAAAAAAGAATAATAAAAAAAGAATTAAGATCACTCTGTAAGTATTAAGACAAAGGTAACCACCAGTACAAAAATAGAAATCTTTATCAACTACAAAATATAGTATAAGAAAATTAAAGAAACAAACAACATCAAATAGAAAGGACTCACAAAACGGAAAAACACAGGTAAACATAAGATAACATAATATACATAGTAACTAGAACAAAAGATAACTATGACAGAATTGAGACCCATCATATCATCATGTCAATAAATCTGATTAAGGTATACTCATTAATTTCAAAAACTGAGTTTTCAAATTGGCTGATAAGCAAAACCAAACTCTATGCTATATAGAAGAGATATACCTGAAATACGGTGATTCAAAGGCTAAAAACCAAAGGAATGTACAAGACAGGATGAAGCCAAAGAATGCATATATTAAAACCCTGATACCAGATAAAGTTCAATTCAATCCAAAAACATTAAATGAGGAAAGAATAAACTTTATAGTCCTGAAATTTCCCTGCTATCACTCCAGCAATACAGATCTTCTTTACACTGATTTTTTCCTTTTTCCAAAGAATGTATGAACTTCTAATATGTAATTTACTCAATTAATATGTCTAATAATAAGTGAGTAAATTTATGACTAAGATGTCAGCCCATGAGGACAAGAATTTTAGCTGTCTTTTTAATTGGTATATGCCAAATTTTTAGAATAAAGCCTAACACATAGTAAATCCTCAATAAATATTTGTTAAATGAAAGAATACATTTAATCAGTTTTTCTTACCTGTGAAATGGGAATAATAATGTCTTTGCAGGTTAGGTGTGAGAACAGGAGGAAATGCCTATCTTCCAGCAAAGAGTCATCTGACCCTTGCAAACATTTAATAATAGCAATAGTAATAATAATAATGATGATAATAATAACAATAATGATGATGATAGTTTCAAATCTAACTCCTGATATCCTTAAATACTTGGGAATATTGGCTTGAGAAGAGCAAAACTTTTCCAGAGAAAGTAAAAACTGAATTCATAGTCTTATCTGATTGCAGTTGTTTAGATGAAATGTCTGCAATTTGGTGCTCCAGGTTTCTCTATGATATCCAGTCCTCATTGTTAGAAACACTGTTATATTGAGTAGTAATAAAATTTAAGAAAGGCATAATACATCTTTGCTCAATAGAGTTTTAGTTACCATGGTACACATCATACTTCTATTCCTGCCTTTCATTTACCAACTCATCATAAATTAAAATAATGAATTAATACAAGAAAACACATGTGGTAAGGAACCATAAAATATACTGGTGACCAGTATTGAGCCATACAGTTCTCCTTTAGCCTCAACCATTTCCCCATTTTCATTGTATGTAAGTCTGTGGAAGAATAAGTTGTATACAACATTTCAGCATGTTTAGGTATCAGTACATTTAGGACCCTCTGTAATGTGAATTAGTGATAACTAAAGTAACAACACGTGAAACAATACTTTGTCTCTCTCACATGGGGAGAATCATAGACTGGAAATTGAAGTATGACACTAAACTCAAGCTTCACGTGGACGGAGACAAGCCATAGCAGAATCGTTAGAAAGTCAGGATATACAGTCATTCCCTCTGGGTGAAAAGGTGAGAAATAAGCTGTGAGGATGTTTTTCTGCAAGGAACATAGATATTATCTTATCCTTAAATAGATTTGAAGATGCACTTTAATACTGCTATATGTTTTTTCTGCTCCACCATTCTAAAAAATACATGTCCCTCTGGGTGAAGGATTTTCTTTGTGCAAAAGAAACCAATCTAAAAAGTAAGTGTGGAATAATCCTGTTTGGCAATTAGATAAATACTTGCAAGAGAGCCAAGATTCAGTGGGCGGGAAAAGGAGAGGAACATTTCAGTGACCATGAAAGGAAGAAGTGAGGTGCTATTCTTGTAGGAGTGTTTTGCATACGGGCTGGTCAGCTGGACAGAACACACGATGATGCGGTGCTACCACAGAGCACCCAATTAACAGAAGCAAGATGGCACAAGGGGAGAAGTCTGTTAGGGTTTATTCTGGATACCTTGACTCTTACAAATGAGATGTGTGTATTTTCTTCTGTGGTACTAAAGCAACTTGCTTGTACTTAACAAACTACAGGGGAAACTTATGTTTCCGCTTTGAATCTATAGGATCTTGAAAGGAATCACTGGTAAGGGTCATAATTCCAAATTTTAGGAGAGTAACTTGTAGAAATTCCAGAGCAAATATCAGAATAAATCACTTTAGACATACTGTTAAAAAGGAAGGTGTTTCTTTGTGGATGTGTGCAAAATTAAATTTTGGTAATACATATCAGATAATCCTAGTCAGTAAGAAAGAAGCGGAGGTTCTTAAGAAGGTATGTCATACTACAGGGCTCTCAAATGGACTCCCGTTGGAAAAGTATACTCTACATTATAAAAGAGGTCAAATAAACTGGGAGAAGTGGGATGGGGTGAAAGAACTGGGGAAAAAAAAATGGTATCTGAGAGTCTTCAGTCAGGAACAAGCAGAGGTTCATAAAGCCAAACTGGTTTTAATTATGCTCAGAGTGAGAAAGCCAAAGATACAATAAATCCACAGATCGGGTCATAAGGCATTAAGTTAACTGTTGAGAGTGAGAAAGTTTTATTATCCAGGTTCTTTATCTCTAGAACAGAAAACCAATAGTAATATGAGCTAAAATTAAGGAATACATATATTTCAGGTATCCTGCTAAGAGCCTTAGGTTGAATAAGGTCCCTCCTGGATTTCTAGTGCCATTTTGTTCTATCTCCTAGATCTAAAAAAAAAAACCCCAAAAACCAATTACCACCAAATTATTCATATCCAAGGACAAGGTGACATAATTTAACTTTATATGAAAAGATCTACAGGTTTTTATGACCTTTATTTAAATCTCCCAACAGCATACGTAACTGCTACAAAGCTGAATTTAATGTCAGTAGAACTGGAGTTTCTGCAATAAGGGAGGTGATTATCCTATCGCACTTGAAAGACTATACCCAGAAACGCTTAAAAAGAGATCACTGTGCACATATAGCATATCCTGATAAAATTATCTAGGAAAACAAAAGGCCTGAAAACTTTGTCATGAAAAGGAATGCTCTTCTGTAAAAGTAGTATTTAGAGGGCATGACAGCCACTATAAAAAATTGGAAAGGATATAAAGCATAAGATAATTGGATTTATTTTATCTTCTCCCAGCATAGCATATCAATTAAATACTCTTTCAGGTTTTAGTTTGTTTTCAGTAAATATGGATAATAATATAACATACTTCTTCAGAATTGTTGTGAGAATTAAATGAGAAAACATATATAAAGCACTTAGCATATTACTTAACTCATTATAAATGTTCAACAAACACCACTCCCAGCAAATAGGATGTATACTTCAAAATGGCAGAAATCAGGAATCATGGTTATTTCACATACCCTTAAACACATCATTATCTGGCAAACAGCAAGTTCTCCCTAACTACATGATTAATGTAGAGATCTAAACTTTCAAGGGTCAAAAATAAAATTGTAAATATAATTTATAGGGTTAAAAGCTTCAACTCAGTAAGTGTGGTGGAACTAAACTAGAGGAATATAGTGGTATACCATTTTCCCACCATCTGGTTATCAGAACAAATTCAAGAAAACTGGAGTGGTTATCAAATTTAATATGTTGACCTCCCCCAAATTTAATATGTTGATCTCCCCCAAAATCCCCCAAGTTCTCTTCTCAATCTGTAACATGCTGCCCTATGGTTTCCCTCCTACCTCTCTGACCTTTCCTTCCAAATTTTTTATTGAATTGTTCACATTGTTTACACTTTATTCCTAGGAGATTCCCTGTCTTCATGTTCTACTTACTCTATCTGGTAATGTCTGTATCTAATTCTATGGTTTCCACCATAATTTACATGCTAATGACTCTAAAAACTTTATCTCAAGTTGACTCCTAGTTGGTGAACTCAATGTCTAATCAACTATCTACTAAATATGTAGTAGATAATATGTACTATGTGCTAGAATATTAGTTTGACCATTATCAATCTAAAACAAATATCTTCTAAGTACTGCTAAGCACTTCCAGGAACCAGGCATATGGCAATCCTCTTCTCATTTTATGCCATAATCCCAATTCCAGGCTCAACAAAAAATACAATCTCAAATTAGAAGGCATTTTGAAATTATTCCTAAGTATTGCTATTCCCACTGTTCTTCTTGTTGAATGCACAACTGAATTCTATGGTGTTTCCACCAGCCTGGGTCTTGATGGCTGAATTTTCACAACATACAGAATATGTCTTTTAATTATCTATAAAACCATATTCAGTGAAGTTTTATCTACCTATTAAAAATCCTTTCTAAGTAGTTAAAATTCTTATTTTGGTAAAGAGAGCTTACAAACATATTTGGGAGCGTTCTCAACTCAGAAACATGGTGAAGATCCTCAGTTCCTGTGTAAACCCTGTGGTTCATTGCCATTGTCTGTGGTCCTTTCTTGTTTCTATAGCTGTTTGTCATGATAACTGCATTCATCTTAGCTGAATAATTTTATAGCTACAAAGGACTGTTTATTCAAGGCATGCTCATCCTTGGTGATGTTTATTTCTATTCAACATGAACCCTTTGGAGTCTATTGACATGGAAGGAGTTAGTTGCTCTCCCACTGAAAGGTCCAGCTTGCCACTCTTACTGCTATTTATTCTCTATCATCCCTAACTACTGACATTTTATAAAGCTGTCACTGAGTCTGCTCCAAGTGGTTCCCATTTACTTCTGAGTATAATTTGTGGTCCCTGGACCTAGAAAGAACTGATGGTTGCCAGTGAAAACATGATGACTAATTTATTAATCTTTAATTTAATTTTACATTTTTACTAAGTAAGTCAGTACACTTTGACCTGAATGCTGAGCTTCTTACATGGTCTTTATGAGAATTGTTTTCATTAATATTTAGGGATGTTCCCTTTTTTTTCAGGTTCACAACCATGTTCTTCACGGCAAAGACTGCTGAAAATGCGACAACTAGAAAAGTAAAATCCTTAATGCAAACATTTACTTGTTATTATTACCTATTATAATGGATGTTTTGTTTATTGTATCCTCAGTGTCTTGCACATGGAAAGTGCTAGAAAATGTGGTGGTGAATGAATAAATGTACTGAGTACATGGGCTGTGTTACGAGCCATAGAGAATATAAAACTGAGTACATGTTGTATTTTGGCTCCAGCAGCTCACGGTGTAATGGGGCAGACAAACATTTCATAAATAGCTATAAATATTTAAGAAATGACAAATAGTGGGGCATGACAGAGAGGGACAGATTTATTTAAATTGTGATACATGAAAAGGCTTCATGGAAGATATAGTGGTTCAGCTGGATTTCCACTAATGCATTAAGGCCTTTGAAAAGCAGATATGAAGACGGGGGAGATACGGTTGCAGACAGAAGGTGTTGGTCAGAAGCATGGAGAGAGAAGGATAAATGAAGAGGATATGTTTAGGGGCAGCACATAAAATCTGTGTGATTACAGCATGTTATATTATTTATATATGTACTCTCATTTTAGTTTGGAAATCATGCACAAAAAAGATCTAAAAATAAAATTCCAACCTAATCTAATCTAGTTTATTATTTTATTTTATTTATTTATTTGAGAGAGAGAGAGAGAGAGCACACGCACATGCACACAAGTGGGGGAGAGGGGCAAAAGGAGAGGGAGAAGCAGACTTCCTGCTGAGTTGGGAGCTGGACACATCCTGAGCAGAAAGCAGACACTTAACTGACTGAGCCACCCAAGCACCCCTAATCTAATCTAGTTTAATATTAAAAGTTGACACCTAGGTTGGATCTTCATCTCATCTGCAACCTTTACAACTACAATTATGGTGATGACTACTAATTAATGAAGTATTTTGTTTGGTAGGAACTGTGCTAAGTTATTTATATTCATTATATCATTTGATCATTAGTCAACCCTCCTTAGAATTCTATTTTGAAGACAAGGCTTAAAATAGTTAAGTAACTTGCCCTAAATCCAAAAAATTGTAAATGGGGGCAAGATCCAAATCTAGGTTTGACTGATTGCAGTCTTTGATTGCTCTTTTTATAATGCCATGATGCCTCTATATTAATAGTAAAAACAGCTGAGATGCACACATACTCACCTGCCCTAATTTGGAATAATATGACAAGTAAATTTAGCATTTATGCAAAAATAAGCTGTTTGGTCTTCATTTCCCAAACATCATTTGAAATTTAATCTTTAGTTTGTATTGACTCATTGCCTGTTTTTAAGTTCTTTGTCATCATTGTTGTTGTTGGTATTATCTTGCAATATCCATGATGTGTTACTATCCTCTCTTATCTTAAAAAAAATATTCTTACCAAAAAAAAATTTATCTGTGAAATTAATCAAGGCCTTGTTTTGTAAAGTTATTGTATTTCAATCAAATATCAAGTATATTTCAAAATGTGATTTTTATTGCTATCTTTTGTATTTCAAATTGTGCAGCTATAAATAAAGAGCAAGGAAAAAGAAAAAGGAAAGAAAGAAAGATGTAGTTTCTACTTTATTTACCTGATGTGATAAGTAGTGATCCCCTAACATTCAAACTCTAGGGGTCATCAGCTTGTGATATATCTAGCTATGAACTTTACTTCTCAAACAGGAGATTTTGGAGTAATACAAATATAGTTTATAGCATTTGTCTAGAAAAGTGCATTAAATGGAGATTCACTCAACACCGAGCCTCTAGAATTCTAACAACCACCATTAATATTCAGGAAAAAAAAAAAAAAAACAATTCTATCAGTTATAGTGAAGAAATTAATTTATGCTATCTAAATCTATGGTTAAACTCTCCACAATTTTATGGCCAGAAGAAGTGCATCCAATTGCAGTTACTATCAAAAACATTTGTGAGATAGATATTTAAATTGAAATCTATTCCATTTTGAATGGAAATGCAATATATATGCCATGAAGACATTAGAGAGTTGTGCTCTGAAAATAGAATCATACTGAGTCAGTTACTTATTCAAGGCCACAGGAGTATGTGTAGTGGGAATTCAGTGTCACTGAAACGAAAACACTGTACATTCCTCTGGGAAAAGCTTTCCTTCATTCCTATTCAAAATAATGCTTGTTTGGAGATATTCATAAGGCTTTGCACAAAAGTATCTTCTAAATAGTCTCTGTGCAGTACTTTACAAAATAATAGCATTTAACATTGCTTTCAGCTAGAATAAGTCAAGGTCACTACTATATTGGAATATACTAAATGTAAAGTTCAGACAGAAAGATAAAAGAGTAGATTGTGTGTTTATATATTATTATATATATGTATTACGTTATGGATGTATATAAATATGGATCCTACTGGATTTTCGGTAGTCAAAAAAGAAAATCAGTTGGATTTTGCTGAAATGCAGAGATGTTATAAAGGCATTTATCAAATTTATCAATTTAGTGACACTATCAAGAAAGGAAATGGGGTGTGGGGCTTAGGATTTCATGCTCTCCTCTCACCATCACTTTTCTTCTAGAATGTTCTAAAACCTTTTTTGTCTTCTAGAATTTTACTTGGGATTAGTGTCAAGTTCATCAGTCTGTTGTTTATACCATAATTTTTTTATTATAGTAAGAACATATAACATGAGATCTAGCCTCAACATTTTAATTGTACAATAAAGTGCGGTTAACTATAAGCATAGCACAGAACAGCAGATCTCTAGAGCTTAATCATCTGTATAACTGAAACTTTATCCCATTGAATAGAAAACCCCATTTTCCCCTTCCCCCAGCCCCTGGCAACAGCCATTCTACTCTCTATTCTTCAATGTGTTTGATTATTTTAATTATATAATTAATTATTTTAAATTCTTCATCTAAGTAGAGTTTTTCATTCTTTGACCTTCTGTGACTTATTTCACTTAGCATAATATCCTCCAAGTTCATCCATGTTGTCATATATGGCAGAATGTCCTTTTTTTAAAGGCTGAATAATAGTCCATTGCATGTGTATGCCAAATTTTCTTTATTAATTCATCCATCAGTGGATATTTATGTTGTTGCCACATCTTGACTAATATGAATAGTGCTGCAATCAACATGGGAATTCAAATATCTCTTTGAAATCTGGATTTAACTTCTTTTGGATAAATACCCAGGAGTGGGATTACTGGATCAGATGGTAGTTCTATTTTTAATTCTCTAAGGAACCTCCATATGTTTTCCATAGTGGTTGCACCATTTTACATTCCCACCAATGATGTATAAAGGTTCCAATTTCTTCACATTTTCACCTACACTTGTTAATTTTGTTTGTTTGATAACACCCATTCTAACAGATGTAAGGTGATATTTCACTGTGGCTTTAGTTTGCCATTTTCCTGATCAGTGATATTGAATACCTTTTTTTTTTTTTTAAAGATTTATGAATTTATTTGAGAGAGAGAGAGCGAGGAGGAGTGGGAGGGGAAGAGGGAGAGAGAGTCTCAAGCAGACCATGCTGAGCCCGGAGCTGGAGGCAGGGCTTGATCTCACAATCCTGAGATCATAACCTGAGCTGAAACCATGAATTGGAGCTCAACTGACTGTGTCACCCAAACACGTTCCTTTTCATATACCTGTTGGCCATTTGTATGTCTTCTATGGAGAACTGCTTATTAAGTCCTTTGCCCATTTTTGATCAGGTTTTCTGTTCTTTTGTTGTTGTTGTTATTGATTTGAAGGAATTCCTTACATATTCTCCATATTAACCCTTATCAGGTATGTGATTTGCAATCTTTAGATTGTCTTTTTATTCTGTTGATTATTCCCTTTGCTATACAGAAGCCTTAAAATTTGATGTAGTCCCACTTGTTTATTTTTGCTATTCTTGCCTGTGTTATTGGTGTCACAGCCAAGAAATCATTACCCAGGCCAATGTCATGAAGCTCCTTATATTTTCCTCTAAGGGCTTTACAGTTCCAGGTCTTATGTTTAAGTCTTTGATCCATTTTGAATTCCATTTTGTGTATGGTGTAATAAGGATAAGGATCCAAAGTCACTCTTTTGCATATGGATATCTAGTTGTCCCAACACTATTTGTTGAAGAGACTGACTATTTTTTCCAACTGTGTGTTCTTGGAATCCTTGTTAAAGATAAATTGACCTTATATGTGTGGGTTTATGTCTAGATTATCTGTTCTGTCCCATTGGTCTATATGTCTGTCTTCTTGCCAGTTGCATTTCTATACCTAACAAGAAACTATCTAAAAAAGAAATTAAGAAAGTGATCCCATTTATAAGGTGTCAAAAAGAATAAAATACATAGGAATAAGTTTGTGAAATAAAGACTTATACCCTGAAACCTACAAAACATTGATAAAAGAAATTAAAGAAGACACAAATAAATGAAAAGACATCCCATGTTCTTGGATTGGAAGAGTTAATATTGTCAAAATGTTCATACTGCCCAAAGCAATTTACAAATGCAATGCAATCCCTATTAAAATCCCAATGCCATTTTTTACACAAATAGAAAAATTCTAAAATTCATTTAGAACCACAGAGGATGCCAAATAGCCAAAACAGTCTTGGGAAAGAAAAACTGAGCTCCTCATTTCAAAATATATTATAAAACTACAGCAACTAAAACAATTTGCAATCAAATGTCAGTTGAGCTATCGATAATATATTTATTCAATAAACCTTCTGCCCTTTTATCTCTCTCTTCATCTTCTGGAACTCCTGTGTACAAATATTATTACGTTTTACCAAGTCACTGAGTTCTCTAAGTCTACCTTTGTGGTCCATTACTTTCCTTTCCCTCTTCTTTTCAGCTTCATTATTTTCCATAATTTTATCTTCTATATCATTGATTCACTCCTCTGCTTCATCTATCCTCATTTTTTTATAAAGATTTTATTTTATTTTATTTCATTTTTTAAAAAGATTTTATTTTTTTATTTGACAGAGAGAGTGAGAGAAGGAGAGAGCACAAGCAGGGGGAGTGGAAGAGGGAGAAGGAGAAGCAGGCTCCCTGCTGAACAGGAATCCCAATGCGGGGCTTGATCCCAGGACCCTGGGGGCAAATCTGCTACCAGACTCATCCAGATTATTACCAGAATCCTGCTGCTTGTAGTTTTAGGGCTGAGTTCCCATTCCTTGGGAATTGTTAGCTGGGAGCCTCTCTGAGCTGCTTAAAACCGCCTGCATCCCTCATTTGCATTCTTTGTGTTCAAACCAGCAATAGTGCCTGGAGTCCTTCTCCCACTTCAGGTGTCTCTGATCTTCCCTTCTTTTTTTTTTTTTTTTATTCTTATGTTAATCCCCATACATTACATCATTAGTTTTAGATGAAGTGTTCCATGATTCATTGTTTGTGCATAACACCCAGTGCTCCATGCAGAATGTGCCCTCCTCAATACCCACCACCAGGCTAACCCATCCTCCCACCCCCCTCCCCTCTAGAACCCTGCTTGTTTTTGAGTCCATCGTCTCTCATGGTTCGTCTACCCCTCCGATTTCCCCTGCTTCATTCTTCCCCTCCCGCTACCTTCTTCTTCTTCTTTTTTTTTTTCTTAACATATATTGCATTATTTGTTTCAGAGGTACAGATTTGAGATTCAACAGTCTTGCACAATTCACAGCGCTTACCAGAGCACATGCCCTCCCCAGTGTCTATCACCCAGCCACCCCATCCCTCCCACCCCACCCCCCACTCCAGCAACCCTCAGTTTGTTTCCTGCAATTAAGAATTCCTCATATCAGTGAGATCATATGATACATGTCTTTCTCTGTTTGACTTATTTCACTCAACATAATACCCTCCAGTTCCATCCACGTCATTGCAAATGGCAAGATCTCATTCCTGATCTTCCCTTCTGTTGTATCTGTGCTACCTCCATCCACAGAGTTCTCTACTTTTAACAGCTCATGTAATTAGAGGGCACTCACGAGGATATGCCAGGGTAATCTCCCTATTTTAGGTCTCTAACTTAAATTACGTCGGCAACCCTTTGTCATGATTCACAGTAACTGATTCACCGGTTCTGGAAACTAGGATGTAGACATCTTATGGAATCACTTTCCTTATCACACCATCTATGAAAGGTATTTTGTAAACCCGAAAATGTTCATTGTTCCCCTTTAGCAGTCCCTTGACTTGGCGTGGAATAAATTTTAACTCAGTAACTAAAAATGAAAAATCTGAAGTATTCAAAAAACAAAGCATGGGAACATTTTTATGAATGGCTAATACTCAGATGTTAAAAGTCCAAGCAGGTCGGTGACTACAAACCCTTCAAACAGCAATGGTATATTGTATATCAGTTCTTAGGTCACATTTATGGTGATGGACAAAGTTAACAAAATAGAATTTAATGAAACTTGTAAATTAAATACTATTAAATACCAAGGAGAACATACTATTTTAGGTGAATTCTTTCATTAAAGAGATTTTTCTTAAGTTAGAAAAAAAGAACTCTTTTAACTGAGGATTGTTAGGTCTCATTTTTTATATCATAAAAATGTTGCAATGAACTTCCTTGTATGTTTGCTTATTTTCCTAGGATGGATGCCCAGAAATAGTTTCTCAGCCCAAGTATATGCACATTTTTGAAGTATTTTTCCCTCACTCTCATAATTATTTTCTCTTTAATATTTTCCAATATGTAGGTAAAATACTGTAGTTCATTTTTATTTCTATCCACTCAACAAACATTTATTGAGAATCTACTGTCTAACAGGGGTGAACAAAATAGATGGAAATCCCTGCCTTCTGAGAGCATACACATTACAGCAATGACAGACAATAATAGTAAAATAAATGTTACATAGTATTAGAAGGTGATACGTGCTACAGAGAAAAACCGGGGAAGGGATTAAGAGGATTTGATTTTAAAAACAGTCTAGATTTTCTTTATACCTATATACCTCCAATATACCTCTATATACCTCCAATATATTATAATTCTGAGCCGAAGTCCTAGGCATAATCAAATGTTCTTCTTTTCTCAGATTCAATCAGGAATTGGGGTAAGTAAGATGTTTATAATTGCATTTATATTATATATATATACCAGTTACAGGATCTCAGAAAATTATCTTCCACGTTTCTCTTACTGGCCACTCCACTGAAATGGGATCTTTCACCATTAATATTTTTGTTTTTCTTTCTACTTTTGCCAAATTTCCTTCATCTATCTTTCAATCTGAGATTGTGTATTCTCAGGCAGAATGCTGTGTCTTTTCCATTAGTCTTCTCTCTCTCCTCTTCTTCTCACTTGGGGTTTTCTTTGGCAACACCCTAGCTAAATGAACCTCCCCATCTGCAGCTGTCTATGTCAACACATTGGTCAATAAAATTTCATAACCTTGCTTGTCACTTTCCATGGTGATTTCTTCAGAATTTAACTGCCATGTGGGCTGATAAATAAAAAAAAGGACACCTACTCACTTTTTTAGTGAATATTAATAATTACCTACTATGTAGGATTTAAATGTTTTACTGAGCAAAAGCCATTAGTCTACCTTCAAAGGCATTTATATTATAACTAGGAATGAAGACAAACAAATGCCAACAAATCAGGAAGTACTATAAAGAAAATAAACAACTCTGTCTGGGGGAGATCACAGTGGATACTCAGGAAGGCTGTTCTAAGGAGGTATTACTTAATTTGAAACTTGAAAGAGGAGAAAGAGCCATGGGAACTGCATCCTAGTACATCCTGTGCTGGAAGGAAATACTCGTGAGCTGAGAAGACACATAAAGGCTGGTGACTATAAAATGAAAAGAGGGGACAGTGACTTGAGATAAAGGAGGAGAGGGAAGTACCAATTAGACCATACGGATAGGTTAGTAGTTATAATTTTATTCTGTATCCAACAGTCATTACAGGGTTTTACATTGAAGGACATAATGTTTATTTATATTTCTGTAGGATTACTTTGAGGTTCTAGGGAACAGATTAACCAACTGAGCCACCCAGGCACCCTCTAGGGAACAGATTAAAAGATGGGGAAGAAAGAAAGACACACCAATTAGAAGGCTAATCGCACAGTCTGAACTGGGAAATGACAGAGTGGATCAGCTGTTGGCAATGGAGATAGAAAGACAGTGATTGAGTGGTTATCTCATTTGAAACAGGATTGACAAGGTATGTAATGGATTGGAGAGGATGTGGGTTTTCAAGAGAAAGGGGAGTCAGGTTTCTGACTTGAACAAATGAGAGGATGGATGACTGTGCCATGATTCAATTCTAGCTGTAATATTTGAGCTTAGAGAAGAGGTCTGAACTAGAGAAATAAAACTGGTACTTAATCGGAATACGAAGTCAGAAGTGAAGGAGACAGGGAAAAGGAACTAAGAAAGAGGGAAAGTGTAGCAAGAAACCTAGGAGAACACAGTATTTCAGGAAGAAAGAAATGTTATATGTATCAATGAAAGACTCTGTGAGGAAAAATAAAAAACTGTCCATTAAGTTGTCAATCTGGCCAGTCGGTGAATTCAACAAGGCTTTTTTTTTTTCCTTGTTGGGGGGAAGGACCTTAGGTAACAGGTTAAGAATGAATGCATGACCACTGAGGAGGCTTCCTGGAATCAATGCCTTAGCACAAAGAGATCACTTATGAGAGGAATATAAGCGATCCGAATTCTGAACAGAGAACTGGAAAAGTATCACAGTCTAGGAGAGGGATTATTCCAAAAGAATTGTACCACCTAATGAGAAAAAAAACAAAAAAACAAAAAACGGGATCTTTGAACTGAAGAGAGGAATGCAAAATTTTAAGATTTCAGAGCCCTTTCTACATCATTCAACCCAGTCTGGAAGTGACAGGAATCATCCTTCTATTGCTGCAATAATTTAAAAACATTGTAACATACTTAGGATATCAAATTGAAGATGCACTGTTAAAGAACAAGGGTAAATACATAAGGTGAAAAGAGGTAATGGTGCCAATTTCTACTTTGTCCAGAATCTGTCAGGTGTTTAAATTTTCCCTGGAATAGGGATTTGAATGGTCCTTCAGCATCGCATAAAATAAAGCCTGTGAAACCACAGAAAACTGTAAGGTGTTCACCAATACTAGCAACTATAATATTATTTTATTCTAAAACATCACTGATCTAAGATCAAAGGCTGATAATCTCTGGTCCTATATATTAAAACTTGGCAGAAACATACATATAATAACTTGGTAATATGTTTGTGTACAATCATTCTACTATTTTAAATACATTCAAAACTTGATTCAGTCTTTCAAAGTCTGTATTAAATCAGTCAGTATTAAACAGTATTATGTTCTCAGGAAGTTATATATGCCTTTTCAGGGTCTTTTTAAGGAATTATTAAAATCATTATTCCTGAATTAATATTTTTCAATAATCTCAAATTTCATCTGAAATAATTTGCGGCTGGTTATGAATGCTCACTGAATTTCATTTTCCTTATCAAATGGAACCTAAATTTTTCAGAGGAATATTCTAGTAGTTTAAATGTTTTTAATACATCTAATACTTACTTGGATGAATTTTCTTGAAACAGAATGAGGAAAAGTGAAGAAAGGACTCCATCGTGTGGCCAAAACTAATATTACAACTACAAGTATTAGTTGCTCGACAGCAGTCGAGAACGGGAGTTAATTCTCTATGCTCTTCAAATGTTCTGAATTGTACTAATCATTCAGAGGGTAAAACAAGGCAGAATTAGCACAATGTAGGCACATGGACGCAGCTGCCAGGTGGCACATCCTGGAATTCCCGCATGCAGCTCTCCGTCGGTATGTTCAACATTAACTTATTTTCCGCCCTCACGTGTTCTCTAAGTGAATGACAAAAATCCTTCAAAGAGCTGTTTGTCATCTTTTGATTCCATGTTCTCACCTCAGACTCTCTCCGTAATGCACTCAAACTGAGGATTCTCTCCCTATACTTGCCTAAAAGAACTATCAAATTCAGTAATGACCTCGATATTAAAAGAGTATAAGAATTCTGCATACTGTTGGTGACTTACCACTAGGTGACAGGGAGACCTAAGAGGTGAAATCCTTTTCAAAATACTAATTTAGGATATCAAGAACTGCAAGGGATGAGAATGCTTGAAGTGTGAGGACCTGGTCCACAGACTCAAATAATGTGTAGTAACAATTTACATAGTTTATTAAATTCTCCACCAAGATAAAAAATAATACTAATTTAGGAATTTATTAATTTCACAAAAACACCTATCCTCACCACCAAACTTCCCATACACAGCAAGGAATGCCTTTTAAAACTGAATATAGGTAGTAATTACTATTTCAGGTGAACTAGCTCAAAATAATGTTTCATGCTTTTAGAATAATACTATAATGTGGCGCGTTAATCCTTTACCTAATGAACAACCTGTTACCATTGAGGGTTTAACCGGTAAATAAAAGAACAAATCTAACATCATGTCATAGTTGAGGAATGGAACTGAACTAATATTTGCTGACAGAATAAAATGAAGAGCAAGTTCCTTCTTCAAAGCCACACTTACATTTCTGTTAGAGCTATCACCATTATCATTTGTTTGTGAAAACTGTGCATACTGAAATTGACTTTTAGTTAGCCATAAGTATCTTGAATTTTTAAGCATATGTGATGTGTACTATACCTTAAAAGGAGATATCCACTTGAAATTATACATGGCTATGTCAGAAAGCTGAAAAGAAGTGTCTAACTAATTTTTATTTTTCGTTAAGACTTCAGATCTTACACTAATTTACTGAGAGTTTTTTCCACACAGGTAACGTCTTGGGATATATACCTCAAATCTTATGACTTGAAACATGGACGTCTACTTTTTTAAAAAATGACTTATTTCTTTATTTTAGAGAGAGAGAGCATGAGTGAGGGGAGGGGCAGAGGGAGAGCATCTTCAAGCAGACACCCCGCTGAGGGCAGAGCCCAAGACAGGGCTTGATTCTCATAACCCATGAGATCATGGCGTGAGCCAAAACCAAGAGTTAGAGACTCAACCGACTGAGCCACCCAGGCACCCCATGGATGTCTACTTTTCAAACTAAAAAGTGTTTCTGCTTCCTTTTTCCCCCATTATTTTGTACATGGACTTTCCATGACCTACAGGACTTTATGTTGGGAGAGTCTATATACCACATTGGTGTTTTGATCTTTCCCACAGGACAGTAAGGAAATTAGACAGGGATTTATTTTACGGCCTTTAAAAGGGATTTCTCTAGAAAAATTATACTAATGTACATGAGACTGTTGAGCATTATAACCCGACCCCTGGACACATCAACTCTAAGGACACTCTTCTTCTCCCCACATTTGTTGCTGCTAATTTTTCTAGGAAACGATGACACACTCTGTAAAAACCAACTCAGCTAATTGGCCCTGATGAGGTTCTAAAATTTTCAAAGCCTGGAACCTAGCCTGGCCCAATAAATAATGAATGTTCATGTCTGAGACTAAATTCTGGGCTCAAGGAAAGTCATTCTTGGGATTTATTTGACATTACCAATAAAGCAAACATTTCTCTATTCCTCCTGGAATAAATTTTGAACAAGCCCTTCATGCTGAAATATAACTTGAAATAAGCTTTCCCTTGCTTCTCTCTAGGTGATTATCACCCACTGTTCTCTCTGCTTTGTGGCATCAAACACATCCTTCCTCTCATTCTGATAGCGGGAAAGCTCCAATTTTCACGCACTACTACCCTTACCATGAATTGTTCTCTCCAAATTCTATTATTGATGCAATAATATTAACTCACTGTGGCTTCTCCTGATTAATTCTATGCATGTAAGGTTTAAACTCAAACATTTAAATTAAAGTGTTGATGTTATTAACAATAATTATGCAGATATAACTTTAGGAAAGCAAGTGCTATGGCTAGAGAAGCTTTGCCAAGGGACCGATGATAATTTCATAGAAAAGAAACTTGACAATAATGGCTATAATTAGCACTCGGGGGTTTAGGAAACTATACATTACACGTATCTATGATGGTCATGCCTTGGAGGGGGGGTTGGAATTTAGAACCCACCCTTTCCAGTGTACCCTCTCTTTGCATCCTTGGGGTTACTGCCAGCTATGGTCTAAATGAGTACAGCAAATGTTGAAGTAATTTAAAAACCTTCTGTTTTAGCAGTGACATTGGTTTTATAAGGTTCATGTACTTTTTGAAAGTTCTACAATCAGGTTCTTGTAGAACCTATTGACTTAGAGTTGTAGTAGATTGTTTAAGCTGAGTACGAAAACTTAATTTAACTCTACAAAACTTTTCTCGAGAGTTTAAGCAGTTATTATTCTTTTCTGGAAGAAGGTAGTATATAAATTCACACTGACATTGACTGCCTATTTGTACAAAAGCCCATACTAACCACTAAACACTATCTGGTTTTCCTTTTTCTCTTTTTATTTTTCTTAAAAATTTTTTTTTAATATGATAGCAGGGAAAGGGGTGTTGAAAGCTGATGCAGTTGGGAAATACGAGCTAAGAGGTGAGAAAGAATCCATAACCTTTCTCCGAGACTAGTTAAATTATGTAAAGTAAACTCAGTTTAATAAAAGAGTATAGGAAAAGAATAATAATCCATCTTAGAAAAATTTCCTCAAAATATTACAAAGTATCTTACAGTGGAACTGTATAAGATGATTCTACTTTAAAAGGAAATGTGCTTATATATATTTAATATTTCTGAAACACTTATTAGCCACCAGGCACTGTGAAGAAGACTGAAAATCCAGCAGCACACAAGGAAATAAGTGGTTTCAGCTGCTTCTGCCTGGGCTGATCTTACCAGGAATATATGCTGTCATTCTTCAAGGACAGGGATCAGGGAGCTGTGGTTTTACTCAGGTCAGGAAATGCCATGTACATCACACGCCCAGCCTCCTCTTTACCATCTAAAATATGTAAATGTGTTCAGAAAAAGAAAATGGAAAAAAGGAAAGAAAAATCCGACTGTGTCCTCCCTCTTTTACTAAAGCTAGCTCACTCTGATTTTATAGCTGTCTGTAGAATTAAATGGCATCTGAAATACCTTCCAGATTTAAGCATCTAAGAATCTCCAGACAATTCTACAAATAAGCGAAGCAACCTATTCCCGAGGAAGATCGAAGAGGTAGCACCCAAGTCTACCTGGAAAGATGGGGGCAATGTCAAGAATAGGGCCCATTCCTCATGCACCAGGGTCCATCTCTGTGTGTCTTCCAGGTTCTGCAAAGCAACCCCAAGCCATGGAAGACCCATGTTGCCTGGTGGCCTTTGTGATTTTATTGGTTTTAGCACACAATTTGAGAATTAGAAAGATGAACTTTTTCTCTGTTCTTATAAGATTAATTCTGATACCCACATTAATACTTACACTGACAGTAAAGCTAGTACTCTTAATAACAAGAGCAACAACTAAAGACTGAGCCTTTACTGTGAGAATTGCATGTGCCAAGCACAGTAGGTGCACGGACTTGAGAAAATCTCAGGTGAGAGATAAGCATGGAAATCATGTATTTATAATGTATAGCTAAAATTAAAACAAAATTCATACATAAAAAATATTTATTGATCTCCCACTACTGCCAAGCATTTACGAAGAGGCTAGCTAGATCCGTGAACAAGACAGACGTCCATGTCGCAGTGATTTCCCCAGTGCCTCTCCCAGCGTGGAGGCCAGCTCCACGGGTCTATCACCTGCAAAGCAGCACAGGGCCTGTGCTCAGAAGAACCGTACTTGATTTAATGCTCTGCAGTTCAGAAATTATTAACCAGGGGTCCCACGCTTTCATTTTGCGCTGGACCCAGCAAATTCTGTAGCTGGCTTTGACGAGAACACCCAACAGGTTTGTAGAAATGCAGATGCTCAGGCTCTACCCAGCCCTCCTGAATCAGAATCTGCAAAGTCACAAGATCCCCACGTGACTGGTGTGCACACTCAGTTTTGACAAGCCCTGATTCAGACCAGAGGCTCCCAGGCAGACTGCAGCTGGGTCTGCATCTTCCCTTTGCCTATTACTTTGTGAGTTGGGGCATATCACATAACTTCTCTAGGTCTCAGAATCTTCCCTTGCAAGATAGAGAAAATAGTATTTGCTAAATTAAATCATACAAAAAAATACTTAGCACAGTGACAGGTACGTGGAAAATTATGGTAAACTTTAGCTTAGCAGGAATATTATTATTACACTGCGGTCTCACCACTTCTACTTTGCTGCTTCTGTAATTGTTGGCAAAGATATTCAGGGCTTTAAAATCTTGCCTAACTTGTTCTCAAATGCATTAGCACTTTAAGGAAGATTGTTTTGTCAAATGCTAGTAAATGAGCTTCTTCTCACCTTTTTTAGTAAGGGAGATCGCTTTTTCACTTTGAGAGAGATCCTAAGCAATCTCCCTGTGTTTCTCAACAAGGCAACTGTTCTCTCTCCCAGCAGAGGCCTGGGAACAAAACCTGCCCCATCTAGCCTGCAACAAACCCACCTGAGGGTGCAGGTAATTATGCCCATCGAGGCCAACTCACTCAGAATCTCTAACGGTGCAGCCTTGGAAACCTGTTACCAATACTGTTGTTATTAATTTTGGTTATGATGCCTTTTTTTTTTTTTTGCTTTTTTGCTTACAGCCTGGGTTGGGTCAGGCAAAGTATGAGAAGCATGGTTAGTGCTTTGCCAAAGGGTAAAGCAGAGCCATAAATGGGAACAACTGGACCCTGAGCTCAGAGACAGAAACGATATACAACCTGTCAGGAAAGAGTCCAGTGTAGGTCTGGAAAGTAGTTCAGAAGGGAGTGATGAATGGTGTGAGGGCCTGCCAGCTCTGAGTGCTTGATGTCTCCTGCTCAGTGCAGGAGGACCTGGGTGGATCTCACTTTACATCTCAGGCATGTTTCTCACTTTTTTTCTTTTCTCTCTCCTTCCTCTCCTTCCTTCCTTCCTTCCTTTTTGTGGTGAGAGGGGAGAGAGGAATCTAATTTGCAAGGCAGATGATCTAAGTTTGGACCTAGGTCCATTTACCAATGGGCTCTCTGTGGCTGTGAGCAAAGGATTTCTTTTCTTTTGTAATCAGTTCCTGATATGGAAAATGAAGAATGGGCTCAAAATGTGGCCTACATTTTCTTCCAGGGTTAACTTTCCATAATTTACAGACCTGGCAGTTCTCTCTTTTCATTAATTCTGCATAACTCAAGGGTCTTTCTGAGGTATGCTGTGAGAAACCTAATTTTTGATAGTATCTTCACCCATAATTCTTTTACATACCACAGTTAAGGAGTTATTGTTCTAGAGGGTGTCTCTAGTCATTAAGATGCAGTTTCAATGGTTAAAAAAAAATAACAATTTGGAACTTTTTTGCATCACACTAGTCAGTGACTCAGTGATACATCTTTTTTATTCATTTCCTAGGCTTCTACAGTTGTGTTTGCTGGGACCAGTTACCAAAGATCTACTTTGAAGTGCTATCTACTCCAGTTACTGTACAGCTTTCCGTAACTTACTTAACCTCTCCATGTCTCATCTTCCTCATCTAAAATAGGGATAATAGTAGCAGCTCATTCATGAGACTTTATGGGGCTTTACTACATGCAAGATACCGAAGAGTCAGTGTCTTGCAAATGATGAGTACTCAATAGAGTCTGTTGTTATCATGATTAATATCATTAAAAGTCAAGAAAATATCACATGAGCTTTCTGCCAAAATTTTGGGATAACATTTAGGATCAATTGCTTCTTTTGAACACTACATCAAAAACTAATGACGTACTATATGGTGGCTAACTGAACATAATAAAAAAATAAAAATAAAAAACAAAACAACATTATTAAAGACATATATATATAATATAAAAATAAATAAAATAAAATACCGTATTCTAAAAAAAGAAGTTCAGGGATATATATTTTTAAAGAAGTATATCTTTTATGTTTCTGCTCTGTTTCCAATTAAGTTCACTGTGCTAAAATTGATATTTTTAAAAGATTCATTTTCAGTTCTTACAAAAATAGAGACTTTAGCGTTTCTGATCATAATTCTGTAAGAGAAGCATAACTCCTCCCATTTAAAATCTTTTATACTGAAATTATGTGTTTACTTAGATATTTTATATTTTCCAGCGTTCGATTAACTTCTTTACCTAAAGCAATTCATAAGCCCCTAATCTTTTCAAGAGCTTCCACACTCCATGAACTTGGATCACAAGTAAACATACTTTGTAGCCACCTTCAACGGAAAGAGTGAACAGAATCCATTCTGCACAGTGTATTTTACTACCATCACCAAATTATATTTACTGGAAAATACAAGCAATTTACATGCAGTGACAATTTGTTTTTCTTTGTACAATGTCACTGTGAATTCATAAGCATGCATTTTAAAATGACATTAGCAATGCTGTTCCAAGCATATTGAACAAAAGTTGTCTTACTCTTTTTATCCCTTTTTTATTCAGAGGACATTTAAATGATTTTTGTAATTCTCCCCTTTTCACCAAACCCTACAAAGCAGGTACTCCCAAGTAGCACAGAGTTGTACATTTTCTGAAAGTTTTTGTATTGTTGTAATAGAAAGAAAATGAGATGCCTCAAATAAAAGAATCATATTTACTCAAAAAGAAATATTGAAGCCTATAGTTTTTTAGAGTCCTTGTTTGTTTCCTTCTGAAATACAGTAATAGGTTGGATCTATTTTTTTTCTTGTAGTTACTTCCCCAAGCAGGTAACGGCTGTTTACTGGCTTTATAAAATGCATTAGTGGTCTTGTTCTGGCTCATAGACAAGCACTGTATAGACTATTAATAAATCCTACAAATGGGGGACTTTGAAACAGGGACTATGTTTTTTGCTGTGATTTTGTGACATTTGCCATTCCAGTAACGGGAGATGGCCAGATATTCATGGCTTGGGTACTACACAGATGACCACATGGTTCGTTTTGGGTGCTGTTTTTTGTAACAACAACGACAACAACAAAACATCTTTTTAAGTCTCACAAATTACACCACTGCCAGAAACAATAAATAAGTCATAAATCTATTTGATGACTAGAAACAAACAAAAATTCCTCAAATAAAAATCTTCTATATGGCAAACAAGACAAACCATGATCTGAGAGAAAAAAAATTCAGTGTCTGTTAGAAGACAGGCTAATAGTATTATTAGGAAAAGAGTTCTTATAAGTAAGACACATGTACAAATACAAATTTTTTTTTTAATGGGAATGGTAGAGCATGTGACTCTTGACCTTGGGGTTGTGAGTTTGAGCCTCACATTGGGTATAGAAATTACTTAAAAATAAATAAACTTAAAAATGGGGATAGCAAATTTATTAAAAAACAAAGAGCGACACATAATCAAAAACTTAGGAACAACCATTCAAGCTCATAAATACAAATCCCGTATTCTGTCTATCAGGGTGATAGTACTTTGTATTACTGGGAGTGTGAACCCACCACAGATCTGGCTGCAACAATAATGCTTCTAAACTATCCTCAACATTATAATATACCTACAGTCTAGAGAAAATATGGGTATACTGAACTACTAGGATAAAGAAAGCGTACAGATATTACCAAAAACAGAAATGTAATATGGAAATACTTAACAGAATGTTTGACCATATAATTATCACATTAATCAAACATGAGATGGATTCATTAAGTAATATAATCAATCACTCATTTAATTTGCAAATATTTACTGAGTGCACACTGTGAGGCATGCCTTATACATAGGTACTGTGGCGAAAATGTTGACATATTCCCAAATTTCATGCAGTGTGTGTCTGTATGTGAGTATCTGTACACACGTACAAATACACATACTTATGTATTTCTACCCAAGTTTCTCTATGCCTACTGCCTAATTATACTTGTTATAAGCGCTATGTGTAGGGCGCCCCCCTCATCAGGGCTTTCTCAGGACTTTTTTGGTTTTAAAACACAAAGCCTGCATTCTGGAAACCACCTCAATCCCAGAAAAAGTAAGATGTGATCACCCTAGGAAGAATAAGTGTTGGCAAAGTGGAAAAAATGTGTATATTAGCATTTATTACCTATAAAAATAATCACTTTACCTCTTTGATATACATAGTAACTCCTAGGAAGTTAATGACATTTTCTACACATCAAGCCACAAGATACTTACCTTCTAGTAACCCTATGTGAATAAAATATTTCCAAAAAGCACTCAGTGGTATTTTCTTAAAATATCATTTTCCATATTCTGCAAGGTAGGATAACCTGTGATAAAATAACACCATTGGGCATTAAAATCCAAACGCCTAAAAGAAATGGCACTCTGGTAACAAAACACCCAATACCCAGATCTTAGTTTCCACCGCCATTCTCCACTAAAAAGAACAGCTCCTTGTAGAAATGGCTGATTCTAGGATTGGGGCAGGTAATAGACAATATGAGCCTGAAGCATCTTGTAGTGTCAGGGAGTCAGGAGGTGTTAAAGCAAACACACACACACACACACACACTGATGGGGATATGTCACAGAGTAGAGGAACCAAATCAAAGAATTCCCAATAGGCAAAGCTGGAACAATCTGAGTAACAAAACAAAGTAGTGTTGGATTATAACCCCCAAACAAAATAACTATCTGTGACTCAATACAAATATAAATAACTAGTTGAATAAATGTATAAATGCATTAGAGTATCTACAAATAAATTATGCAGCTACTCCACACTAAAGAGGGAGAGCCTAACTCCCCACTGTTTAAGGGTGCACTTTGCATAATGATTTTCTTCCAAAGAATAGAGTACAGGGAAGGCAATGGGGGAGAGTAACTTTCCTGAGGAGAAACCTGACAAACTACTTCAGCCCGGTGATCCTTTGATCAGCATCAACAGTTCTAAATATGTTGACAGAATGTACCTTTGTATGATGTGATGAGAATGTCACTTTACCTCTGTGGTCGTCCTTTCAAAAACCTGTAACTCCAGTCTAATCTTGGTAAAAACAGCAGACAAAATACAGTAAGAAAGGCATCTTACAACATATATGGCCAGTACTCCTCAACACTATCAAGGTCATCAAAAATAAGGAAAGTCTAAGAAAATGTCACAGCCGAAAGGATACTAAGGAGACAAAACAATAAAATGTAATGTGGTTTCCTGGATGACATCCTGGAAGAAAAAAAGGATATATGGTAAAAACTAAGGAAATCCGAATGAACTATGGACTTTGCTTAATAATAATGATAAATATGTGTTCATTAACTAGAGCAAATGTATCAGATATCAATAAGAGGAGAAACCATGCATGAGGGGGCTGGTATTATACAGGTACTCTGAAGTACCTGCTCATTTTTTTTCCTACAAATCTAAAACTATTCTTGCAAAAATAGTCTATTGTTAAAAAAAAAAAAAAAATCCAGTATTGAACCAGGCACGAGTTACAGTGATTTTGCACCCCCTAGCTGATATTCTTAACATATGCATTCACACTTACTGGGCTCAAGGGTTTGGATTTCAAGAAATGGATGAGAAAGAGAAAGGAATTTTCATTTATCAAGTTCCTAATATAACACAGCGTCCATGATAGGAATTTTGACATTTATCTTTATCTTTAATTCTTTAATACTATGAAGTAGACATGATTCCCAATTTACAGATAAGGAAACAGAGGTTGAGAGGTTAAGTTGATTAAGGAGAAACTAAATTAAGATGCTGTTTAAACCTGAGGGGTGTGATATCCAGCCCCTGACTCCTTCCATCACTCCATGCCTCCAACAAATTGGAAGGGTTATAGGAGACTTAGTAGAACCTCCTAATTATATAGATCTGTTGAACGCATACAGTATGCAGCTAAGACGGACATGATTGAGACTTTTTGCTAGCTTGAGGAAGAATGACAATAGGAAAGGTCCCTGGACTCTGAGCCAAGGTCCTGGTTTGAGGCTTCTCCTTTCACACACTAACTGTGGAATTTGGGGTAACTTGCCTCAACTATCTGGACTTCAGTTTCCACATCCGTTTTAAAAAGGCCAATTAGATTGCACACTCCTTGAGTGGACGGGCTTGGTCTTAGGCAGCATTATACTCCCAGTGCCCAATGAAATACCTGCCCCCTTGCAGATATGCAACATGTCTCTGCTGAATTCAGCTGAACTGAGGAATCATGGCAGACCCGGGTCCATGGTCAGAGCCTTCCAGAGACCTTTCAGAGGCAGATTGGCAAAGAGGTGTTGAAACAGGCAGAATTCGGAAAATCTGCGTCATTCCTACAAAAATCTTGGGAACTTATGAATTTAGGATATGCACATTTTACTTCCCTTTAAGAACCTCCTTATAGTTTAACCGGATCATGCTCAACTAGAAAGAAACAGAATTAACCCTGGATAGAAAGAGGAAACAACTGCATAGAGAATGAAAGCCCTGGGGAAACAACAGGAGAGGCCGAGAGAACTATAGGATTGGTCCAGCAGTTCCGGGGAGACTGGACTTAAGAGACAGCAGGGCTGGCCGGCAGTTGAGGCACAGATCACTGACAAGACCGCAATGCTAACTCAGCCTGACTCTAACTTTTGCAGGGGAGGGGCGAGAGGGTACAAGGAGGAACTGCTGGGGGCCTGGGCCCCTCTCTTCTCATCCTAGACAAGTCCCGCATGAGGGGCTCATGTCTTCCTGGGAGGACACCTGGGCCCACATGCCACACGTGTTTCAGCCACAACCCCACAACCTCCACCAACAGCTATCCCCAGACTAAGGTTCATCATGACCCTTGGGAGAATGAACCTGAAGGAGGGGCTATTGGAGCCAGTTTGGGTAGGGAGGCCTCTGGTTAGGGAATTTTGGAGTCTCGAGTATGACATTGTGGTTTATAATGGTGCTACTCAGTGTGTCCATGGGTAGCTGCCGTCTGCAAACTTTTACTAGAACTCAAGGACAGAGCTACAAACATTGAGAGTAAAAGCTTAGGAACTTTACAGCAATGTGACAGTAATTTTGGGTCTGTTGAAGCTAAGAATAAAAAACCTGTGCGCTTATAATTTATCCATCTTTTAAAATAAATTTTATATCTGTAGGAATTTATTTTTATCGTATGTTATCAAATGATTCAACAGAGTGGGGGACAAAAGTGAGCCCTTTCCCTCTTCAGCACTTGAGAAACACCTGCTGAGAAGAAGGATACAGGTTCTGAGTGGGCTCACACTTCGGACCTACATATTCCTCACCAGGTGAGGAGGCCAGAGTGGGTCCCTCTCGAGCTCAGGGCCCAGGGCAGCTGAAGCAGTGGCCCCTGTTGACTGAACGGCCCTGCTTGCCACAGTTTCGGAGCGGAGGACAACGGAGATGGCACAGTGAACGTCTGGCTGGCTAAGGGCTCCGGACAAGCAGAGACACAGTTGAGAAAACTGTTGGATATCTGACCCGATTTCAAATTTTAAATGAATGTATGCTGCTGGAAATATCCTTTGTAAATCAGAAAATTTCTTTGGAGAAAGAAGGAATATTATTGGTCGAGTGTGTGTGTATGAATTGGCTTCATCCAGAACCATACTAAAGAAAAAGGTTTCAAATTATAGGTCTTTTTTTTTTTTTAAAGATTTTATTTATTTACTTGACAGAGAGACACAGCGAGAGAAGGAACACAAACGGGGAGTGGGAGAGGGACAAGCAGACCCCCTGCCGAGCAGGGAGCCCGATGCGGGACTCAATCCCGGGACCCCGAGATCATGACCTGAGCTGAAGGCAGACGCTCAACCAACTGAGTCACCCAAGCGCCCCATTTGTATGGGTTTTATGTTACGTGCATAGATACATATAAAACTATATTTCCTTAAAATTGGTCTGTCACCAATGTTTCAGTCTTCCAGCATAAATTACTTTCATGCTTTTTACAAGGTGGTTATCAGTCAAATACTCATTAACTAGGCATATATTTAAATTAAATAGGAATTAAATGGCCTTAGGAAGCTTGTTTCTTTTAAATACAAAATAAGTTTTGTTAAAAAAAAAAAACCCAAAACAGACATATTTTCAGAATCTCTGGTAAATGACATTTTAAGAGCAGGGACTATTGAAGCCATGGATAATTTTTTTGTGTGTGTGGTAATAAAAAAGCATTACAGGAAAGTCTCAAAGGTATAGGTGTCAGGGAAAAAGGAAAGAAAATTGTTAGTTTCTCTTAATATATTGAGAAAAAATCTTAAATTGCACCCTTCTCAACACTTTCATAAATCATTATATGGCTAGAGCACTTCATAGTTTCTACAAACTGTTCAGATGCACGAGATCTGTCTCCTTTTATTCCCACAAGAACTGCATCCGATAGAGCAAAAAGATATCCAGTTTTATGTGTTCCCGAAACGAGAAAAATGGTCAGCCAGCGACCTGCCCAGAACCACATCCAGGCCTGCTGACCTGGCCAGTGACCTTTTCATTACTCAAAGGCTCCTACTTCCTGAACTGTCATTTTGCTAAATCAATACATAGTCAAGTTGTCTTTAACCTGGAACATAAGAGATGTATTTCTGCAATTTAAAAATCAGTTTGAGGGTCTGAATTAATATTTAATTACTCTCCTTCCAAAGTGGCCATTATAAACGTTCCCAAATTTAGTACTGAATTACTACAGTTGATATCTGTACTCTGGCCAGAGAGGGTCAAAGAAAATTAAGCAGCTGGTCTATAAAAGTGCAATGCATATTGCTTCTTCTTCATATTTACTGCTTTTTTTTTTCTGCCCTTAGGAAGGAAGAAAAGAACAGAAGAGAAGAAGGAAAATTAGGAAAGACACAAGAAGGAGCAAAAAAGAGAAATGCTGTTTTAGTTTTATTAAACTGAGTTTAAAACTTTAAAAATCCATTATAGGGGCGCCTGGGTGGCTCAGTTGGTTAAACGACTGCCTTCGGCTCAGGTCATGATCCTGGAGTCCCGGGATCGAGTCCCGCATCGGGCTCCCCGCTCGGCAGGGAGTCTGCTTCTCCCTCTCCCACTCCCCGTTTGTGTTCCTTCTCTCGCTGTGTCTTTCTCTGCCTCTGACCCTACCCCCTCTCATGCTCTCTGTCTCTCATTCTCTCTCTCTCAAATAAATAAATAAAATCTTTAAAAAAAATAAAAAATAAAAAAATAAAAATCCATTATAAAATAACTAAAATGTAGCAGTCATGTGCATGACACTTTAGATTTATCTTCACACACACACACACACAGACACACACACACACCACTTCCAGAAACAGACAATTATATTTTCAATTTACGTAAAAAGGTTATAGTGAAATAAAATGCTGATAAATCATTAATACAATTGGGGGCAGAATTAGAACCCAATTCTGTGACTCCAAATCTTTCCACTATACCACACTGAGTTTTTTCCACTATATATAATATAGACACCAAACATGTATATATATATACACACACACACACACACACACACACACACACACACACACGGTATATTGCTCTTTAATGGCTAGACTTTATACTCTTTTTGCAAAAAAAATATGCATGATCACAAGACAACGTCTATTAACTGTACAAAAGCACAAGGCCATGTATAAGAATCCTTGGGCATGCAAAGTCAAGACGGATAAACATTTAGAAGCATATACCAGGCATGTTGGAATTATGTGCATGCAATGGAAAGCCTCTTTACTTCTGTACAGAAAAACTTAAAACCTACTGGTACCTTCAAGGGAGAATTAAAATAGTATCAAATTAAATTATTCAGTACTTCATATTAAGTTATTTTCTGTACACACAGAATGATACTAGGCTCCGAAGCTATGCTCTTGTGTTTTTTAATTAAAAGAACATTAAAAAACATCTTCAGTCTTTCTCAATTCCAAGATTTTAGATTTTAGACGCATAGGCAACTCAACACTACATTTAGGGGCTATTCTCAAGAGCAAGGTCACTAGTGCTTATGGCATCTTCCTGCTCAAATAACTGAAGGACTTTTGCTGGCAATGATATATGCTATTTCTTGTGATTGAAGCTTGTAAGTTCTCCACCTCGGGTTAATTTGCAGAGAAAGCTTTGTGAAAGATAGAAAATACCAGCAGTGTTTTAAAGAAAGGGGCAATATCTAACACGTGTATGAGGGTGGAGGAGTATCATAGGAATAGTGTAGCACCCCAAACAAGTGGGGGTGTTAAAGCAACAGAAAGCAATGGAGAAGACATAGGTCAATTTGCGTACAAAACCTATTGAGCTCCAAATAACATAGTATGTGCTGAGGAGGAGTTAGGAGGGGTTCAGGAGCTAGCAGAATGGACATAAGTGTGAGGCTGGCTCGCACAGGGTGTGCCCACAGACTAACTCCACAATGAGCTCCAGCTATCTGAGCTTGGCTCCGGTAGACTTAACCTGCGAGTGGGGGCATTTCAATAGAAAGGTGGAAGGACGTCAACTGGCTACCGGCATCATAGTTGAGTGCTTTAGAGCAGGTCAGAAACCAAGGTAGTGTTCTTCCCCACTAGAGATGTGGTGTGCTAGGTTACTGAGGCAGGACTTCGTATGGTTGCGCCAACAGCACAGTGAACACGAATAAGACCACTGGTTGACCTGAGCATTTACAGGGCTCGTCACTAGCACAGTAGAATCTAGGTTTGGAGCCAAAGGACTAGTGAAGGATCCAATGGACTGAATGATACTGTGGCTACTGACAAGAACCCACCTATCCTGGTTGGGGTCACCTAAACAACTGAACAGGGCTGAGCCTGTATACTGAGAACATTAGTTGTGAAAGACTGCAGAAGTCAGAGGCTGATAGGATTGGGCAGCAGGTTAGCCATGACGAAGTACAGTGAAGGGGGGTGGTCTACGGAAGAGGGAGTAGAGCACAGGGGTAAAGTGGAGTCTGAGGATGATGATGGTGCTGGTTGTTGTGACAGTAGCTAGCACAAAGAGTTGCCAAGAGGACTGACTGCTAGTTTTTATGGATTGCTTAGAATGGTGCCTAGTTCCTAGTAAGCCATATTAATGTTTGTAACTAAAAACAGAGTCAGAGACAAGATGGTCTTTTATTAGAACGCAGAGATACACATGCCTGAAGGTGTGTACTAAGATGGAAGCCTAAGTAAGAGGTATTGATTTAGTTCAAAGATAATGTTCTTTTATTGGAAATAATTAAATGAAGCTTGTAAGGTAGGACTTTCTCCCTCTTTAACATTCAAAGGGAAAAGAAAGAGAGAAAGAGCGTGCAAGCACTTCGGCTGAAAAGTAAAATGTTCTCCAAATCAATTTCCGAGACTTCCCTTGATTTACTTTATAATAAAAATTCACCTTTTCAAGGATAATGGGAGAGCTAGAACTTAGGAAGGTAACGGAACAAAAATTGTGTACGCAGGTAGAAGAATGTTTGAAGAATCCAATGTCCCAAGATAGTTTTGGAAATACCATATCTTTACCACATGGTGGCACCAAAGTGCTTTTGAAAGATTTACCTCCCTGCCTTTATACATTTGTTGCATTTGCTGTTTTCCTTCATCTATCACATATAATAAGTAAAAGCAACACAGCATCCTTTATCCTCTAAAAGGGAACAGGAAGCCTGACAGTTAAGTTCCTCTTGGAAACAAATCCCGACTGTGACACACCGATGGATTTCAAATTGATGTGAGGTTAAGGTAGGGAATAAGAATAGATGGAAAACGACCTTATTAAAATGTGCTGCAATTTCAGAGACAATAACCTCTTAAAGAGTGTATGGTAAGTCTCCCTGTATTTGCAATACATATGTAGAAATACCTTAAGTGCTTTGCCGACATTCAAATTAGAAGTACGTAGGAATTCTTGCAAGGAAATAATACAGTACACCCTGCTGGCAGATGCAGTAAAAGGGAATTATATTTTTGTCACTAGGGGTACAGACAGCCTCAGTGTATTTCGCGTCAACCTCACATTTGCACGTAAGGCACTCGGATCTACCTTATTGTGTGCGTTAACGCGTGTCCTTTATGTAGGTAGCAAAGATTTAAGATAAAAGTGGTTGACAAAACAAAAAGGCAGCCAAAATGGAGATCCTGTATTGACAGACAATAAGCCTCATGTTACTTAGTCTATTTTCCCAACTTTCACAGCTTACAAGCAACCCAAAATAAAACATTTGCTCAAGTAGGACATGGAAACTCATTATTCATCGTTAGAGTTTCGAATAGATTAGTCTAAAGCCCTGCCATTAGGAGATTGGCATTCTATTTTATAAGAGGAAGAAAATATCCATCTTATTTCTAATTGGTCAGAGAAAATTTTGTGGAAGAAGAAGGAGCTATGTATTAGCTTTCTCATTCAAATCATTGGCTCCTTAAAGGCACGGACCTCCACATTCTGTTCTGCTGTTAGTAAGAGTAGAATAGTAAAATGCCAGGTTTTCCTTAATGTGAGCTCAGGGCAAGAAGCGTTTCTCACAGAGTGACATTTTAGCAGAGACCTGAATGAGGTGACAATGAGCCACACAGATACTGGATTTAATCAAATCATAACAACAAGAATATATCTGTAGCCTGTAAGTGCGAATATCCAAATATGTCAGAGAAGTGTTACTTATTATTTAAGTCTAATTTGCAAAATAGGACCCTCATTTGCTTTGCAGGGAGCCAGGCTCAGGGTCACATCCCAGCTCCATGATTTCATCCGGTGCCAATACGTGGGGGTTACTTGATCATTCTCACCTGTGTTCCCTCTGCCTCAGAGCAGAAAGAACGACAGCCCACGCCTCACAGCATGATTGTGAAGCAGGTGAAATATCACACCAACAACCCAGTCTTTTCTTCTCTCCCATTTTCTTCCTCATTCTTATATTTTCTCAATCATCATGCAGTAGTAGTAGTAGAATGTTCTATTCTTCATTCATTTGTCCATTTGCTCAACAAGCATTTATTAGATACTAATGAAATTGCTAGGATCCCTGCTAGACACTGTTGTTTTAAAGATGAATAAGCCCCAGTGTAAGCCTTTAAGTCTGATGGGGGAAACAAACAAGTAGTTACAGTAGAATGGGATAATTACTATTGAAGTCATTCACTGTGTCAGATGAGAAGATAGAGAAGGAGTACTTAATCCCTCCTTCCCAAAAGAATTTGAAAGAAGATTAGAATTTAACCTGACAAAGATAAAAGAAGGAAGCTTTTTAGGTAACCATCACCACCACCATCATCATCACATATAAAGATGTGTACTTTTGGGGGGAAATTATACAATAGTTTCTTTTAACACTCTTTCTCTTCCCTCATTGGCTTTCTGGCAATTTCTAGAACCTGCTAGACTCTATCTGAATGAGGCATTTATAATTTCTATTCTTTATGCCTGGATACCCTTACCCACAACACTTCATGTGGCTGAGTCTTTCTCTTCCTTTAAATCCCAACTTAAATATTATTATTTCGGTGAGACATTCTCAGACCATACAGTACAAACTACTCTCCCCCATCATTGTTCTCAGTGACAGAAATCTTTTAATTTACTGATCGCAAACTGATCTCATTTTGTTGACTTTTTAAAATTATCTGTCTCCCCTACTCAACTGTACATGGTATGAGGGTCAGGAAAATTCTGTCATCCCAGCAGTTACTGGTTCTCACACATATCATGTATTTTGTAACCATTTCTTTAGTAGATATATAGAAATGAGTGCAAGAATCAGAACAACAAAAGAATAGATTAAATAAGCAGAGGTGAGGAAATGCCACGTCAAAAGTTTGCACTGTATCTTAAAGGCTCTGCAAAGTCCTTGAAGGATCTCAGTAGACAAAGGACACCAGTGCATTTTTATTACATAAAATCGCTCTGCTGAGAGTGTATGGGAATTGATAGGAATGAGTGAAGAATAGAGTCAGGGAGATCCACTGAGGACCTGCTGCAGTAATTCAGGCAAGAGATGTTGCAAAAGCTTAGGCTCAGTTAGTGGTTATATGGATGGAATAAATAGATTCAAGGGTTATTGCAAATGGACAGAATTTGGTGTGAAACTGATATAAAGGGATAATGTAGAAAAAGTCTAGAGGGACTTCAGATTTTTGACTTGGGTGACTGAGTACATAAGAAAATAAGATTTGTATGGAAAGATGAGAAGTAGGCATTGACTATTTTGAACTTGAATATATTTCAGTCCGGAGCTCTGAGGAAAGGTCTGGGATATAGACTGGGAGTCAAATAAATGTGTGGCATTAGGGCACGTTTATGGCAACAATACACAGCTATTAGACAACAAAAGGTGGATGAGCTCACTTAGAGAAAGAGTATGCAATGAGAAAATTAGAAGAAAAGAATAGAACCCTGGGCGTAACATCAGCTTCATGGCTGAAGAAAACATCTCTTGTTTTTGTCTCCCCTCAACAACAGTTCAGTATCCATCCATGGACAAAAGTGTCTGTGGGAGCTGTGGGATAGAGCACATCTGCCAAGAGAGAGACTCAGAAGGAGGCCCATCCACCTGTGCATCTGATAACAGGCATAGAGACCACAGTCCCAGTGTGGACTCTTCCAGTGGCCTATGAACTGGTTCTAGCCCTTCTTAGTCATGGTCTGGGATCCCCTGGAAAATATTGTCTTAGATAATCACCCATGGATGAGAGAGTCTTTGTGGAAGTCCTAGTTTCCAGAGAAGTTCCAGCATACCATTAGACCAAAAAATATGATTTTGGAAGTATTGGAGAGAGTAATAACTTGACCTACATCTCCCACCCCCACCTCCCTTCCTGACTCAAGGTGGCATGACTCAGGACCAAGAGAGGTATTCTCAGCTCGTGATCTCCCTTACAGGGGGAAGTGAGAGCACGTGAATGAGCCCCCAGCTTCCTCAGGTGTGTGGGATGTTGCCAAAGAAGCTCATTTTTCTCTTGTCTCATCCAGAGTCATGAACTGCATGACTGGGGCAGGAAGAGGCTGGGAGAGTGGAACATAGGACTCTCAGAGGGCATTAAAACAAAGTGGATCCGACTAGCTGCATCATGGACTTCATCATGAAGCTCAGTCAAAAGCCACTGGGAACACCTCACATGCAGCACCCATCCCCACCTGGCCCACGGGCACCCCCAGCCCTCTATGTACCTCATCCACACAATCCCCAAACTCTGCAGCCAGCTCCCTGTGCATACTTCTGATGGCGGCAGCGGCAGAGTGAGCTCTCACAGATGGCTAGTGAGCACACACACAAAACAGAGCCTGACTCTGTGGAGCCAGAGAGATACCACAAACTTGAGTTTTAGTGTCACCTTTCAAAGAACCAAAGGGGAGTTATCAGCACCCAGCTTGGTGCATTCATTGCAAGATCAAGAAAAGGCATACAAGCTTAAGAATTCTGCCACTAGAGGGAGTAAGAAGTGTGGAGAAGGTGTATCCACAGAAGGTCAGAGAAAGCCTCAGAAGCCCTAGTCCTAGGGCTGATGGAAGGCATTTCTGTCCCACGGGCAGTTACTAAAGACTGGAAGAGGTGTCTGCTACATCATATGCAAAGACAACAATGCAAAACTTCGAGGAACATGAAACGTCAAGGAAAGATGACACCACCAAAAAATCACAATAATCTTCCAGTAAGTGATCCCCCAAACATGGAGATCTATAATATGCCTGATAAAGAATTCAAAATAGCTGTTTTAAGGAAACCTAATAAACACTCAGAAAGCCCAGAAGGACAATTCAATGAAATCAGAAAAACAATACATGAACAGAATGAGATGTTTAACAAAGAGATAGAAATCATAAAAAAAAAAAATCAAACAGAACTTGGGAGCTGAAGAATGCAATGAATGAAAAAAAACATGTAAGAGAGAACACCGATAGAAGAACAGATGAAGCAGAGAATGAATTTGTGAAACAAAAGATAAGACCTTTGAAATTATCCAGTCAGAGGAGAACAAAGATGGAAGAAGAGTAAAGAAAGCCTATATGATCCATAAAATACCTTCAGAAGAACTCATGTATAAGTTATTGGAGTTCCAGAGGAGAAGAGAGAAGGAAAGGGGCAGAAAGCTGATTTAAAGAAATAATGACTGAGAACTTCCAAACTCTGGGGAGAAATTTCAAAGTCTTTCAAAAAACGGTACAGGGAGAACTGGATAATCACATGCAGAAGAATGAAATCAGACCCTTTTCTTAAACCACTCCCCAAAATTAACTTTCAGTGTATTAGAGACTTAAATATTAGACCCAAAACCATAAAACTCATAGAAGAAAACATAGGGGAAAAAGCTCCTTGACATCGGTCTCGGGAATAATTTTTTGGACATGATACCAAAGCACAGGCAATAAAAGCAATCAAAAGCAAAATTTAATAAGTGGGACTACATCAAACCAAAAGCCTTCTTTCTACACAGCAAAATAAATAAAATGAAAAGGCGACCTACAGAATGGGAGAAACTGTTTGCAAATCATATATCTGATGAGCGGTTAATATCCAAAATACATAAAGAATTCATGCAATTCAGTAGCAAAAGCACAAACAGTTCAACAAAAGAACGGGGAGAGGAACGAAATAGACATTTACCCAAAAAAGACATACACATGGCCAACAAGTACATGAAAAGATGTTTATCACCATTAGGAAAATGCAAAAGAAAACCACTGTGAGCTATTACCTCACACCTATCAGAATGGCTATCATCAAAAAGACAAAAGATAACTAGTGCTAGTGAGGATGTGACAAAACAACTCTCGTGCACTATCAGTGGGAATGTACAGCTGCCATGGAAAATGGTATGGAGGTTCCTCAAAAAATTAGGAATGGAAGTACCATATGATTCAGAGATCTCACTGCTGGGTATATATCAAAAGGCAATGAAATCACTGTCTTGAAGGGATATCTGCACCCCCACGCTTATTGCAGCATTAGTCAAGATACGGAAGCAACTTAAGTGTCCATCAGTGCATAAATGGCTAAAGAAGTGGAATATTGCATACTATAAATAAAATATATACAATGGCATATTATTCAGCCATGAGGAAGAAGAAATCCTGCCATTTCTAACAACATGAATGGACCCTGAAGACATTATGCTACATGAAATCAGTCATTTATATGAGGAATCTACAAAAGCCATGCTCATAGAAACAAGAGAGTAGAATGGTGGTTGCCAAGTTGCTTAAACCAACAGGGCATTATTTTTCTCACGTAACAATAAATGCGGAGCAGGACAGCTCCTAGTGATGGTCATCAACTTGTGAGCTGAGGTCTATGGAATTCTCTTGTTTTTTTGTTTGTTTGTTTTTTCTCATGTTGCAAGGTGGCAGCAGCAGCTTTGCTCTCTGCATCTGCGTTAAAGGCAGGGATACAGAGCACAGTCAACCTCATCGGACTCAAAAGCCTATTGGTAAAGATACAAATGTAGGGATCTGAAGGGGTACGTGCACCCCGATGTTTATAGCAGCAATGTCCACAATAGCCAAACTGTGGAAAGAGCCAAGATGTCCATCGACAGATGAATGGATAAAGGAGATGTGGTATATATATACAATGGAATATTATGCAGCCATCAAAAGGAATGAGATCTTGCCATTTGCAACGACGTGGATGGAACTGGAGGGTGTTATGCTGAATGAAATAAATCAATCAGAGAAAGACATGTATCATACAATCTCACTGATATGAGGAATTCTTAATCTCAGGAAACAAACAGGGTTGTTGGAATGGGGGGTGGGGTGGGAGGGATGGAGTGGCTGGGTGATAGACATTGGGGAGGGTATGTGCTATGGTGAGCACTGTGAAGTGTGCAGGACTGTTGAATCACAGATCTATACCTCTGAAACAAGTAATACATTATAGGTTAAGAAAAAAAAAAAGGAGAAGATAGCAGGAAGGGAAAAATGAAGGGGGGGGATCGGAGGGGGAGACGAACCATGAGAGACTATGGACTCTGAGAAACAAACTGAGGGTTCTAGAGGGAAGGGGGTGCGAGGATGGGTTAGCCTGGTGATGGGTATTAAAGATGGAGCACTGGGTGTTATATGCAAACAATGAATCATGGAACACTATATCAAAAACTAATGATGTAATGTATGGTGATTAACATAACATAATAAAATTTAAAAAAAGAAGTAAATGAGATTTAAAAAAAAGCCTACTGGTAGACTAGCTGCTGTGCAGAAACTGTCTGAAAATCACGGTTTCAGGAAGGCTGAGAAAGTGGGTGTTTAGCTTTTACATCATCTCTAATGGAAGTATTCATCTACCACAGCATCAAACACATTTTTGGTTTTCCTCTTCTCGGTCTTTCCTTTCTCTATGCAATATAGTTTATCTGTAAATATCGTAAGTATGGGAATAAGATAGACAGGCCCCACTCCTAAATACCTATCGGACCATCTCTGCATCTCCAATTTCCTTCCCTGTAAAAAGGGGATATAACTTGTTATAAGATTAAACTTAGAAAATATATAATGTACTTCAGTGAAGTAATATTAGTACAAGATGTAAGTGGTATCAATATTAAAAGTATCAAATATATGAAATGCATTTATCTTATTCTCTGACTGTATCTTAGCTCTGCCATGCTTAGTACGGAAACTTCTCGAGGGAAGGAACCACATCGCAGTCATCTTTGCATATTTAAGATTTTCTATAACCTTGCTGTATACATTATCAGACCTCACTAAATGTTTCCTGAACCTGTTGCTGAGCTTAAGACCTTGACCATAACCAAGAGCACCAGGATGCAAACCGTTGAACAGAAACATACATTAAATATAACACCTTTCCCAATATAAATGGCCATCTTACTAGGCTCTGCTTGATGTTTATTTCTAATATCAAGTTGTCAGTTTGTTCAGGATGGCAGAATCATGTCCATTCCAACAATGAGGTTTTGCACTAGAAAAACAGATTATGAGAGTAATTTTTTTCAAATGCCCTCTTCATTCCTCTCAGACATATCCAAGTCGACTTGGCATAGGTCTGCTCCAACAGATGGGCTATGCATGGAGCCCCAAAGGCCTGCAAATTCAGACTGTGAGATTGGAAAGGAAAGCAAATGTCAGCGATGAGGATCCTCCTAGGAAAACATTTTGCCTCAAATACCAACCTCCCTTTACCTATTAACTTCTTAAAGAGCAGACCTTTCTATACAGTGTGTAAAAGCAGGAGTGTGTGCTCAGCAGGCAAATAACAGAAAGTGAATGTTTATAAGATAAACTAAGTAAGTCAAGCCAAGAGAAAAAGTCTAGCAGAAACCAAAAATGTGCAAACATAGCTCACAATCAGTCTATGATTTGTCTCTATAAAAAAAGTACCAAATGCCTCAGCTCAGTCCCTGGAGAGGTAACTGTTTCACATGGGTTAAAAAAAAAAAAGTATTACATTTGATGAATTAAGGATGAGCCCTACTTAATGGACAGAGTGTAATTAAAGATTGCACTAGCTGTTTTGTTTTTAGAGAAAAAAAGCAAAATGATAAAACCAATATTAAAGCAAACAAGTAACAGCAAGTTTTCAAATTAAAAGTTTCAGGAATAAATAAACCAAATAGTGATAGAAAACTCTGTGAAAACCCACAAGGATATGGCTTAGGATATTGCCCATCAATTTGGCAAAGATTGGCAACATAAAAATTAGATTCAAACCTGAAAGTGACCCCATCATCAAATTAGATCAGGCCAAGAAAATTAATGGGGTGGTCTGGGTGTGACAGAAGCAATAATACATGTGTGTCCTGCTACACTCTCACCCAATTTCTCACATTACTCTGCAATAATGAAAGCAGAGTGTTCTTGGAATGATTAGTTTGAAGATAGAGCATTTTTAAAATATATCTGAAGCAAAGCTATTTTTAAGAAATACATACACATATATTTACATGTAATTGAATCAGTCCAAACGTTTATTTGAGGGGAGGGAGACAGATAAAAGGAATGAATGATAAAATATTAAAAACAGTAGATTTTTTTCTAGTTAGAGATGTCAAAGGAAGTAATTATTTTTTGTATTTCAATAATTAAGAGATAATTTTAATCACAGTATTAGGTTCAATATACATATATCAGCTTAGATTTTTTAAAATGACATTTCACCAATATTTAAATAGTGATATATTTACTATTGCTAACTTCCATGGGAGGGAAGCAACTTATTTTGCAATATAGTTTCTTGACTTACAAAATAAATACAAAGTATCCTCTAGATATTTAATGCCATCATACTAAATCTTTTCTTCTAGCTAAGATTATGCATATAAAATATTTCAGCTACATGAGGTTTTAATATTCTCTATTTATAATCTTTGTGCATTTATGAAATTTTTAATGGTCAGAGACATATGATAATAAGGGATAATGGCAAGCTGGGTTGTTTAAATATTTATTACATGTGTTATCTGGCCCTGTGATAGAAATTTATTTTTGCATATAAAGAAATTAGCTTAAGTTTATATTTTTCTTGCTGCAAAACTCCCAAAACAAAAATTAGATATTTTTGTCATAAATCCAAGTTAAATGTTCTAAAATAATTTTAATGCTACATTTTGTTACAGAATGATGTTTTTTATAATTACATATAAAGTCTTCTGTTAAACTTAACAATTGTTAATTATATGTCAGGTATTTTATTTTTTTTATTTTTTTTTAAAGATTTTATTTCTTTATTTGAGAGAGAGACACAGCGAGAGAGGGAACACAAGCAGGGGGAGTGGGAGAGGGAGAAGCAGACTTCCTGCTGAGCAGGGAGCCCGATGCGGGGCTGGATCCCAGGACCCCGGGATCATGACCTGAACCGAAGGCAGACGCTTACGACTGAGCCACCCAGGCGCCCCTATGTCAGGTATTTTAATTCATTCGACAAACACTGATTGAGTCAATATTAAGTGTGACATATATTCATGGGGGATAGAAAAATAAAAAAGACCCTTTTCCAGCCAATGGTCTTGTAATCCAGAGCTTGCTATTTATTTATTTTTATTTTTTAAAATATATATTTATTTATTTTAGGGAGAGAGAGAGAGAGCATGCATGAGAGGGAGGGGCAGAGGGAGAGGGAGAATCTCAAGCCAACTCCGCACTGAGCACAGAGCCCCACGTGGGGCTTGATCTCACAACCCTGAGATCACAACCCTGAGATCTTGACCTGAGCTGAAACCAATGTTTCATGGAATGATGTTTAATCGATTGCGCCACCTAGGTGCCCCCAGAGCCTGCTATTTAGGCACACGCAGAAATCAGTATTCGTAAAATAATTTGGTACTTAGAACAGAAGTCAGGGAGGACACATCATTCCAGGGGGGAGTCTAGGGAGACTCCCTGGAGGAGATGACCTCAGCATTCTTTCTAGAAGGATGAGAAACATTTAACTCAACAAAATGAAAAAGTATGGCATTCCAGGGAGACAAGCACAGGAACCTAGGCAGGACATTACCATATAGCAGCAGGTAACGCTACGAAGGAGGCTGAGGCTGGAGAGACATAGGCGCAGGTAATAGAGGTCTATATGTCACATTCAGGAGCCTGGTCTTATCTTGCAGGTAATGGAGTATCACTAAAAGATTTTGAGCAGAGGAATGATGGGGTCCTCTTTTTGCTTTAGAGCATGGGTGGGCAACCTTTTTCTGCAAAGCACCTGACAGCAAATATTTTAGACTTCGTGGACCCTCTGGTCCCCATTACAAATACTCAACTCTGCTGTTAAAGCACAAAAACATCCACAGACAGTAAGGAAGCAAAGAAGTGTGGATGTGGGCCAGTAATTTATTTATGGACATTGAACCTCATATAGTTTTCATGTGTCACAAAGTAGTATTCTCCTTTGATTTTTCAAAAAAAAATTAAAAAATGTAAAAACCATTTTTTGTTTGTGGGTCATACACAAGTAGACAGCAGGTCAGACTTGGCTCACAAGCTGTCGTTTGCTCACCTTTGCTTTTACATCTATCACTCCGGCCAGATCTATTGAGCAGGGAATTCAATGAGACGAGGCTGGAGTCACAGAGACCCAGGAAGAACCTATTTCAAGTCATTCAGTACAAGAACTAGGCGAGTCTGAAAAAAGATACTGGTAGTAGAGATTGAAAAGAAAGGGGAAAATCAAGAATATTTGGGCACTGAATCAGCAGAATTTGATAACTTAGAGATGAGCATAAGGGAAGTATCACAAAAAAATATCCAGGTTTCTGAAATGAATGACCGGGTAGATGGACTATTACCAAATGAATTAGGGGAAGGATACAGTTTAGTGCACACAGTGATAGATCCAGCGAAGTCTGAGAAGCTTAAGAGCTGTGGACAACTGGCCTCATGCCACTGGATTACCTAACACCATGTTCCATTCCTTTGCAAACCTTGGCCTATTCTCCGCTTTTATACTTACGAATATACTTCATCATCCTGGGCAACTTGCATTCTTTCAAATTTTCTTATTTCAGAGAAGCTAGTCTTTCCAGTGGTTCATTTTCCTACTGAAGTTTATACTGAGTTTATTAAATCTGTAGCCTCTTGTTTTCTATCCTACAGTCATTTATATTACCTTCAGTCTCATTCTGCTTTTTTTTTTAATTTTTAATTTTTATTTATTTATTTATTTTTTATTCTTATGTTAATCCCCATACATTACATCATTAGTTTTAGATGAAGTGTTCCATGATTCATTCTGCTTCTTTAAGTAACTCTACCAATCTCTTCCATTCCACTCCATTGATACCAGTAAGTTCCTCTAGTTGCTATATACAAATCAAGTCCCAGGGGAGAAGCCAGGGCAAGACCAAACCAAAGAAAAATCAATGAAATAAAAAATGCTTGTAAACTCGGGGATTCCTTCCCTCTCTATTTCCCCAACTGGGTGATTCAGAAGTCTGGGGGAGTTGGGACTAGTAAAAATGTGTCCGTCGGTTTCAAAGAACAGGTTGGAGAGAAACTAGAGACACTGGGGAAAATAACCCACTTCTGCTTCTTTAATGTGGGTTAGGTTGGCTTCACCGTAACCCTTGATCCCACCAGACTATCTGGTCACAGGGGCATCAGAAACAATAAAGCAATTAAGGCTAATGAATTTAGGGTTACTTAAATTGGCAAGAGGCATGAATTAACAAAAATGTAAGTGGGAAGAAGGTGTTTTTTTGCTGTGCAAGATTGTTTCTCCTAATGCTGGAAAACTAATGGCCCCGGCCCAGACTCTCCTGAGAATTTAGAATGAGGTGTCAGAGAGGCACATATAATGAGACTTTGCCAGAGAAGAGGCACACGATTTTCAAATAATAGTGTCTCTGAGAATAACAACACAATTGAAAAAGCAAAAATATGGATCGATTGAAAAATAGTAAGTGATGTGAATACAAAGAACACAAAACTGCCAATGGCAATAATGAGGACAAATGGACAATGGAACACAATAGTAATTGCATAGACCTGTTTGAAAGTGTCAGTATATTTGAGTTGCACCAAAATACCCGGAGTTTTCCTCAGTTTTTGCATGGAGCCCAAGCAGATAGAATTGAGACTTGGGTGTCACAATTTGCATAGCTCTTTTTTTTTTTTTTGGTCCATTTGATAGTAAATTAAGAGGATGTCTAAGAAATTCTTAGCTGAGCAACTTCTCATGTCATGTGTAAGAAACACGTGTACCATTTGAACTTTGGTGACCAGAAGGAAAGAATGGGTGGTTTGAGAAGAAGTTTGTCTGAGTTTCTCCAACCCCGTAGGGTGATCCTGAAGATTCCATCTGCTTAGTTTACATGAAAATTTTTCTATTTTGAAGATGGCTGCCTTAAACATTAGGCTTATACTACAGATCTCTCTTGCTCTGATTTCTTGGATTTAAATTTCATTTAAATTTCATTTCTGATTTAAATTTCATTCCCTGTGACTTTTCTAGCGGGGAGGGGGGAATACTGTTGCTAGAAGATGGGATTTTTGATGGCATACTAGCTGCAGTTATGTTTCCTATTTTATTGTCACCATTTACACAGTGGTTCCTTTTTTTTTTTTTAAGATTTTATTTATTTATTTGAGGTAGCGAGAGAGAGCACAAGCTCGGGGGACAGGGAGAAGCAGGCTCCCCGCTGAGCAAGGAGCCCCATGCGGGGCTCAATCCCAGGATCCTGGGATCATGACCTGAGCCAAAAGCAGACGCGTAACTGACTGAGCCACCCAGGCACCCCACAGTGGCTCCTTTTTAGAAAGCACAGTTACAAACATTGTGTCTAACATTCATATCCATGAAAGCACGTGTTATCCACATTTTAAAGGACTAATGGAGGTTAGGAAACTTACCCAAAGACACATACCTTTAAACGCTGCTGCCAGGATTCAAACCCCCCTACTGAGCTCCAGAGCTGCATTCTAATTACTCCACCATGTAGCCCCACTATAAATCAGTCACTTAGCTTTCTGGTAGGTACCTCAATCCTTTGTCAGCTGCTCAGATTAATGTAGTTGTCCTGTGTCCAGTTAATTCTGAGCACCAAACTCTGTAAATCAAATCCCAAAAATGCTCTTCTTTTAACGAGTCAAGAGGCAAGACATATAAGCGCTTGCTCAAGGACCTTTTCAACTCTTCATAAACATGGTTCCATAATTTATTAACTTGGAGATACAAAATTTGGTGAATAAAAGTAATCACTGGGGAATGCCCATTTTTGTTGGAGTTTTTTTATTAGAGTTGCCAGTATGCACTGGGTCCCAGCACCCATTCAGTAGTGCTTACTTTTACTCATTGCTCTCCTTGTTATCTAGCTTGCATATTTAAATACGCACATTGTTCGTTTTGCTGGTGTGTGGAAAGGTTATTCATCACAGAGTTAGTTAGCTCTAATGTCCATACTCTAACTTGTCAATGCTATAAAATGTTACTGGAGATAATTTCTCTTTCTCTCTCTCTCTGTAAAAGCAACCATGATCTAAAAATTCAAGGTTAATAAAAGTGTGACTGGAAGATCAATTCTCCAAAAGGAGGTGGTTCATTCAGGCTAAGACCCCAGGTTGATAGACTTTTCTAGTTTAAATATTCCATTAAAGAAATAAATCAGTTTTATTTGAAGATTTCAATCTAGGATCAATAATTGGAATCATTTAGGTTAAAAAAAAATCTCAGAGCTGTTAACATGAAAATGTCTCCTTTTTTGTTAGTCAAAAGCACTCTTGGTTTTACCTGAAGTAATGATTATGGCAGACAGAAGGAATAATGATTTGTGCTGTTATAATAAAGTTTACTCTAAGTTTTCAGGTTGATTGTTGTCAGTCTGGAGATAAAAAAAAATAAAATCTATGAAATTATAAATGGTCTGTGTATAGATGTTACATTGGATAGATAAAAACCACAAATGGTTGACCCAGCTACTGTTTACCTTCTAACAGGTCCATGATTTCTGCCCTGTGAGAAGGCACATGGCTACACAGTACTTAATATATTAAGTGTCCGTATTCTGTTTCATCTGATCCCCGACTGGAGGGTAAATGCAAAAAGTGTGTGCCTTTACTGAAGAAAAGCCAACTGATAATCTACCACAGATCTTTCCAAAAGCTCTGCCCAAATAGAGAGCATGGTATTTAGTGGCAGCCACATTTCCTTTTGCAGGACTCTGATTTGGAGATTGGAGATGTGTGGTGAAAGCTTATCGGTTGATAGACCAGAAGTCAAGGTCTTTAAGACAAAACACATATAATATTAAACAACTGAAAGCTTGTGTTGTGGAAGCTATTATCAATCAGAAGTTATGAAGGAGCTGAATTCGTGGGGTAGAGAAGATTAGATATACAGGTGAGAGTCTGAATTAAGTTGTTGATAAAGTAAAACTTATAGAAGCAGAAATAATGAATCTGGACCCCTGCCTCATACCATATACAAAAATTAACTCAAAATGGAGCAGAGACCTAAACGTAAGAGCAAAAAATTTAAAACTCTTAGAAGAAAACACAGATGTAAATCTTCATGATCCTGGATTAGACAGTTTTCTTAGATATGACACCTAAAGTACAAGCAACCCCCAAAGTAGATAAACTGGAGTTCATCAAAATTTAAAAATTTTGTGCTTTGAAGGACATCAACAAGAAGATGAAAAGCCAACCCACAGAACAGGGAAAATCTTTATAAATCACATATCTGATTAAAGTAGGCATTTCTCCAAAGAAGATATGCAAAGAGTCAACAAGTGCATCAAAAATTGCTCAATATCATCAGCTAGCCTTCAGAGAAATGCAAATTGAAAGAAAAATGAGACAATGTTTCACATCTACTAGGTTGGCTACAGTCATAGGCAGATAATAATAAGTGTTGCCAAGGATGTGAAGAAATTGGAACACTTATACATTGCTGGTGAAAATGTAAAATGGTGGTACTTTGGAAAACAGTCTTGTCATTCTTCCAAAAGTTAAACATAAAGTTACCATATGATTCAGCAATTCCATTTCTAAGTGTATGCCCAAGAGAAATGAAAACCAATGTGCACACAAAAACTTGTACATAAGTGTTCATAGCAACATTATTCATAATAGCCAAATAGTAGAAAAACCAAAACATACATCAGTTGTTGAATGGATAAATAAAATATTGTATATCTACATGCTATATCTTGTATGAAACTAAAATATTGTGCTAAGGGAAAGAAGCCTGTCACAAAAGACCACATGTATGATTTCATTTATATGGAATGTCCACAATGGACAAATATATGCAGACAGAAAGTAGATTAGCTATTGCGTAGGACAGGAGATGGAGGGCAGTCACTGCTAAAGGGTATGGGGTCTCTTTCCTTGGGTGATGAAAATATTTTAAAATTGACAATGGTGAAAGTTTCACAACTCTGTCAATATTCAAAAAATCATTGAACTGTAGACTTTAAATAGATGAATAGTTTGGTATGTGAATTATATCTCAAAAAGCTATTACAAAAAAAAAAAAGCTGGATCCCATCAGTTTCTTAATGACATTTTAGTTTCCATAAATTACATCAGTGTCTTTTCCTGTTCCCTTGAATTCTGGCTGTGTAACACAGATACCTATCTCCCTCATTTCTACATTCTCCATTTCAAGAAATCATCCTTGTTACCATATAATATGTTTGCCTCTATTATATGATTCCATAACATATTAATAGAAGGTCTTACATGAAGATGCCTGCAATTTCACAGTCTACATTGCCTCAGTGTGTGTTATGAAACTATGCCATCATACAGAAAAATCTTCATAAAAATTAAAGGGAAGATCCTGAAGTCAAAGGAGCAGAAACCATTCCTGTCTTGGGTGTAATTAGCAGTGGATGTTTAGCAAAAAACTCCTGTAAGCTTATCTGGGCGACAACTTGGTTCAAGTGAAGATTTTCATATTTTTACATAATTTACAAATTTTACTTCAAAAAGAATCAATGTGTTCAACATATACTATGGGCATCTTCTTGCCCTTATTTTTTAACAAATTAAATTTTGAAAATCTATAAAAAGAAGGGTTAAGAGACTAGTCTAGGTTTCAATATTCATGCTGTCAATGGCATCTTCTACTGTAAAATCAAATGTCTAGACTACAAGCTTAATGATCTTTCTATAAAACCTGTTAATTCATTTAAAACAGTTTTTGTGTGATTCTGATGTGTGCCATGCCCAATTGTTCTTCTAATATAAAACTGATATACCAATGCACATAGACAAAAGACCTTGAAACACCCAGCAGTGCTTGTTAGTACAGTTAAAGCTATGAATTTCAAACAGTGCCTGTCTTTTTTTTTTTTTTTCTGCTCCTGGAATTACAAACCCTGACTCAACCTTCAAATGGTGCCTGTTAAGGGTGGAACTGTCTGCTGAACACATATGTTCTAAACACACTGCGTTTGATATGAATAAATTAGTTCAAGTCCTGATCCCTAGGATTGAATGTATGTGCCTATATTTGGAAACTCTATCTTTACTGTAATCAGGTTAAAATAAAATCATTAGGGTGAGCCCTAATCCAACATCACTGGTTACCTTAAAAGAAGAGACACAGGGGCGCCTGGGTGGCTCAGATGGTTAAGCGTCTGCCTTCGGCTCAGGTCATGATCCCAGGGTCCTGGGATCGAGTCCCACATCGGGCTCCCTGCTTGGCGGGAAGCCTGCTTCTCCCTCTCCCTCTACTGTTCCCCCTGCTTGTGCTCTCTCACTCTATCAAATAAATAAATAAAATCTTTAAAAAAAAAAAAAGAAGAGACACAGATGCACAGGAAAAATGCCATGTGACAACAAGGCTAAGGTTGTGGTGATTCAGCTACAAGCCAAGGGACACCAAAGATTGCTGGCTGTCACCAGAGGCTCAGAAGGAACCAATACTGCTGACACTTTCATCTCAGACTGTTAACTGTTTCTATTGTCTTAGCCACGCAGTTTGTGGTACTTTGTTACAGCAGCCCTGGGACACTAATACAGTGTCCAAAGGTGACACATCTTACATATAAAATACATCTACTGTGGCCTCTACTTTCTTTTAAGGGAATCACTTTCACCTTGGGAACGCTAAGGTTTACAGAAACACAATTTTTAAAAGTATGGTATTAAAGATATCACAGGGAAAGGCTTTTTATTGTATAATTGTAAATTAATGTGAACATTTGAAAGTAACAAAATTATAACATTTGTTCAGCGTATGGTCTCTCTGTCCTCAGCATACAGATCACTTAAGATGCAGAGACAGGGCACCTGTGTGGCTCAGTTGGTTAAGCGACTGCCTTCGGCTCAGGTCATGATCCTGGAGTCCCGGGATCGAGTCCCGCATCGGGCTCCCTGCTCGGCGGGGAGTCTGCTTCTCCCTCTGACCCTCCTCCCTCTCATGCTCTCTGTCTCAAATAAATAAATAAAATCTTAAAAAAAAAAAAAAAGATGCAGAGACAAATTTTTATTTATGTGATATGGTAAAGAAGTAAGTATTTTTAGAAGCAGATATATTCTACAACCTTGTTTTGGTAACAATCAGCCAGTTCTGAGAAGAGCAAAAATATTTCTTTCCTTTGGGAATAATATAGGGTAGTGTTAACACAGGAGCTGGCTCTTTGGAAATAATATTTTGTAGGTCAGAATTTTTAAAGTACACCATACTGTTCATTATCATATGGGCTGGGTGCAAGTGAGCATGAGAGAGCTTGTGGTTTGTTCGTCCCTTCTACTCCAAGTAATCTGCTCAATGTGCAGGACTCAAAGAGGTGTGTGACATTACCAAGAGATGTTGGCTGTTGGTTGAATGAGGTAATCCACAGTTGAAACAAAGGAGACAAAACAAAGATAACAGACTATAACACAAATTGAGGACTACTATAGCAAAAGTGTTTACAAAATACTGTTAGCTGAGACGACATTTAAACCAGTTGTGTTGGGGATTTCAAGAAAGCCTGATAGAGAAAGGGACATTTTATAAGGTTCTATAAGGAAGAAGAAAGGTGCATTCCCCATGTCATGAAATGAGAGAGGCAGACCAACTTACTTGTCATATAACACTGAGCTGCTGAGATAGAAGATGCACAGAGTATTTTCACTGAAACCAAGGAAAAAACCCCAGTGCTATTCAAATGAACCCCATAGGTCCCAATTTAGGAAACCACTAAAGATCTTTCAGAGAAAGAACCAGGTTTTTTTTTTTTTTAACGAATGAAAGTATAATGAAATTTACAGAAATATTTCAAAGACACTAAAGTATTCATTTAAGAGACATGAATATGACGTTTGAGATTTTTAGATAATAGAGAAAATCAAGTGACCAACTTCATCTTCTTTCAGCGCATATATCACTCAGTGGCACAGATAATGGGGTTTTATGTGTTCCAGTGTTATATCCATGACTAAGATATAGTCCTCTAGCTACTTATAATCTAGGGAAACAAGTGGGATATATCAGACATATCAACAATGACCTAATACGAGTCCCACGTTTGTAACTACATTGGCATGACAGAGAAAAAGCCATCTGAGCTTCTGCACAGCACATTGGCCATGAGGTCATTAGTTATCTATATGTATGTGTATTATTCTTCCCACCTAAAATTAAAATCTCTACAGTTACGACCTCAAAAGATGGATATACTTTTTATTAAAATAGGTAATTATTGAATAATATGCTTCCCATATAAATCCTAAATTACCTCTCTGGTAATTTTCTGATTAAAGATATTAGAGACACCACTTATTGCTAACGTTCATGCTAAAAAAGAGTTCCTAACCTACTTTCGGTGTCTAACACAGGATCAGATATGTCTAGACTTTAGGAGGACAATTGAGTTTACTGCCTAATAACGTTTGGTCAATTGGCCTTTACAAATGTGAGGCTCATTTCTACATGTCAAGAGCTGTTCTCAGTGAAAGCAGAATCTGCATCCCAGAACTCTAATTCTGTTAGATGCCTACAGTATCAGTCATACCCTATCTCCGTTCTTCACAATGATAATGTCAGAGTATCTGGGCTGCAGAATCCTTGACATGTTCAATCCCAACCACCCCCCACCCTCCCCCCGCCACCTTCGCTACCTCTCTCTTTTTTCTATCTCTCTCTCCTTCTGGTCCTCATCAGTGATTTAGTTATCAAAGGTGAATTAGAGTCAGGCAAGCGGCAAGATTATGCATGAAAAATGCTGATATGCCATGTCTGAATATTAGACATCTGTCATGATAGTATAGAATACATTTATAATCATATATTTATGTTCTAGTCCCTAGATCCTACATAGTCAAAGGATTAAAAAACTGCATTAGAAAGAAGTTAGAAAGATAGCAAAACTGAGCAGAACCACAGGCAATAGCAAATGAGGAACCCCAAGTAAAAATAAAAGAGGATGCACAATTTGCCTATGAAGGTAGAGCTAGAAAATCCTTAGATATCATATAGTCCAATCTTATTTTTAGAGTTGAGGAAATTGAGACCCAGAAAAGCTGAAATCATGTGGTTTAATATGTGCCAGAAGCTGCACTCAGTCCTTTGTATATATTGTATCATTTGATGTGCATGACCCTAATCTGTTAGGCTTTGTCCCCATTAAAGAGGAGGAAACTGAGGACCAAATTGGTACAATTAAGTAACCTCCTGTAATCAGCACAAAGCGTTAGGGGTAGACTCAGAATTCCACTCACTTCTCTTTTCACCAATGCCTGTGCTCCGAAACACTTCATTACACTGAAAGAACAAGGGCCAGTCTGTAGGTTTCCGGAACCCCAGTCTAATCTTTAAATATATCCTTTCTTCCCCCTGAAATGAATGGAATAGTCATTTCATTATTCTTATTTGAAAGTGAAAGGATAAATCCAAACAAATATATTTAAAAATGTATCATAAGTAGATGAAGTGTAAAAATAGTCACCTATGATAACGTAATGTGGAGTCCAATGTTGGTGCTCTTAATGCAGTTTTAGAGATCAGCAATGCAGTGCATTCACCCAAGAAGCATGTCTCAGTGATTCTCAATTAGGTTATGGGGCTAAAAATGTGTATATTACATGAAGCAATGCTTATCTATTAGCGGACAGTATCTTTATTCTTCTGTGTAAATCGGAAGGTGATAAAGGCAGAAATAAATTTAATAACAAAAATAAGATATTTCGTTGTTTTTACGATTACTGGAACACTTTATGAAAGTTGTAATTTTAATTCTTTGTCCTCATAAACACAGTGAGCTCAGTTCAACCAAAGTTACTGGCTCTTTCCTCTGTTCCAGGTGCTATTGTGGCATAATATATCCCATTATAATCATATACTTGATTTGGGGATCATTAGTTATCTTTGTTCAATTGTATTCAAAGGCCCATATTCAATTGAGCATTTCATAAATAGCGCTTGATGTTAATGATGACAACAGATTCAGTGAGATTAAAATTAGTGATTACTTATAGCAAAAACTTCAACAGAGTTTAAAGAAATTTAACCCATGCATTTTGGATATCCTAAACAGTCAGATCTGTATCAACTTACAAACTGTGTCTGTCTATGGAGAAAAAAAAAAAAAAAGAGAATGAAAGCCTTGGTTATTTCTGAGTAGAATGAACACTGCTATTTTTAAAAACAAACTTATCTCTAAAACTTTTAAAGTAGAGTTCTGTCCCTGTGTATTTTCATGATAATCTTCCTATGGCCTTTAAATAGAATTGCTGGTCTGAGGTATGGAAATCAGGCAAATTACAGGAATGTTTATAGAGGACCTGAGTTTTCGGAAACTGTACTTTATAGATCGTGGGTGGTTGCTTTTTTTTTTTTTTTTTTTTTAAGACTTCCATCCTGATTAGGATCACGAGCCCTCCCTCGCCTACAAATGCTTTGGTTAGCTGCTCACCTATGTGGCCAGCAAAATAAAAGCTATAGCACAGATGAATAAAGGTACAAAAGTAGCAACTGAACAACGAAAGAGAAAGAAGGTAGACTCAGAGGTGTCCTAACAATAAATAAAAGCCACAAATATAATGAGATTCAGTAGACAGTCACGGCAGATACTAAGTTTGAATTATTTATCTAATGATAATTCATAGTCATGAAGTCACTTCTGACACAATGGTTATGTAAATTTCATTTTCCATGAATTTTTCCATGTTTTTTCCTTTTCCCCATCATTATCACACAGTGCTACACCAAAGTCTGGCTCAAAAAGTGCCACTTTTAGTTCACAATGTAGAAGGATTTTATGAATTATATTGTTGGGAGACAGTTCTCCATGGGTCTCTTGTGCTTCTGTGTGTTGTATGAGAGGTACTAACTAAACTTTCTTTGACCTGTCTTTCAAAGACCTTTGTATAGCAAACAGCCTAGGAAGATAGGATCCTATTTTTTTCCCTCTGGAACAGAAGAGAACCAGTTACTACCCATTATAAAAGATTTGGGGTTTCCTAAGCAAGCTCAGGTTTCTGTCCTGTAATACTAGCGCCCGGGCATGCGTGCACCATCTTGGCTCATCTGTGTCACTCCTCTGTGCTATGATAGCTTGAGGAACTGACTGACGTATGCTGATTCTCATGTTTTTTGTTGTATTGTGAGTCATCAAATCCTCTGTCTCTAATCTAGGAGTCTCGGGTCTTCTGTTAACATTCATGAAATTGTGGTATCCTCTGACCCAAGAATCTTGGGTGTTCAGACAACATCCATAAAACTGAGATAGGCTAACTTGTTAGCATGCAAGTTGGATAAAACCTCAGACTCTGCATAGTTCTTGAAATGTATCTCTCATGAAATATCATTTTAATAATGTGGTAAATATTATATGTTGTTCAAGAAAGTGCTATTATCATACCCAAATTTCATAACATACCCAAAGTTTTTGGTGTGCTTTTAGTTCAAGGCTTCTAGACCTCCTACAGGAGACAAGGATGTAAGTAAAATGCGGTACTAATCTTTTGGAATTTACTGCATAGGAAAATAAATCTAGAAATGAACTAGACATCTACATAAATACCTATACTTAGTAAGACAGAATATAAATGCCAATAAGAATGTCAGTGGGTCACATAAGTGAGAAAAAAATACAATGCAGGATTCTTAATTATTTCTTCTGGATTTGATTGCAGAAATGCCTTTTATATAATCAGTTTCATGACATATACAGTCATTGCTTGGAAGTATCCAAGGACACCACAGAGAAGGCACTCACCACCTTGCAAAACACTCATTTCTGCATTTGATAGCTGTGGTTGTTAACATATTATTTCTTGAATTAAAAACTGCCTAAAGAGAAATTCTATAGTCTCACCTGCTTGCAGCTCTAATCCTCCTTCTGCAGAAGCATCCTTCAAATGTTGTGTAATCTCACTCTCAACTGGGCTCTTATTCAGCCATTCATTTCTCAGCATACATCTCCCTATGCGACATTTGCACAAATGATCATTTAAGCCCAAATACGCAAGTTTTCGTTTCCCCTGTTAAATTTCATCTTACTGATTTTGACCTTGAATTCCAGCATGTTGAAATGATTTTGAATCTTGATTCTGTTTTATGGCTATAGCAAGGTTACAGCATAATTTTATGATCACAGGACATGCTACAAAAATTACTGAATGAGCTTTGCAATAATATATCGAACCAATGAGTATGCATAAGCTTAATGTTATTTACCTGTGGAAGTTTAGCAAGAACTGAAAAAAAAAATTGAAGTACAAACCTCTGAATACCATTGCATGGATTTCATGTGATATTTCCACTTGTTATTTTTAGGAAGATGATAAATTAATTATCTGACCTCTCTCTAAAGAAATGAATTAGGAAGACTGTATGTTCCAAAATGTTCAGAGCAGAGGAATTAAACCACATAGTGTTCAGTGTTATTAATGATAATGTACGGCTATTGGAGCTAAAGAGCTTTCATATGTTCTCTTCATTTCTCTAAGTAATTAGATCCTTTCATTAGAACACAATCAATTTTTCATGTTCAGTGTACAGATAACATGATGATCGATGTTTTTGCCACCAGCTACATGATATAGAAATATTATATATGAAGTTTTAATAATTTTCAAAACAGAATGTCTGAATTTATTTTATATGCATATGTTTCTTTTTCCCTTTTGGCATTCTTATTGTTCTTCTCCTAAAATTTGATACAGATAGTTAATTTAAGTAGCCATTACCAGATATTATCAGCTGAATATGATTAATATAATAGTTGGGTTCTTAGCTATGAATTAAAATAATAAAATACATATTAGCTGTTTAAAAGTATTTTCCTGAAGCATAATCTGATGCTCTAAAATATATATTTTCACAATGAATTATGTTCATTAATATTTTGTAAGATATTTTATATTTTATTATTTATTTATTTTTAAACATTTTATTTATTTAAGAGAGAGAGAATGAGAGACAGAGAATATGAGAGGGAGGAGGGTCAGAGGGAGAAGCAGACTCCCCGCCGAGCAGGGAGCCCGATGCGGGACTCGATCCTGGGACTCCAGGATCATGACCTGAGCCGAAGGCAGTCGCTTAACCAGCTGAGCCACCCAGGTGCCCAATATTTTGTATTTTAATATGCACTTGTATATATAAACTATATGCTACTTCTAAGTTCTTTGTAGAATCAATCTCATCTGAAGTTAGTAAATTTGTATTATTTTAGCTAAATAATGTAATAACTTGATAATTTAACATAAAATAAATGACATGGAAATTAAACGTAATGTCTATAACTGGCATATTAGATTGAATCTAATAAGATACAATTAGAGAAAAAGCTTTATTTTCCTCAAATCCATATGTTCAATATGCTTTTGGGGAATCCCTTTCAGATCTCCATGAGATCTTACAGCATTAGAGTCATTGTCAATGATTAGAGTAAGTCCTATACTGGGGTTGGGGGAAGGAACAAGAACAACTCAGTTATTAATAACTCTGGTCCTAAATAAATCTAAACTTCACATTTACATCCAGCTAGCTGCACTTTTCCCCCTTCATTTTGGGCTTGAACTTTGGGTCCGGAACACCCAGTGGGGAAGGGGTTAAGGCTTAGTCTTTAGCTCTCCTAAAGGGTCAGTGCAGGGAAGGGGATTTCGGGCAGATGTGCAGAAGTCTTTTTGTACTAGTTTCTCTGTAGTTCTCAGTTGGCTAATGCCTGCTGACCATTATGCCATGCCCCCCCACTGTGGCACATCTATGAACACTGACCTTTCTGTGGGGCACATTTGTGACTTCTTCAGATACACTGCCTTATAACACACTCCCTTTGTATAGGACTGCACAATTCTCTCAAATGGGTTAGGTGTGCTCTAACACCCCACCTACCCCAGCAACTGTTCCCGGTGACACATCTTATACTTCTTTCTGCCTTATCTGGTAGCTCTCACGTGCAAGCCATCTTGATCACTTGAACCACTTCATCCACTGCAAACTTGCACATTGTACATATTCTGCAAATGCAGTAATATAGACCTTTTCCCTTATACTGCCTCCTCCACTTTTTTTTTTTTTTTTTACCATAACTGCCCAAAGCTTGGAAAAAAACAAAGCATGAGAATCAGGTAATAGTCACTATGTTCATATACATTCCTTTATGTAATGAACTGGGCCAAGCTCTCTCAAGAATTATCTTACTGAGTGTTCCTCAAATGCAATGTTAGTCCAACACATTTCTATAGCTGAGCACTTCATCAACTGAGAAGAATAATGCTACCCTGGACCTTCAGGGTTTTAAAACCCCAAAGTTTTAAAAATGGTTCCCTTGGCTTAGAGAAGAAAGCCCCATTCTCCTCCTGTGTGTGTCCATATATGTGTGTTGGGGGGGCATCAGTAGAAAATAGAGGAGGGCATATGAAATCACACAATATTCTCCATGAAGCTGACAACTCTACTTCTGTGGCTTTCTGTCACCATTCTGTTGGATTTCTGAACCTGTCTTATACGGGTTGATGGAGAGTTAAAACTATCGAGCACATCTGTTGTCAGTTATGAATATGTTTAGACATTCTTAGCAGATTGTGGACTATTTATTATCTGTTGTTCTCAATTTTGGAGTTTCAGCAATAATCTGAATCATCTAGAGAGTCCCATTCAATTGGTCCTTATGTTTTATATACATATAAGTACTTAATTTAAAATTTCAGCTAATAACTTCATCATGTTACAGTGTTTTGCTTGGAAAAAATCCTTCATTTTGGTTTTGAATCATAAAAGTTCTACTGAAATCAGTTCGGAAATGCAGCACACTATAACTCTTCCCTGGGAGATGAAAAATTCTGAAAAGTATTACAGAAAAAAAAATACTTATTTAATTTTGTTTGCACAACACTTTTTAAATATAAACTACTATTTTTATTTATTCTATCTGATAGAACAAGTACGGCTAGAACAAAATTTGGGGAACAAATATTTAAAAATAACATTTAAAAAGTACATAATGCTTCTGAAATTCAAGGTGATCACTCTGAAGACGAAATGAATTGCAGGTTAAAGTCAATTATCAATGTCTTAAAAGTGAGTGATTCTCTAGGACTTACTACTCTCTTTTTATTCAATCTCAAAGAAGCTTGTGACTTTAAGTAAACCTAGAAATTAACAGAAAATCTAATCTGATACTCTAACATTTAGCTGAAATTGTATTTTGGCAAAACTGAGTGAAGAAAAGGTCCACTTACAATGTATTTTTATTCTGTAACCCTACGTTCTATGAACAGATAAAAGGCAACATCGAGTCAAAATAAATTTGCATTTAACTGTGCTATATCTCTGCTTTTTTTCTCCTCAAGCGCAAGTATTGCTACTTGGAGCCTGTGCTGAAGTTACTGATTGTTGTGCTTAATGATACGTTTAGTAGCAATCCATTTTTCAGGCTTGGACAGCTGAGACACCAGTGTTGCTCCTTAATCCAGACAAAGTGAACCAAAATGAGTCATATAATTTTCTTACAGTGATGCAGGATCACAAAAATATATTATGTCGTACTCTAATAATACTGGGTCAAACATATGAAAGAACATGCCTCTCCGGTAAGTCCAGAAAACTACCAGGCCATGAGATACATTTATAAAAATAAGAGTATGGGGGGGGCACCTGGGTGGCTCAGTTGGTTAAGCGACTGCCTTCAGCTCGGGTCATGATCCCGGAGTCCGGGGATCGAGTCCCACATCGGGCTCCCTGCTCGGCGGGGAGTCTGCTTCTCCCTCTGACCCTACCCCCTCTTGTGCTCTCTCTCTCACTCTCTCTCTCTCTAATAAATAAATTTTAAAAATCTTTAAAAAAAATAAGAATATGGGGTAAAACTTAGCCCCAGGACCAACAGAAACCTGCAATGGACAGTTTTTTAAAGAAAAGAAAACATTACTCAGTATGATTTTCCAGCTCAACTTTACCATATTAGCTTAGGACTGAGCATTTAAAGAGTTGCTAATCTTATATGGACAATAACTATCAATAGTTCAAATTATAGGTTCATTATACATTTATTAATACATCAAAAGAGAAAGCTTCTTAATTTTCTAACTGATTGGATCTTAAGGCTTCTATATTTAGGGAGTTATTAAGGATTCAGAGTTTAGGCCTCGAGTATGGCAAAACTGGATTCAAACGTCTGCTCTGTAATCTTGGATGTTCATCATAAATTCTCCCGAGTTGGTTTTCTCATGTGAAAATGGAAATCAAATACCTCTTAAGTTTCTTTTGGAGCTTAAATTTGGCTAGTACATGGTAGTACTCAACAAGACAAGTCCCCTACTGGAATCAGGAAAGTATTCTAAAAAAAGCAAATTTCCTAAGGGATTCCACACCTTTCCTTTTTCCACACCTGACGCCATGTCTCAGCATTCAGCAACCTGGAGTGCAGGTGACTACTTACCTGTGTGCCCCTTGCACGATGGGCACGTTGAAGACAGGGGCTGTTTCTTGTTTCTCCTTTGTTTTCAATACACGGCGGGTGACTAGGTGCACTTGGCATATGTTAATATAGATATAATAAGCATTTGTAAAATTAACTAAAGTGACAATGGAAAAAAACAACATTTAGATGTATTTTGGCTTATTTTCATGATTATTAAAGTGTATTTAACTGAAGCATAAAATGTTCATCTAAAAACATTTTCTATTACAGTGTGGACATGAAAAACAACAGCTGCTGAATATCTATACACATATATGTATATGTGACATGTGTATGTGTGTGTGTTTACACATAAGGTATACGCACACACATTGACTATATTTCCCTCGTTAAGAAAACTTAGGTCTAGTACCTCCATCCAATAATAATAATGCATCTTATTATCACTACTATGAATCAATAATATCCACTAATAATGTTGACAACTATATTCATTAATAAACATTTACTGAGCTCATGCAATGACTTTACAATGTACATAGCGCCAAATTAGACTTTTTCCAGAGGGCTTTTATTCCAAATTAGACAGACAAACCAGACATAAACATGGACAATGAAGGTTAATGCATTCAGGGAAAGAATGAGTGACATCATGGCATATACATCAATACCTAATATTGAAAAGGAAAGTGAGAGATTCTAAATTGCTTAATGCAATTTTATCACCATTATCAAAAAATACCCATAACAGCCATAAGAACTCAAGCACACATTCTGGGAGAAGATTGACGCAAATGTCTCAAGTCAAGAAGGACCCCGAATACATTAATCACTGAACAACTAGTACGGCAGAAACAAGGGTTGCATTACCCTAGATTCTGAGTAACATGACATAGAACAAAGTTGCTCTAGGGAAAACTGTTCATAAAAAGCTTTTAATGGAAGTGAAAAATCACCTTTCTAGCAGTGTCTTTATGATCCTAAGAACAGATGAAGAGATGAAAAAGAGGTATGTTTTAGTGGACCTATTATCGCTATCTGATCATTCTTTCTTTTTTTTTGACTCATGAATTTTTAACACAAGCTTTAGTCATGTTTCTTTTGCTTCTGCATATCACAAGTCATTACAAAATGGTATTATTTCATGAAGAAAGAAACTTGAAAGAAAACACACTTAAATATTAGTAACTTACTAAAAGAATAATAATAAATAATGACTAAATCCCCATTAAATGGAATATATCCCTAAATATATTTATTAAATATTAAATATCTAAAGATATTTAAGAAAGGTAAAAATTTTTGTGACTGTGGTACATTTGTTTCTACAAATTCCTCTGTATGTGTTCTGCCAAACAATCTGTTCTGATATCATCCAGATTTTTTTCTAATTGAAAAATATATCCACTATCATTAAATATGTGAGTAAGCTAAACTTTGCAATCATGTGTTATATTGAAGCTCTGAACCTTTCCAACTGAATAACTTCAGCTAGTAAGTTCAACATTTCTAAGCCTCTGCTTTCTTGACTCTTCGGTGATAACTTACATCACAAGTTATTGCAAGGATTTAGTAATACAAGATATTTTAGTCTCCAATAAATGCCTGGCACCTAAGCAATACTATTTCATTAAAAATGTTAGGGTTTTTTTTTTTTTTTTAGTAAGTTTTATAATTATGCAGGGATGTTTCCTTCACTCTATCAGAAATATAAAACTATGATGATGATGATGATGATGATGATGATGATATTAGGGAGAGGGAGAAGGGGCGGGGCAGAGGGAGAGGGAGAGAGAAAATCTTAAGCAGACTCCATGTCCAGGGCAGAGCCCAATGTGGGGCTCCATCTCACAACCCTGAAATCATGACCTGAGCCGGAAATCAAGAGTCAGATGCTTAACTGACAGAGCCATCCAGGGGCCCCAGAAATATAAAACAATTTAAAGATCATTATAAGATCTGAAAGTAAATAGGAAGAAAGTTTACTACATACAGACATAGCTTTCATCAACTGATTTTATTACTCATACCCAGGAAATCAACAATTAAATCAAAAACCTTCCAACTCAACAGTCTGGAAGCATTCTTACCCTAGCCAGCCACGATCCTGATTTCAGTAAGTTCACATGTGAACTGAAGAGTAAGAAGTCTATAAAGTTATTTTTTTTTTTCATGAAAAGAGCATTGCTATTTGTCAGAAGATCAAGAAAATGTTGGATCAGTTTTAGCAGAAAAATAGAACACAGGGACAAGGAAATCAAAGACCAAATCACTATCATTGATGTCTGTTACTAAGGCAGCTCAATGTCTTAGTGTGCAGATAGATGGAGTTCAGGAAATAAGTCAAGAATGTCATCGATTATTTAGGAGTAAAGGAAATTTAAAGTAGTGTCTCATAGCATTCCAAGCTACAAGTAGCTTTTAGTATATTGTGTATTTAATATTGGTAATTACAATGAGACACGAATCTATAGTGTATTTTATGAAATTTTTTGTAGGTAATTGTCCTTATAGGTTCTAGACCACAGTAACCATTATGCAGGGTTTGGGGACGAGTTCAAAGCCCGTGATTTTGTTAGCAGCTGAGAGAAGACAAGAACACAACTCTCTCTCGCTGATGTTTTCACTGAACACCATCTAGATTTTTAAAATAGCTTTCATACCATCATCTGTGAAATATAAATAGGAGGATAATAGCAATGTTCCAGAAAATATTCAATATTTGTAGCAATACAAATCAAATGGGTCAAGTGAAGAACTGACAGGCCAGAGATCCTTTAACAAGTAAATGCACTTTGTTTTAGTTACATTGTAGGATGCGGAAAGAGCTGAGGATAACATGCCAGCCTGATAAACCATTTCCAGGGTAGTATGATTCTTCGTGGATTTATGCCTTTGCACTCTTCAGAAAAATAAAAGTTTAACTTGAATGAAAGTCCAAGTTACATTTGCTGTAACAGTAGTTGTCGTTACAATTCAAGGATTTCTTTGATATTTATTGGTCAAAATTAACCAGTTTTAAGCTGTGATAGTCATTGTTGGAGTATGAAGTTATAATTATACACATATGAACAGCAAAACCACCAGCAATTTCTTAGCCATTTAGGAAGGACTCGGATACACTGAAATTTATAGATAGGGAAATCACAATGAAGGCTTTTGTGGAAGTATTTTCTTAATGTTTTATACTAAGATAAGAATCAGTCATGTAGGGCGCCTGGGTGGCTCAGTCGTTAAGCGTCTGCCTTCGGCTCAGGTCATGATCCCAGGGTCCTGGGATCGAGTCCCACATCGGGTTCCCTGCTCGGCAAGAAGCCTGCTTCTCCCTCTCCCATTCCCGCTGCTTGTGTTCCTGCTCTCGATCTCTCTCTCTCTGTCAAATAAATAAGTAAAATCTTTTTTTTAAAAAAAAAACCTTATAAAAAAAAGAATCAGTCATGTAAAAAGACACTTAATTACCCTAATTTTATATGAATGTTTTCAATAGATGCCCAGTGATTGTTCATACCAATATGGAAATTTACTTGATTTGATTAATCTTAGACTATTTCAAGAACACAAGTGATTTTATGTAATAAAATATATCATAATGAAACTGCCCCAGAATCTCTCTCTATTGATTGGAATAGATAACTACTCCATTGTTGATTAAAAATCTTTTCTCTGTGGAATTATCTATTGAGAAATTTGTCATATTTAAAAATTCTGGACAAATTTTCATAAAATACATTGCTTACTGTGTACCAGACACTATAATAAGCATTTTATGTGGATTATTCCATTTAATAATATTAATGCCCTATAAAATGGGCTATTATTACCTTCAGTAACAAAAGAGAAATAGAGGCTTAGAGAATTTCAGTAATTTAATTAAAGCAAAACTTGTTGCGAGAGGTAGAGCTGGAACTTAAACAAAGATTCATGGTTATATTAATAGCTCTCTAAGACACTTAAACCTAACAGTTACGGAGCACATACAGTGTGCCAACCCTCTGCAGAATACCTACTACGTTATCAGTTAATGCAGTCCTCACAATTCTATAAATTATGTGTGCCACAGGATGGCATTATGCCAAACTCTGGGCATAGAGAAAATGAAACTCTGGTGAATCTCTGTGTATAGTGAGTGAACATGTGGAGTTACAATAGATAAAAACTGAGCAGATTTCATACATCACACCTAACCATGGATATGGGAAAGCAAAGTTTCAGAAAGCAAAATTATGTGGTGGTTTTTAAACATGGTCTCATGTTTTTTAGACACTCAAATGGAGAGGTGAGGCCTATGTCAATGCCCTCTGAATTTGGCTCATCTGGAACCAATGGAAAGGAGAGGAAATGACACTGTGGTACTCCTGAGGCTAAGCCCTATGAGGCAATGCCACTTGGGTCTTATTTGCAGGAACACCTGCCCTTGGAGCCCTGGGTCTGCATGTGAAAAGCCTAACCACGGAGTCGCCATGCTGTGAGAAGGCCAGGCCACACTGAGAGGCCAAGAGTAGGTGCTATGATGGCACGTCTTAGCTTTGCATTATCCCAGGTTAGACACCAGATACACGAGTGAACAGAGTCCAGATGACTCCAGTTCCCAGACACTGAGCCATACTACGGCCTTCTAGTCTCGCATTCAAAGCCCCAGAATGTGTGTATCAGGCACACATCATTTCTGCTCTGCCTTTTTAAATACTGACCACAGAATCTGTGAGCATAATAAAATGGTTGTCTTGTCCTGATAAAATCTGGGGTGATCTGTTATGCAACAATAGCAATTGGAACAATGTTTTTAACAATTTTAAAACAATAATCATAATGCTAAGATACACCTCTAACAGCAGACATTCTTTAGCTGAAATAGACCATTACCAAAGAGAACTTGAAAACATAGTTTAGTGTGTAATATAGACCATAAAATACATTTACAATTAATTAATATTTCATTTATGGATTTCAAGGACATAATGAGTGAAAGAATGGAATGAAGGTAAAATGATCTCAATCTGTGCTGTTGATTATGGTTGCTAGTCACTGGCCAGTGTGGCTATTGACTATATTGAGATGCACCTAAGTGTGAAATACACACCAGAGTTTGAAACTAAGTATGAAAAGAGATGTAAAAAAACCTCATTCAGGGGCGCCTGGGTGGCTCAGTCGTTAAGCGTCTGCCTTCGGCTCGGGTCATGATCCCAGGGTCCTGGGATCGAGCCCCGCATCGGGCTCCCTGCTCGGCGGGAAGCCTGCTTCTCCCTCTCCCGCTCCCCCTGCTTGTGTTCCCTCTCTGGCTGTCTTTCTCTCTGTCAAATAAATAAAACCTTTAAAAAAAAAAAAAAACCTCATTCATAATTCACATTGACTCACCACCAAAATAATATTTTGGACATAGTCTCAATAGTTTTTATATTGATTACACATTGAAATGAATAATATTTTGGACAGTGGGTTACATAAAATATACTAATTTTCACCCATGTCCTTTTACTTATTATCGTTATTTTGACTCCTGAAGATTTAAAATTTAACTGTGCTTCGACTGATGTGTCTATTGGACAGAACCATTATTCTTCCCTGAAAAACCTAGACACTTAGTAAATAAACAGAGTAGAATCTAATTCATAATCCTCATCTTGCCACAGTATTTGGCAATTATGAAAAGGAAGATGATGAATTTTAGTTTATCTAATGGCTTCTATAACCCAAGGCACTAATAGGTGAATTTTAATTGCTATCACTCTAAAATAAGGAGAAAAAAAGACTCTATTTTAGAAACACACACAGGAAAGCTAACGCTGTCACATTAGATGGTGAATTTTATTAAAGCAAAGATGCTTTAGTTACGGTTTTGTTGTAACTATTTAAAACTCTCATTATTTTAAATTCTTTATTTTTACACTAAAATAGCTTGAATCTAAACTTTTCGCATATTTTCTCGTTAACTTCAAATTTTTTTTCTTGCCCCTCTGACCTCTTATCAATGTAGCTGATTTATATTTTCCTAGATTTTCACAGCTTTTAAAGCAGAGACCAGAGTGATAAAAATGTAGTAAATAAGATGATCTTTAAACAGAATCTCAGTATCTTAGGAACTGTTAAAAAAAAAGAAGAAGAACACATCGACATTTCAAAAGTAAGATTTCCAAATGTATTACAGTTCAAAAGTGGAAGTTTCTCTTCGAATGTTAAAATAACTGGGCACACGGGTTAGCCTTTCCACCCCTCATCAAACCCCACGCACACTCTAACCACAGCCTGACTTCTTTTCTTCCAGCGAACACAGGCTTCTCCTCACCCCTCACCATTCGTTCCTCTGTCACTCTTAATTCCAGACTTCACCCTATCTGCCAGGCTGCTTGAGAGCTGCTGCTGGTTTCATCTTAAAAGCCTGACATTTAGCCTTTTCGTCTCAGCTTCAGTCAATCAACTATGTGAACTTTGTGAATGTACCTTGCAAAACAGGTGGATGGTGTCAACCTGACTAAAAACTATGAGATTGACTGTTTCCTTCCCTCGAGAAGTGTGTAATTATGCCAAATGCAACTGTTGGCTTGCTTGTCTGATGGCCTTTCCATCACGCGCTCTCCTCAGAAAGACCTGAACACTGTCAGATAACAGCTGTGTGAAGCCGTTCGTGTCACCTCTGGGAAAACACCTGTCAGCCTCCATGTACAGTCGAAAGTTCAGTGAACGGGAAGACAGTCAAGATGGTGCAATTACAAGAAGAGACGGAGATGCCTCTAGAACAGAAAGCAGATTGGCCAGGAGTTCTGCCAATAACCACCCGTCATTATGTTCTGCAACAGTGTAAAAGTCTGACCAAGGTTTAGAGCTTCTGTTGCAGGTTCAAATGTCTTCAGGAGCCAGGCAGGGGAAATACATTTCTATTATTATTGCTACTAGTACTATTAAAATTGTTGCTGACTTACATGGCATGCCATGTATTGTTTTAGGCGATATGCAATATATTCATTTAACCCTTACACAAAGGCTAGAAGGTAGATACTATGATGCCCTACATTTTACAGATAAATAAATGAAGGCTCTGAGTAATGTGCCCTAGGTCACACACTAAGCAAATGCGGGATTCAATTTCAAGCAGTCCGCTACCAGAGACTGGCCTTAACATCCAGCCATACTGCTCCTGGGAGTGGTGACACTCATGTCAACCTAAAGAGCAAAGGTATTGCCCAAAGACATTCAATTCTGATCACAAGAAGTCCAAATGCATATGCCATCCAGTTTAGCTACTGATTTGTCTACAGTCCCGGGCAAAATAAAAGTTGGCACAATTTTTCTAAACTCCAGCCATGTGTTCTCATGTAATTTGAAATAAACCTAAACTTCTCACCGGGAAACTAAGTTTTATTTATAGTATCAAAATACATGCTTTAAAAAGTCTTTTCTAAGATTTCTTTACTTCAGTACTCCTTAATCCTTAAGTTCACTGCTTGTTTTATTTATAGTTCTAAGGTAAAGAAGAAACTTTTACAGTATACATAAATAAAAGTTGTTCACTTCTTCAGTCTAAAATGGGAGTTTTAATGAGTCTTTTTTTCCCCAAATCAACAAGTAAATGATTGAAGAAAAAAATACACTGGTTGTTGCTTATCGTACATAATATTATGATTAAATCTACGACTATAACACTTTACTTTTTAAATATTAACTAGTGGGGAAACTATTATAAAATATTGCTCTTTTTTATAATTAATGAAGGATGTGATAGAATAGTCACTTGTTTTACATCCAGTATTTTGATTTCTAAAAACTCTAGTAATCAAAGCTGGAGCTGCCTTCAATCACTTGCTATCTCAGAGGCTAGGTTCCTGACAAACACTTCTCTTAATTTTCTTTCTTTTTTTTCCACTTCTTTTAGTTTTTTAATACAGAGTCTTGGATATGCAAGAGAGAATTCTCTTCCATCATCTGATTAATAAGTAAAGAAGGGAATGTCCAAGTCTGTATTCATTACAGCACAAAGGTACTCACTGCTGTACCTGTGCATTAAGAGCAAGCTTCTGCTGCATCAGCAAGACAAACCCCCAAAGAATGATCCTTTATTGACTGAACTGTCCTCCTCCATCTTGTAAGGAAGAATACTTTCAGTTCTGCACTGGACAATTATTGACCAGTGCTAATACCTAAAAATGTAAAGTAAACTGTCTCATGGAAAAATGTATTCTCAAACCAAACTCAAGAAAAACAATTGTACTCGTTCTGAGATTCTATGGAAAGAAGCCAACCTTTCAAACTATCTTTAGTTACATTTGGAGGATTTTCAAAATGAACTTTCACTATTTCATATAAAGGCATATATTTCAAGTACAGTATTTTCTATTTATATTTGATTATAAACAAACAATAGACACACATACTTAGTTTCGACTTATAATAAACAACAGACATACATAAGATTTTAATGGGAGATTCAGTAGCAAAATAAATAGAAATATATTAAATAAATAGAAAAGACTTATTTTCAACTGTAAAATAAAAATATAATGTTACTATTATAAACCACAGTCAATATTTTTTTTTCTTTTTACTTCCCAAATCTGAGGATAAAGACCTCTGTATTATCAAGGGAATGAAATGAAAGCAAAACGTTATTGTGATTATTGTGATACTGGGTGAAAATAGTCAGAATTTTCTGCATTCCAGGAACTTTTCTATGTCACAAAACCAATGGTTCAATTATGAACACAAGAAATAAGAATATGATGAAAATACTTAATCAAGTTTAGTCTGATGACAAAAAATGGAAACATACCCAAATATTTAGTTTTGTTGATGGTTTAAAAATGCAGAATAAAGCATTATTTATTCCCCTTTTCAGCCATGACGGAGTTGCTACAATCACCTTGCCCTACTGCCATAAACAATGAAAAACCTGAACAATACATATGAAACAAACATGCTCAGACATTGAACAGCAGACAACACAGGACTGAGAACACCAAGAAATAGGAAATGTGAAGTCATTCTTATAATAACCACCTCAGCTTTCTGCCAGGAGGCACTTGCTAGAGCATTGCATAGGAAAGGCAGGCAAGAGATGCAGCTGAGCGGACACAGTAAGCTTTCTGAGTTGAGAAGGCAGTTGGGATATCTAGAGCAAAGGTCTGGAGAAAATGGAGCTCTGCGGAGAAAGAGATCCAGAAGTCTGCAAAGAGGTCTTCTCCTTGAAGTTGTTGGCTATCCTAATAGGTGTGTAACAGTATCTCATTGTTGTTTTAATTTGCATTTCTCTGATGATGACATATGACTTAGGTGAAGTGTTTGTTACGGTCTTTGGCCATTTTTAAATCAGGTTGTTTGTTTTCAGCCTGGATCAAAAGAGACACTACAAGCAAGCTCAAGATTTAAAGGAAAATATGAATATAATGAAGAGGCAATGAAAGGCATATAAAAAAGGCCAAATTGAACTTCTTTGGATTAAAAACACAATATCAGAAGTGAAGGACTTAATAGATGGGATGAATAGCTAATTGGACACTATCCCCAAGTGATCAGTGAAGACACAGCAGTATCGAATATCCAAATTGATTCACAGAGAAAAATAAGTGGAAAAAAATGACAAGTACTTCAGAAACCTTCTAAAAAATATCAAGATGTTTAAAATGCATAAGTTGGAGTTCAAGAAGAAGGGGAAAGCAGAAATTATATTTGAAAAATATTCTAAATTTAATGAAGCCAATAAACCTGTCAAAACCCTAAGCTAGATAAACTAAAAGACAGCCATATCAAAGTGTATCTTTATCAAACTGCTGAAAACCAATGAAAAACAGAAAATCTTAAAAGCAACATGATGAAAGAAGACTTTTTTTTTAATACATAGGAGCAAAAATTATTATATCCTTCTCATCAGAAATTATGTGAGTCAGAAATCAACAGAATGACATTTTGAAAGAGCAGATAAAAAACCTGTCAAGCTAAAATTCTATATCCAGCAAAATTGTCCTTCGAGAATTCAGACAAAGTATTCAGACAATCAGAAGCTAAGAGATTTATTGCCAGCAGATCTGCATGATGTTTTTCAGATGGAGGGAAAAAGTCACCAGAAGGGAATCTGGGTCTACATAAAGAAATAAAGAACACTGGAAATGGTAAAAATGTGGATCAATACAAAATACTTTCCAATTCTTAAGTTTCTTAATTGTGTAAAGCAAAAAGTTTAAAACAAAGATAATAACAATATATCAGGTGTTAATAATATATGTAAAGTGTAATGTGAAAAAATAGCTGAAAAAGGCAATTGGAGGTTATGGAAGTATACTGTTGTAGGGTTTTTATTTTATGTATGAAGTGATATAACAGGATATGAAGGCAGATTTTTAGTGGTCCTACAGAAAAGATTATGTGTTGAATATTGGTCCTGGTTTGCCCCAGAAGTCCTGCTTTATGCCTTTCATATGGACATAATTATTAAAGAGAACCCTCTTTCACTCTCAAATGAGCCCTAGTTCAGGGAATATATTATATGATCACTCTAATCAAGTAGGAAGATGTGCCAATATTTAGGCCATAAATACTGGTTTGTAGCAATAGGTAAATGTGATGCATCAAAATCTAGTAGGGAGCCTGTTGAAAATAAAGCTGTCTCTCATCCTTGCAACACTCTCCCCATCCTAGTAAATCTGGGGCAGGAAATGGGTCTTTAAAAATCTAACATATTATTTGATACAACTCAAATTTTGGGACTGCTCATCTCTATATTGCAAAAAACTTTCAATTATTATACCAATAGCAAACACCAATGTAAACATTTTGTGCAAGCTACTAATACTACAAGGCTTTCAAGGGGTCCTGGTGGTCTAAGTGTTTTTTTTTCAAATACACTGTGTAGCCCAGAAAGACCTCGGAAGGCCTTTCAAACTAAACCATTAGTGGGCCTCTCAGTTCTATGGAAATCATGAGGAAAAAGTGAGAGTAAGTAATGATGTAGTTCAATTCTTAGGCTGATGATTTGAATTACTCTAAGATGTGATTAGGTCCATATACAAGGAAAATGAAGTTGATCTAGGAGATGGGAGAAGTTTAAAAAGGAACTGTAAGTAAGACAATCATATTCAGATAAACACAGTCACCTTGAAAAACCCAATATAATCACAGACTCAAGAGTATGTTGGTTGTAGAAAATAGCATTAACTCTCTTATTTTAAAGAGTTAGGGAAACTGAGTCCCAGTGAGTTTCAATAATTTAAATTACTTATCCAAAAATAATTCTTGGTTTTAGAAAAAACTATATTTTGTTGGCTGGCTCTTATTTCAGTTTTTTTTTTTTTTTTTTAAATCTCATATTACCCAGTAAATTTTGGGTTATTTACTCTCAAGACTGGCTGTCTGAGTCTGTCCCTTCATTAACTTGCATAATCGAACCATATAAGTCTGCAACGATCTGAAAAAAGTCATGGGTATGAAATCTCATTTAGTTACATTATTTCTGAATAGACATCCAGAGACTCAAAATATGCTTTTTTAAGTAAATGAATAAAATGTCTAAGGAAAGCAAAAGTGCCTACACTTGTAAGTATAATGTATTTCAAACAGATAATTAAGTGGCTCAACATATGTAAAGAAATAAAAAAAAATCTTTGGTTTTGCCAAGGTTTCTAAAATCTTTAGCCATTCAATATTTAAATTCAGTTTCTAATTCAGGAACATAAATCACTGTTTTGATCGTTTTTTTCATAGTCCATACCCTGTCTCATCACTTTTTCACAGTGTGATTTATTTGGGTGTTAGTTATTGTTCCAATACAGCAAAATATCATCAGGATATAGTTTAAAAATTCTCTTGTTGCAGGAGTACCTTCTCTTAAAAAGGCAGAGTAAAGAGCATAGCATGAGAAAGCATGAAATGTTCTGTGCAATTCAAGATCATCATTCTTTCTTCTAAAGACATCCAAATGGCCTACAGTTTAATGGCCTATATGATAAAATACACACCATCATACTTCCATTATGGATGGGTACTAATAGCCAAATGACTGAACTTTTGCCTGACCTAATTCAAATGAATTGGTTTTGTGTTCAATGTATTAAGGCACAAGGCAATTAATCCTTTTCTTCTTAAGTTACTGGAGGAGGGATGGGATAAAGAAAAGAAGGAAACTAACAATTTTGTGATGTTATATTTACTTTATACAAATCATTTAATCTTAATAACCCTTTGAGGTAGGTGGTATTACCCACATTTTACAGATGAGGAAATTGAGGCAGCTCAGAATGGTTATGTGATCAAGATTCACAGTGTAAATAAATAGCAGAGTTAAATTTTGAATTCAAATTAATGTGACTCTTAATCACCTCCCTGCACCAGTGTGGAATAAGGCCTACTCAACAGCAGCTTCAGGAAAATTCAGTAGTTAATTTGTCCTTAGGAATAGCTGTGCTTCAGATATTTTTGAAAAATACCTAGTTATGAACACTATATATTTCGTGTCAAAGGAGCCCCAAATACCTGTTCTTGCAAATTACTTCACCTTCCAGAACTTCCTGAGTCTGACCAAACTTGATCTCTTTTATACTCTCTGCATTTCCTGACAGGTTACTGTTGCCCATGCCCAACCTTCTGGCTAAGTGAGTCAGACAACGGCCATTTCATGTTGGGCAGCTTAGGCTGCATGAACACTTGATATTCCATGGTTAGTCCCTGGTTTCTAGCAAGGCCCCATAGCAAACTAGAGCTATTTCTCAAAAGGAGGGTAATTATTTGCAGAAGATGGCACACACATATATATATAGGCCAAAAGCTATAGAGAGGTCTGCTTGCTAGAGGTTCCATACAGTAATCCTCTTTGCCATGGATACTTCAAGTATCATTATTGGACGTGCTATATAATGAGGCCTTTTTGGTAGGGAAGCTTAAACTGCAGCCTGAACCTGCTGCAGAGACTTCTCTTTTTCTGGGCCCCATTTAACACTCGCAGCCTGTCACTCTGTAAATGGGTCAAAATTACACATGTATGTAAATGGCCCACATCTTTTTGGAGAAGGATTAGAGGGAGATTTCTTTTTTTTTTTAAAGATTTTATTTATTTATTCATGAGAGACACAGAGAGAGACAGAGGCAGAGGGAGAAGCAGGCTCCCCATGGAGCAGGGAGCCCGATGCGGGACTCGATCCCAGGACCCTGGGGTCATGACCTGAGCCGAAGGCAGACGCTTAACCGACTGAGCCACCCAGGCGTCCCTAGAGGGAGATTTCTGATGGGTACTTTCACCGGTGGTGCAAGGTACTTCCTCAAGGGGATGTGACCTCTTCTTAAATCAAGGAATTCTGGATCTATGTCTATGAATTGACATAGGTCTGGAAAGGGAGTGAGAAGCCATGTGGATACTTGAGTCAGGTTTATGGCTACCAGACCTAGAGCTTTTTCAGTTACACAGATCAAGTAATAATCTCGTGGTCTGCCCATTTATTTTGCTTGGGACACCATGATCAATTACTACCTCCAAAGATCTCCAGGGGCCAAGGTATTCTGATGATCTGTATGTCCTTGCTGCCCTTTAAAGTAGATGTTTCCACCTGTCTTTGTCATGGGCTTCTGCTGCTCTGAGATCCTATAATTCCCATTAATACCAGGGAACCCATTTTAATAGTAGTATGCTAGGCTGCATAATGTCCTCCCTCCCTCCCAGCAAAGATGTCCATATCCTAATATCAGATATCTGTGAATATGTTACATTACGTAGTAAAACAGACTTTGTAGATATAGTTAAGTTAAGCATCTTGACATGGAAAGATTATTCTGGATTATCTAGGTAGATCCAATATGATCATATCCTTTTAAGAGAGAGACAGGAGGTCAGAGGGAAGAGATGCTACACTGTGCTTTAAATATGAAGAAAGGGACCATGAGCTGTCTCTAGAACCTGAAAAAGACCAAAAAACAGATTTTCTGCTGCAGTTTCAACAAGGAAGTAGCCTTGGTGTGAGCCCTTGTAAGACTTATTTCAGACTTCTGACTTCCAGAAATATAGTAGAATAACTTTATGTTGTTTTAAACTACTAAATCTCTCATAATCTGTTGTGGAAAAATAGGAAACTAATACAGATGTCACCCTGTAGAATAGTGGTTCTCAACCAGGATGAACTTTATTCCCTCTAGGGCTCAACTGACACTATCTGGAGGCATTTTTGATTGCTATGATTCAGAGGAGGGTAATTCTGGCATCCAGAGGGTAGAGACCAGTTTATCCTGCATTGCACAGAACAGGCCCTCAAAACAAAGAATTATCCTGTCCAAAATGTCAATAGTACTAGATTAAAAAATCCTGTCCTGCATTCATGCCTGGCCATGAAAGGAGAGGAACCACAGAGGATCACAAATGCAGGTATTCCCTCACTAATGTATTTTTCAATGCCTCACTGAGGGCAATGTCTTCTGGACCTTCTCATGGAGCATACTTGCACCTGATAAATCCAGTCCAGCATTTCTAAATCTCTTAAATTTTTAGGTGCCTTCCTCTACATCATGCTAGAGTAGCTATGGCATGTCAGCCTCATTAATTGTAGGCTACTCTCATGGAGTCCAGTGAAGTACATAATCTTTCAGAACCATCTCTTGCTGCATAAGCATTAACAAATAGAATTTCCTTAGTTGCTCCCATGACAAGAAAGAAATGGTATTATGTGAAGTAATAAAGGTGTTAGCTAACACAATGTAGTTATCATATTGCAATGTATGTTACAAGTCAATGTTTTTCCCCTTAGAAACTTACACAATGCTAAATGTCAATTATATTTCATTTTAAAAAAGAAATTAAAAGAAAAATTAAAGGGGCACCTGGGTGGCTCAGTAGTTTGAGTGTCTGCCTTCAGCTCAGGTCATGATCTCAGGGTCCTGGGATCGAGCCCATACTGGGCTCCCTGCTCATCTCCCTCTGCCCTTCCCCTCTATTTATGCACTCTCTCTCTCAAATAAATAAATAAAATCTTTAAAAAAATTAAATTACCTCCCCAACCCTAAATCTCCCGCAAGTATACCCTTATCAATGAATTCAGAGTTGGCTTTTTATTTCGTTCTCCTCTAAGAATCCATTCCCATTAATTCCTTAGGTTTCTGTTGAAATATGTGCAAAGATTTTCAATTCTTTTGATGTGTAAGCTATTTCCTCTTGGGTAATATTAGAATCCATTCCCATTAATTCCTTAGGTTTCTGTTGAAATATGTGCAAAGATTTTCAATTCTTTTGATGTGTAAGCTATTTCCTCTTGGGTAATATTATGTACCTGTCTCTCTTGGGACATGCTGAGATTTGAACCTAGTTATAGGTCTAGGAGCAATAGGATGTATTGGCATCCTCTTTCAACATATTCACCAAAGAGAAGGTTTTCATAGGATTTTCAGGCAGAAGGCAAGTCTCAGATACTGGAGGGAAAGCTAATTTTAATGGGATGGGAGTCTTCTCATCTGTGTCCGACAACAGATGTACCCATTCCAAGATTCAGAGTCCCATTCTTTATCAATCAATGCCCTAAATTTCACATGAGAAATTTGCTGAGACTGTGAGTTCAACTGTAATACAGCAACTAACACAGTTACATTTTGTGTTTGATTTTCAGCAATATCAACCCTGCAACTACCAGAAATAAAAGCTTAGTTTAGGGCTTTATGGAATCTCTCTGATTCTCAGATAGTGATTTAAGTTTAGAGTTAACAGGCCTGAGCTTGTCGTTTTCTCTTTGTTATCCCTCAAGTGCACTCCAAAGAATCCACCCCACACCATAGTCATATTGGCCATATGCAGTTCCACGTGGGCTCCCAAGGCACGAGCTTCAGTTGGTAACTCAAGACAATCAACCACAGGCATTCATTCATGCATTAATTCCATAAATATTTATTGAGATTCATTATTTACTAGTTCTTGTTAAAGATTCTAACAACTTCTCATCAGAATGTTTAATGTTGTTCTCAAGAAAAATTTTAGAACAGATTATTTTATTTTTTTATTTTTTTTAAATATTTTATTTATTTATTTATTTGAGAGAGAGAATGAGATACAGAGAGCATGAGAGGGGGGAGGGGCAGAGGGAGAAGCAGACTCTCTGCCGAGCAGGGAGCCCGATGCGGGACTCGATCCCGGGACTCCAGGATCATGACCTGAGCCGAAGGCAGTCGCTTAACCAACTGAGCCACCCAGGTGCCCTAGAACAGATTATTTTAAACAGCTCTTTTTTCAACCCTTAATAATCTCTTATAATGCATTTGTATTTGTAAAATTTCTAAAACTTTTAAATTTTTTTATTTAATTAATTTATTTTTTAAAAGATTTTATTTATTTATTTATTTGAGAGAGAGAGAGTGCACAAGCAGGGGGGAGGGCAGAGGGAGAAGGAGAAGCAGACACCCTGCTGAGTGGTGACATGGGGGCTGGATCTCAGGATGCTGGGATCGAGCTCCAAGGACCTGAGCCGAAGGCATATGCTTAACTGGCTGAGCCACCCAGGAGCCCCTAAAACTTTTTTATATAAGCATAATCTTATTTAATCATAGGAATCCTCTTTAGAAACTAGCATGAGTTTAGTCAGACTAAATGATACTAAAATAAATATTTCCTGTTTTGATACCAGACATAGTACATAAGTTAAATGATACTGAACTTAAAAATCTTGATTTTGGCAAAGTATTTCATAAATTTTCCTAGGCCAGCCAAATAGACAACATTAGAGAAATTTGGCTATATAAACTTATAGTTGGTGGATTTACAAGTCTTCGAAATTCTGCACTCAAGCTGTAATAATTAATTTATTTTATCATCATCTATGTATAGAATTTATATAGTCCTGGAGAGAGATCTTCTAGGATATAATTTACCACTATCTTATTCATTAGTCACCAAAAGGTAGGTTGCTTGAGCCTGGGTTGCTGATATATTAGAAAATAGAATAAAAATTTTAAAATAATTTTTTAAAGGGAAATGGTAAAACAAAATTAACAAAATGAATGTCAGCAGTGAAAAATATAAAGCCTTGATTTTACATTCAGATAAATAAATCGCATGAACACAGCGTGAAAGTTCACTTGCCTAAATTGTATTTTATATGAACAAGATTTTAATATTTTTTTGATTGAAAACTCTTTACAATGTAAAATAAAAGCACTGCTAAGTAAGACATCCATTAAACTTGGGTCGCATTAATATAAACATGATAAGGTATAAGTTGAGAGATTCAGGCCTTAGGAAAGCCTTCCTTTCTACAGTTCAGACAATAATTGACAAAGTCTAGATATCTAAAGTCCCCACTGTTTATAAAAGTTACCAAAAATTTGGGGAGAAACCAGGCAAAGACAGCAGGGAAATAATAAAAGGTTTAGAAACAATTCATGGGAAGGATGTTGAAGGGATTGGGATTGTTAGCAGAGAAAAGACAAGACTAGAACAATGATGGCAGTCTTCATACATCTGAATGGATATTAACTGGATAAAGTGTTAGGCTTCTCTAAAGATGCAGATGGTGAGCTTGGGACAATGGTAAACATTACAAAAATACAGAATTAAGTTTAGTCCAAGGATATATTCCACAATAATAGCACTTGTTCTTGAAAGTGTTCAAAAGAAGCCAAATTACTATTTGTAACATATTATAGAGAGGCATTTCTACAGAATATGAGAATGGGCTGAGGATATCTAATGTCCTCTTGCTTTCTAAGATTCATTATTCTGAGTTCACAGAGCATCTACTAAAAAGAGATTTATTGCAAGAGATGATAGAGAATGGCAGAACTATTTAACTTTTATTTTTGGACCATTTTTTTTCATCAATTATATTGATCTTAAGGCTGGAATTGATAGAACCAACATGGTTAGAAAATTTAAATCTGAAAGAGGTACGACAACTGTAAAATAATACCCAGTCACTTGAAATTAGTTTATGTGAAGACTTTTTCTTCGTATTGTATAGATATGGCTTCAACTTTTCCAAGAAAATTTTCAAATACACTTTCACATAAATGGAAAAATCTAGGAACTTCTGAATACATACTGAAATCTTTTCATATTGTTAAACTTATGGCCCTCCAATGTAAAAATAAAAAAAGGCAATTAAACATAACATTTGGTAAAATCTATAATAAAATGTATCTCCCAAATACAAACAGAATCATGTTATTAAAATAAGCAACAGATCTATAACATTATAAGCCTTAAAACTGAAAGAACAGTGAAGTCTTCCTTTAAAATATTATCTTTAGCCACCATTTAAGGAAAAGAAGGTTTATTTCTAGCAAAGCAATTTCCTGCACATAAAAACAACAAAGAAAAGATCTAAGTTCACCACAACATATTGACAGCTGGGAATTAGGGGGAAAAAAAGTTACCCAGTTTAATCACTCAGGTTTTGCTTACACTAAACACTTTAAATCTGTCCCAAACTACTGGTGTTTCTAAGATAAAGCACAGAATTTTCCCTTAGGTTCCTCTGCACAAAATTGTTCCAAGAGAGTCAGATTAAATGCAGAAACACTATACTCATCCATGTGCTTAACTATTTAAAAGGCATCAAATTAAGGAACATAATTATATTCATCATATGTAATTATTTTTCATTTCTAATATCAGTTTCTATGAGATTATACCTGTATTTTATATTTTAGGTGACTTGAGTTTATTAACAATTATGTGGGGTTGCTAGATGAAATTGCTGTGATAGTTATGGTAACTATGGAGTAAGGAAAAGATTTCTGGTTTTTATCAACCATGTCCCATCCTTATCCCCAAACCCTTCCATGTGGTTAGGTGATTTGTGGCAAATTTGTGGATAAATGGATACGTTTACCATTCTTAGGTTTTCTCCATTAAAACATCTCTTCTTGTTCCTTTTTTGAGGCAGCCATGTCCTGGAGTGGACTAGTGCAAGACCTGACGTGACCTGACACAGATCTACTCAAGGAATTTCCTATCCTCCTGGCTACTGTGGCCTTAGAGGAACTGACTGAGCATCCGGAAGCAGTAGAAACTCAAATGTGAGAATGCAGACGGACTCAGATTGTTCACAGTTAAACCACTATTCCCATTTTAGAGCTGAGGACACTGAGGCATAGATGAAGAAATTGTGATCATGTACATTTACATCACGTTGGCATGCATACTCTTTATTTCCTGACAACCTTTTCTATGAGTTAAATATAGTCTCTTCTCTAGCCAAGTAAACTTTAAAAGACTTGCATCTACAGGATTAACAAGCACATAGAATAACAAGCTACCATTTTTTTTTTTTTGTCTTAAGATTTTATTTTTAAGTAATCTCTACACCCAATGTGGGGCTTGAGTTTACAAACGATCTGAAATCAAGAGTTGCATGCTCTACCAATTGATCCAGCCAGGTTACCATTTGAAAACAAAATTTGAACATGTCCATGAAAAGTTTAGAATCATTTCAGATGTGCTAAAAGTGAACTTTCCAATGGGTATTCAAAGATTCCAACTGTAAATATGAGAAATTATCTTTTGCAGACAAGTCATCTGGTAAGTTTCACTTCTAAAAATGGGAATTTTTAATTTTCTTTTTCATATTAATGATGACTGATGAAAATATTTGCTCCTATTCCAGAATCCAAACAGTAAGAAACTCAAATTACCAGACATGCTGGAAAAATATAATAAAAACAGTGTTCACATGAGTTTTTTTTTAAATTCTAAAGATGTGATTATTAGATTATTAACTATTAAGTGGCAGATAGTAACATGGATGCTAAACATTTGCCTCCACTGTCAACTTAGAAACATTTAAGTAATTCTATAACACAACCTTCTTGACATTAAATCTTCTTGATCTTAAATTAATCCTACTCAGGATAACTGTATTTTTACTTGGTGGCTGTATCAGAGGCACCAGTCTGATGACTGATAACTACCTTGTACCCAATTGCCTTTTCCATTCCATGAGATGTGTGCTCCCTACTTCCACAATCATTATCAGACACGTTTGTGATTTATGAAAGTAAAATATAAGCTATATCTGTTTCCCCCCACCTACTGAATACTTCTACCCTCCCCCATTCTCCTCCCCTCTTCTAAGTCAATGAGCTTTAAAATGTTTTCCCTGCATTTCTTCCTTTTCCTGCTTTCCTTCCCACAGTGGAATGCTTTTATTCTACTGATGCTGTTCTCCTCCAACACAACTTGGCTCTACTGAGATTGTTTAAACCTCTTAATTCTAAACATTATTAAGTTTTTCTTTAAGTCTATTTCCTCTATTACAAAGATTTTATTTAGCAATTTTATTACAAATTACCAGTCATTCTAATATTATCCATTTAGATTCACACACACACGCACACACACACATGCACACACAAATGAACTTTGCAACTATTCATTGCTCACTACGTAGTTTCCTTATCACATCACCTTTTCCTTTCTTGAGGTCTCTGCTCTGATTTATTAAGAGTATTTTTTATAAGATTTTATTTATTTGACAGAGAGAGAGAGAAAACATGAGCAGGGGGGAGGGGCAGAGGGAGAGGGAGAAGCAGGCTCCCTGCTGAGCGGGGAGCCCACTGTGGGGCTTGACCCCAGGACCCTGGGATCATGACCTGAGTCAAAGACAGAAGCTCAACTGACTAAGCCATAAAGGCATGCCCTCCCATTAAGAGCACTTTTAACAAAGTAAGACTATTTTTAACAAATAGTAGGCATGATGGATATAGTTTTTAATCTTTGTTTTCTTGCAAGTTTTTGTTTGGTTGATTTTGTTTTTTTCCTGACAGATAAATGACATTTTTGCTGGGCCTATACTTCTGCGGTAACTTTTTTTCTTCAGTATTAAGTCTATAGAAGTTACTTTGTTAGCTTCTAGCTTTCAGTGTTGCAAGTGAGAAGTCTGATGCCAGACTATTTTTTTTTCCTAAGTTAGTTTTAATTTTGAATGGAAGTTTGCAACTTCTATTTTTAGGTATGTATTTTGAGAATTTTAGCTTGATATGTCCAAGTCATTTTGTTTATATTCAAGCTTTCCTGGAACCCTTTCAATATGAAGACTCAGGGAAATTTTCTCTATTATGTCTTTCCTTATTGATTTTCCTCCATCTCTAACTTTTCCTTTGTATAAAGTGTTTCCTTGAAATGCTTTTTCTCTTATCTTTTCCCTAATGGCTTCTATCTCTTTGTAATTTTGCTCTGTGTTTTGAAATATTTCTTATTCTAAATTCTTATTCTAAACAGATTCTCAGCAATATTCATTTCTTTCTTTAATTAACTCACTGAATTTTTAAATCAAAATATTTTCCAGTGTTACTTTTGATGTAGATTCTCTTAGTTGCTTTTGATATTATTTATTTGTTTAAATAAGAAGTCTTATAAAACTAAATAACCAGCTGATATCCAATGCTAATTATCCTCTAAATACTGCTGTGTACCAAAGCCTAAAGACATCCGTGCATTCTAGAACAAACAGTTGCCTGATTTCTCTCATCAACAAATACAGACTGGAAATATATTATGTGCCATGCACTCTGCAAGATGATTGTGATTTAACGGTGAGCAGGACAGGCATTGCTAGCAACCCTTAATAGTCAATATTGATTAGAGAGATTCAGAAATGTATTTTACCAGATAAGGGAATCCATTCAATTATATAATATGCCATATAAATAGAATTTAGTTAAAGAGTGTGTAAAGAAATCTCATAATTCTTTCCTTTGGAATGATTTGTAGATTATATTAATATAAGTGTATTAGTAAAAATTTGAAGTGGTGAGTTTGGAGTTTATGTGGTCAGAATGTGGATGAGATAAATTTTGCTTCTGTTTCTGATATCATTAAAAATGGAGCGCATCAACGTCAGTGCTGAAGGGCTAGCCAGCTCCTGATGGTCAGCTCAAGTTCACTCTCCTTATGCAAGTGACACTGCAATGAATAACACCACAGGCAAATATAATAAATCTCAATCTGGGATAGGGTTACATGATGGGTGGCAAACTTTCCTCTGGTGGAAGGAAATGGGCAAATATGGGGGATCTGAAAAGGGGCCTTAGGAGAAAGCACAGAGGGTAAATACAAGGTGCTACAGAGGACTTGGGAGCTGCAGAGCATCTTGAGCACCATGCCTGGTACATATCCTATACGTGAAGTTGTGAAGACACAAACCAAGTATGTCAGAATGGCCTTCCTTGTTCTGCCTTTCTGCACTGCTGTATTACTGAACTCTGCTACTGAGAGATGGCACAGCTTATTCCCTTAGTGGCTTTTCTGGGTTGGTGTGGGGGAGAAGCAGACTCCTCACTGAGCAGGGAGCCTGACACGGGGCTTGATCCCAGGATCCCGGGATCATGATCTGAGCCAAAGGCAGACGCCACCAACTGAGCCATCCAGGCACCCCAGGAGTAGCATTTTATTGCTCTCCTTACCTTTACCTTTGAGGGTCCAGCCCATCTGGGGTAGGGCCATAATAGATAAGTTAGAGAATAACTGGTATATGACATTGTGAAGCTTACAGTCTAAAAGTTATACAATGTCTTTAGACATCTATATTGTAAATACTTCAGTTATTCCTAGGTCTAAGGCTATCAAAATTACATCTATACCTGCACTCAAAATTACATATGCAATATGTAAAGCCAACATACTTCAGGAAATTTATGGAATGATGCTGTTCTTCTCTACTGCACGATTTGATTCCTAATAATCAAACAATAGGAGACAACAACAAAAAATTGCACTAGTAGGTCAAAATGTAAACAGAACTAAGGAAATGGCTATGACCAATCTTCTACAAGGCTCTTACCGAACATTAAATAACAAAGTTATAGCAGTTTTCTGTAATTGTTGAATTTATCCAAACCAAAACAAGGGTCACTCAAATGGAACTCTTCTAGAATGACTGTGTAAGAAGAGAAGGCTGTTGAACTGAACAATGATGTAGGAACAGCTAATACCTTTCTAATGCTCAGTATGCACCAGTACCTAGCTAGACGTTTTACATGCATGGGACAGGTACTTTCTAGATTCACCATTTTGCTAGTTGTAAGGAAGCAGACTCAGAGGCATACGGTTCACGAAGTTACCCAACTAGTAAATGTGTGGTCAGGATTCGAATCCAAGGGAGTCTGGCTATTGAGTTTACACAGTTAATCACTAGTGTAAGCAGAGTAGATGAGCAAATAGTTGGAAATTATATTGGGCTATAGCTTCTGAAGTTTGGCATAACTGTGGGTCTCTGCGTAATGTCAGTAGACAAAACCATCTCACATAATGAAATCAGAGAATCCTTGTTGGCGGAAAATCTGAAAGGCCAAGCTGAAAACAGTTCATAGATACAGGCTTCAGTTATATTTCAAAGTACTTGGATGATTTTCTAATGACAACAACAGAGTTCCTTTAGCCATTAAGTTTGCAAAGAGAAACACAGAATGAAACACAATTTATGTTTGCTATTTTTTTTTCTTTCTTTACCGGAGCCATTACCTAGACATTATTCTTTACATATTCTTCAAGTATTCATATATACCTAGTTCTAATTTAAAAATTAGATTAGCTGACACTCATTAACTTTGGTATTTTCAGTGAGAGGTTTTCATGGTCTTTTTCACTGCACTGCCATTTACTGAAGAAAAAACACAATAACACATGCGATCTTAAATCTTACTATGGTCGGGTCCCTGGTTTAAGAAGGATTAGATTTCCAGAGATTGGCATTAATTAACACAAGTCTTGATCCACTCCCTCATCTAGGTATTTAATAACAACTCATTAAAAAAAGAAAGGCAGAATCTTCTGAAAAACACCAAAAAACTTCTAAGATTTCAGAGTGCTACTGCACTCAACCCAAGAGATGATACCTTTGCTTCATAAGCACAAAATCTAGTAGAAAGAATTTAGTGATAGATCCAGAAAGTGAGAGTGGCTAACTGATCAAACCAACAGTCCTGAATCTAAAAGTTCTCAGACTGAGTTGAAGCCTTCTCTTAGAATATCTTTCCCCAATTAGAGAAGCAGGGTGCTGGACTGCTTCTTTGGACAGTCCTCTGGGCATCTGTGCCTATGATCTCCTCTCTTCTTGACTTTGAAATCTGCCCTCATTTGCCACGGATACAAGATTTACCCTAATCTGTGTTACACCGAACCAGATTTTTTTTTTTTTTTTTTTTTTGAATGCAGAGTAAGCAGTAAGTCTCTCAGGAGAAGATAACTCTCTGGCAAAGAAACACATTAGGTGTTAGGAGAAGAAAAGCTTTGCTACAGATACTAATCACAATTAAGAAACTGAAATAGCAATGAATAAATGAATGGTCATGGTGGATTTCTTAATAAAAATATCGTTATACCCCATGTTATGGTGCTTCTGTTATTGTATCGTTCCTTTCAGAAGTTGTTACATATCTATACATTTATCCATGGCACTAAATAGTTTGTACCTTTTGTTGCTATTTTCATTGTTATTATTTGTTGCTGTTGTTGCTTGTTGTTATTCAGCATTCACTTCACTTTTTTTTTTTTTTTTTGGTTTTGGTAATTTCTTCTTTTGGTAAATAGCTTCTTTTCCTATTGTTTATAGCCCTGTGGGAACTTTATTCAAAGTGTGTTGCCCTTCCCTATGCAGAGGTAGATGGGTAACGCAAGCTTCACCTTTGGACACTCTATAATCTGAATTGAGCATTAAGAATGAAAACTGACAGACACGTGGGTGCACAGTGAATTGAGCCTCTGACTCTTGGTTTTGGCTCAGGTCATGATCTCAGGGTCGTGAGATCCAGCCCCACATTGGGCTCCACGCTCAGCACAGAATTGGCTTCAGATTCGCTTTCTCTCCTCCCTCTGCCCCTCCCCCTGCTTTCTCTCTCTAAAATAAATAAATAAAATCTTTAAAAAAAAGAATGAAAACTGAAAATGTGCCCCCATGAGTCTAGAAAGTAGTCATACTTTTAATACTTTGGAATTGCTTTAGATTTTTTTTTTAAGATTTTATTTATTTATTTGAGAGAGAGAGAATGAGAGACAGAGAGCATGAGAGGGGGGAGGGTCAGAGGGAGAAGCAGACCCCCCGCTGAGCAGGGAGCCCGATGGGGGACTAGATCCCGGGACTCCAGGATCATGACCTGAGCCGAAGGCAGTCGCTTAACCAACTGAGCCACCCAGGCGCCCAGAGTTGCTTTAGATTTATCATTTTCCATGCCTGGTTCTCTAATCTTCTCACGGTTGCAGTAAGCGCTCACATAGCTGTTCAATAAATTCTGTTTTTGCTCAGGTTAGCCACAGTTGTATCTGTTCCTGGCAACTTATAAAACCCCAATAAATTGTTTACATGTGACTGGAGGTCAGTGCTCTCTCTCTTGATGCCTCTACAGCTCCCTTGGAACTTATCACCCACCACTCCTTGTCTATGAGTGGTCACCTTTCCCCCACCTCTTGCCCCTTCATAGCTGACCTGTGCTGGCTCCCTGCTCTGGCCTGATTTTGTCTATTTTAAATACTTGACCTTAGTCTGGTCAAATTCTGAGATATCTAACTTTTCCCTACCTGCATCCCCTATATTCTGAAATAAGATATCATTGTTGTTGACAGTATTTTTATTTTTATCAGCCAGATCTTTGCCTTATTACTCTACTCAGTAATTATATACTAAGATATCCCATTCTATTATACCACTTTTAATGCTCCCATTATTAACCAACAGTCTAATCTAATAAGCTAAAGTCAAAGTGATTTACATGAAAAGTGCATCAGCATGAACTGCAAATAATTCCGTCAGAAATAAGTATTTTCCAAACTGCTGATGGGTTATAGCAAAGGCTAGGTGAATGGCTTCAAATTTTTAAAAATAAAGGACAAAAAGGGTCTCATTTCTGCCTTTTAAGATTATCCTTAGATATATTTTGTGGTTGTATAGGAGGTTGAACATAATTCCTATTTGCTTCTAAGAAAACTCCACTTCTATAAGTACAATTATTTCTATATGTCTTTATACTGTTTCAAAATAATTCTTACATTAAATATTTATAAACTTGCTACAGAAACCCTTCATGCAAATTACTAATATGAAAATAAAAATACTGTTATATCATCTTTTTCCCAAATGAATAAAAATACGGCTCAGTAATTCCAACAAAAATGTTAGATGAAGAACTATATGAATGAATGGAAAGTGCTATTTTGCACCTCTGTTAATGAACATCCTATTAGTTTTCAGGAAAAAAAGATAATTACATGAAAATGTGATTAGTGTTTAATGTGATTTTATTATTTTGTTTGGGGCCTAAAGTTATTGTTGACTGCTATTGTGTTCCTTCACGGTGGAAGTACAGTACAGAAGGTAAAGGCTAGTGACTTTCACAAGGAAGAGAATTATGTGTTTCAGGTGCTTCTGAGCTCAAAGCACGGTACCAAGGGCAAAAATCAGAAAGTGCTAGAAGTAATTATAGAGGACAATCCTCACTGAAACTTACAGCACAGGTTGAAAAACTACATCCATACTACCTAATTATCTCTGTAGGAGAATTTTCATCTCCAGTGACCAGATATTTTAAATTCAAATGTTAGTATATATAGGTCAACATAAACCCAGGGAAAAAAAAACAATCTGATAATTGTAAAACTACGAAATAAATTAAATCCACAGAAGTGATTTCAGCCAAGAGAAATAGTACAGAAGTCAGTTAGGCTAACAGAAATAGTGACTATCATTCCAAAACAAATTTTTAAAAACTATTTTTAAATGTAATACAAGAAATGCACTAATCTACAACTGAAAGAAAGCTTATGAATGAAACAACTAGGCCGGTTCACAGTTCATGACTTCTCACCTTTTAAATGTCAGTTTTGCACAGTCCATATCTCTTCACCAGGAAACAACAGCCTCAAATGAATCATAAAGGTCAGTTGAAAGAAGAGAAAAAGGGTTTGATTCATTTTTTCAATGGAGAAAAGTTTGGGTCACTGGTTATCAAGGGGAATTTGGCCAGGAACGCAGGTGCATTGGCTGGATTAATTTCAAGAAAGAGATTTCTGTGCGTGAAATTTCTGGATCCGGTATCATTTTCAAAAGCAGTTTAAAATGAGCACACCAGGAGTCTGGGCTACTTTATTCCCCCAAATACTCAGCTATACCAATGAACAACCCATACTATTCCAGGGAGAAGGAGGTGCAAGGGAGTCTCACTCACTGGGCTTTTCGGTGGGGTTGGGTTGCAGTCCAAGAGCACCACAGGGTACCTAACGGGTCCCCAACTGTGTAGGAGAACATCCGAAAAAGCCAGCCTGGTTGATTGGTGCCATAGCTATGTGCATAACAAACCAAGGAAGTCAGCAGCTAAGGATGGACTGAACTTAGGACAGGTAATTCTTTCTTCAGCATGACAGCGTAAACACCTTGAGTGCGTGTCAATATTCTCAGCATTTGGCATAAAGATGTCAGTGTCTGGGATCAAAGCCTTTGCTGCTATTGTTGCGCTGAACGGAATAATTGCCTTTAGAAGATTCTGAATTTTATTAGAGATTTCTGGATTTTGAACAAAATAAGTCTCTCATGTATCATTAATTTAGCTGCTATGATTAGAGATCAGAATTCCCATAAAATTAAAACAGGGCTTTGTCAACAGTCAGCTGTGTCACAACCACTTCACAAGCATATATGTACTTTGACAATCGTATTACTTCTAATGAGCGGAACTCTAGAAAAGAAAAGCAAATTTTTGCCAACCGCAATGTGGAGTTGGGTTAGATTATATTTATTATACTCCTTAAAAATACGAATATGAAACTAGGTATAAACTCTTTAGGCTTAAGACTTACTCATATAAAATAAAACTCACTCAGCTGTATTATGCAGGTGTTTTAGACTTCTGCACTGTCTTATACCCCAGAGCTATCTGTCTAATGTCTACGTTATATGGCTTTTCTTGTTAAACTATTGCAAAGTCTTCCTTTGGCCAGTGTGACTTGCAGTCTTACAACTTTTAATTTCACTCAAATGTATCAGTGGCCTAATTCAGCACTGGCTGTTTTCTCATTAGCCCGGGAAATTACAGCTGTGATACTTGGTGCCGAATCTATATAGACACAAAGTTTGCAAATTCTAGGACTGAAATCGTTTAATGTATACAATTAAAGGGTGGTCACTTATATGATCTAGAGTATGCATGTATCATTCTTATTCAAATATCATAATAAATATATTAAAATGCTCACAGAGCATGCATAAGCTCTAAGAATATATTTGCTAATTATAGATTGTGATATAAAACGATCACAATGATACAAATTAAGTCACAATTGTTCTTTTATTCCTCAGCCTTTGCCACTTTTTTCCCCCCTGTTTTCAGACTCCTGTCTTTTCCTTCTATCCAGTAAGTACTGATTGCTCTGGGTCCACCCCAGCCTTGTCCAATCATGGAGAAATTTACTTTGATAAACACATGCATAGTAAAGCTTTGCTCACATAAGGAGTAACCACTCCCAGTAATATTTATAAAATGTGCCTATACAGAGAAAGCGATGTTTAAACAAAATGAATGAATTTCCATCACCTGATGCCATAGTGAGGATATATACTTTCATAGAAGCCCTTTTCTGGCATCAGGACAACCAACTATGCTGGAAAACAGTATTCTACGTAGGATGGAAAAATATTTTTAGAATAACCTTCTGCTTTCCGTACACATTAAAAAAGAACTATGACAAGTTAGTTTTTTTTTTTTTTTAATTGTAAAAATGCTACCAATTATCCATTTAGGTCAGACTATTTCCTAGATGCTTGGTAAATGCATTAGTCTGCTTTCTCTAAATTACGCTGTGCACCAACTAACACCCAAACATCAGTAGCTTTGATATTTATTTCCCAACAGATCCCATGGCAGTGGCGGGGGTTCTGCTACTGAGCTTGTTTCAGGCTTCGAGTGGTGGTGGGGGCTCTGCACTTATGCCTTCTCAGAGACTCCGGCTGAACCAACAGCTGGACCCAAGACCTGCTGCTGTCTTAACAAAGTGCAGGAATGAAAGCAGCAAAATCAAACCATGGGAGTGCATTTATGCTTTCCCCTTGGAAGTACCATGTCCACTCATATTCTAAGTAGTCAAAACAAGGTTTTTTAACAATCCTGACAAAGGGTGTAGAAGTACTCTGCCTACAGGGACTGCATAATAAGGGCCTGGAAGGAGTAGAAAATTGAGATCAATGTTACAAAAATTCCAACTGTAAATAATGTGTTAGGAATGTGATTAAACAATCAAGATATTTCCTTGTCTTTTACAAGTCCCTCGTGGTGGCCAGAAGCTCAGTCTTCTAGTCAAGCAACCTTGATAAGACTCCAGATCTGAGACTCATAAGTTATGGTCTTGAGCAAATCCTCTCAGATTCAGTTTTCTCATCTGAAAAATTGATTAATATTATCTGTCTCATAGATTGATTCTAGGTGTTTAATGAGGTAATGTAAAAATCTTGAATATCCTTTTAAAAGTTTTAAGCTCCTTCATATGCTTTCCATCTCTCCCTCATCCATCATCTCTACACATCATAGCACTTTGTTTTAATCCTGAAAAGTACAGGCAATGTACAATTTAAATAGTCATTTTTAATACTATTTTGCATAAATCACTCTTGTCCTTAATCAAATAAAATGACCTTATTTTGTTTTTATCATTTCTCACATTGTCCCTGCAAATATATAAGATCTGAAAGCAATTAATCTGGGAAGGGAGTGAAAAAATTCCATAAAAAAACATGCTATAGAGGCAAGTCTAAGTGAACAGGTCATTTTAAGTTCCGTTTATCCAAAACAGTGAAGGTTAGAAGCGCTATCCTTGACCTGTTCCTTTTAGTGCAAGTCTCTACATGCCATTATATTCCTTTCTTTTTTTTTTTTTAAGATTTTATTTATTTATTTGACACAGAGAGAGAGAGAGACAGTGAGAGGGAACACAAGCAGGGGGAGTGGGAGACGGAGAAGCAGGCTTCGCGCTGAGCAGGGAGCCCGATGCGGGGCTCGATCCCAGGACCCTGGGATCATGACCCGAGCTGAAGGCAGACGCTTAACGACTGAGCCACCCAGGCGCCCCTATATTTATTTCACTCTAAACTGTTAGTCAGTAGCTTGAGTGTTATGGATATACTGTTGGGATATCTAAAGGAAGAAAATGTTGTATAGGTTACAATGATCCTCATATACTTACTGGAGGATCTACGTGTTTAGTCTGGGACTATTTCCAGAAGATAAGAGGCCACATTTTAGAAGTCAAATCCCTTTCCAAAAACTAAAAGAAACCTTAGAACATATTACTAAATGAAAATTTCTAACCAAAATTACTTTTATTCATTCATTTGTTCATTGATTAGGAAAATAGTTCTAACCATTACCACTTAGTGAAAGAGGAGTTATCTCTCCTCCAATCAATCTGTGGCAGAAAACAGCCTAATGAGGTCCCAGAGAACCCATCACAAGTCCAACAAATGACATGTATGCACAATGGGCTATTTGTCAGCCAACAGCAATGCACTGGTATATTAAACAGACATTGGAAGTGATAAATAATTACAGGAGAGTAAATATATTATACAAAGGATCTAGAGATGGCACAGAAAGGCAAAAATGGCATAGACTCAAAATCACCTTTGAAAATTTCCTTAAATAAACCAAAAATATGGGACTCACATTATGAACGTTAATACATTACCATACTTCTATTTTTTGGAAGAAACAATTTATCAAAAGTTCTATAATGGGCTTAAAGAACACTTTTGACATTTACTTTTTATTTACTTGGATTTATCTAGGATTATTTATCCTAAGGAAACAAGGTACTGTTGTATAGGAAGACCTGTTGCAAAGGAGTTAATAAAATGGGGGTGAAGATGACTGGGGTTTGTCATAAGGATATGGAATATGTTGTGGGTAAAAAGGTTCTTCTGAGGCAAGAGAGCAAGACTCCCAAAAATTACCAGGTGCTGGAGAAAATGATAGGTCCAAGGGCTTATAAATTATAATTGGAACTATGTGTCTAGAATCTCTTTGACATTTGTTGATTGACACCAATAGTAATCAGAATATAATTTGGAATGTTTTGTATTTTTGATTCTTTTGACTGTGCTCCCTTGAAAATGTTCCTTGCATTGACAAAGACACCTGGTATCTGGATTTGTTATATATTTACTTGTAATAGAAACACTGGACAATAATTAACGCAGTCACTTTGATATTACTTGCTTTTCAAAAGATGTACATTCACATTTGAGTGAACACATTCTGGCTGAAAAGCAAAACACAATGAATTGCCAGAAATTGCAATAAATTGTTACACTTCCAGTTTCGTAAATGTGTTATAGTCTAATTAAAGTGAAAAACACTAAGATGATTTCAGCTAATGATAAAACATTGTTGCCTACAAACATGAACAAATGTATTTCAGCCATGATTACTTAATTTTGCAACAAGTTTTGTTATTATAAAACTACTATTGCATCATGATAATCAAAAGAAACCTATTAAGTTTCAATTCAGTAAGAGAATTAAAGGAATATGAGAAAATAAAACTCTATTAAGAATGTGATTATGTCACATTAATTCTTTGTTTTAAAGGCTTTTTTTAAGAGTTTAATTCAGTATTCTAAAGTATTTTAAAATAGTTTGTATATGGAGATGATTCTCATGGCAAATGTTTCCACCAGTTATTTTTCCCACTTTCGCCAGTTCATATCACTAGGCTAGTAGTATATAAATATCTACTAACATAGATACATGTATAGAAAAAGGAAATAAGCAGCAAGGCCAAGAACGTGTGTGTGTGTGTGTGTCTCTGTGTGTGTGTGTCTGTGTATGTTTGTCTGTGTATGTTTATGGGTGTGGACTGTTTTCCTTTGACTCCCCACCCCTACCCCATAATCTTTAACCCCTTTATTCGCTAGCCACTTCTCTGTTATCACTCCGTCTTATGTTGAAGACTCTACGTATAATAACTTGCTTATTTCAAAAGCTACTTCTTCTATATAATGATTTGATGGAAGTATTTTAAACATGAAGCTGGTGAACTGAATTGAATCAACATGAACACTCCGAAGTGTTCATGATGAAGCTGCATCGAGATGTCAACAGTTGGAATATGGAGAATAAAGTAGGTCTAATTTGGAAGCCGAAGTTAAACAAAGATCCAAAATCAGAGTAGCAGGTTAGAAGAAGAGGCAGGATTTTAAGACCAAGTAGTGTTAAGAAAAGAACCACAGACATCAGAACAGGATTGTTTTCTTTCGCTTATAAATGATGCTATTCTCATCTGTAAAATTGGGCTGGTTTACTTTATCTTATAAGGACAGGATGTGTATATGGGTAAGGCCATCTTGGGAGACAGATGCACTAGTTAATCTCCAACAATGACCCCATTTTGCCATAGCTACCACTGCTGCATCCCATTCCTTAACCAAATACACATCACACTGTAGTTTACATAGCAAATACAACCAAATGACATTCTAAATTTAATTGTAAGTGTAACCATTTTATTTCTATTTCCCAGGACTTTGCTGAAACCACATTGTTCCCAGTTCTGTGCAACTTTGGAGTGATTTTCAAACTCACTTTCTCTCAGTTTTTTTTTTTTTTTTCATTTTCTGTGTCTAATAACCAAGTCATAAAACTTCCTCTCCTAAAAGTTTCTGACAGAGTTACTCCTACTTTATTCAATATTCTTACTTTTGAACTCATCAAAATGCCCTCAAATTATATATATTTCTGTCATTCTGTAGCCTCCAGAAAAATGTGAAGATCTGTAGAACCAGGGCAATGTTTTATTCCCTTTATGGCAGGGTTTGAAAGCAGAGTTGAGGATAAATGAATGATTAAATGATTCCTTTTCATTTGCACAGTTACTATTTTGGTCCAACCATGGAAGGAATGACATGAATTTATTTCAACAAATATTTATGCAGGACTGTGCACTAGCCTAGGACATGGGGATACAACCCTGAACAGCCTAGATGTGGTCCTCTGTCCCCAACGTGTCTCCACTATCTTTCTATAATTACCTTTCCTTCCTCTTCAAGGTACTCACTGCCATTAAGTACCTCTACGTATTACCCACTTCTGAATTTTTCTTTACAGCTCTTTCTTGCTCGGGCTATTCCTCTTAACTAGAACGTTCTTATGTACAACTCTACCAAGTCACTAATTACTTAACATTTTAACTCAAAAGTCCTGTTTTAGAGAGGGAAAGTCTTAATTAACCCCACCTCAATTTCTTCTCTTATTTATACCATGTTCATCCGACATGTGTATACAAAATAATCTTATTCATCCCATGACTACAGCTAGATCTGGAGTTAAATGATTCTGAGGTAGAAATTATGTTATAATTATATATATTATCCCTTTGTCAAGCCAGCAACAACTACACTAATCATGTTATTAAAAAAGCTTAATAACAAAAAATATAGTTATTTTGTCAAATAGTTTTATTGTCAAAAAAAAACTTGATGTTTTTGTTATACTTATTTCAAAAAGGCTGATTTTATGTTCCATTTGTATTCTCCACTAGGCTTTATCTGGTATCAATCTATATTCCAATAAGAAGACAAATAAGAGAGGAAACTACAATAAATATAATAAATCAAATTTTAATAAAACTTCCATTTTAATGAAAAAGTCAAGTGATTTGGTGAGAAAATTAGGTAAAACTGCCATTATTCTCTTGCTAGTCTCTCCTTGGTTTGTGCCTAAATGTCAGGAGCTTCGAGAATTCTCACATGTGTTTCACTTTCTTTGTTTTCCTCTTAGATATTAGGTTATACTTATACCGTAAGTGACAGTTATGGAACTAGAGATTCCATTGCAGTGGTATAATTATTTTCTTACCTTAAAAAATTTGTTTCTGTATTTTGTAATTTTAATAATAATGTTTTAATTTTAATAATATTTTATACCTATTAAACAAAAAAGGTTAAAGTTCACTAAGAAATTTGGAAAGCCTTTAATTTTTATAGTAAACTTTATATTCAATATTGGTGAAAACTTTCAGAATACCAGTATTATTAGAAACTCTGTTTATAATTTCTATACTCTGAAAATAATGATTACTTTATGAGTTTCTAAAGAACTATATTACTATTACAATATAAACCCACTTTTCTTTTGCAAAATAAGGTAAAAAAATATAATAAATGAAGTATATAATTTTTTTAGAAAAGAATAAACATTATTTTAACTAAGTCTACATAAGCAAGTTTTTAAGTTCACTTTTAATGATTAAGAGGTTCAACAAGAAATGATATAATACTATCTGAAGTCTACCTATAAATTTTTTCAATATCATAAAAGCAAATAATTTTGTTCACATATCTTTTTTTTTGGTTTCTCTTTTTTAAAAATTTTTTAATTGTTATGTTAATCACCATATATTACATCATTGGTTTTTGATGTAGTGTTCCATGATTCATTGTTTGTGCATAACACCCAGTGCTCCATGCAGAACGTGCCCTCTTTAATACCCATCACCAGGCTAACCCATCCTCCCACCCCCCTCCCCTCTAGACCCCTCAGTTTGTTTTTCAGAGTCCATAGTCTCTCATGGTTCGTCTCCCCCTCCGATTTCCCCTGGTTCATTCTTCCCCACCTACTATCTTCTTCTTTTTTTTTTTTTTCTTAACATATATTGCATTATTTGTTTCAGAGATGCAGATCTGTGATTCCACAGTCTTGCACAATTTACAGCACTCACCATAGCACATACCCTCCCCAGTGTCTATCACCCAGCCACCCCATCCCTCCCACCCCACCCCCCACTCCAGCAACCCTCAGTTTGTTTCCTGAGATTAAGAATTCCTCATATCAGTGAGGTCATATGATACATGTCTTTCTCTGATTGACTTATTTCGCTCAGCATAACACCCTCCAGTTATGCAGCCATCAAAAGGAATGAGATCTTGCCATTTGTCCACATATCTTGATTAAATTTTAATTGTTATGTTACCAAGACTGTTCAATTTTTAGAAAATATTTTTATTATTTCCTGTAATGCTTCTCTGGCATCTTTCAAGTGCTGAAAGAAACTAACCACCCATCTAATTTTTATAACTTGTTTTTTTTTTCTCTGATAATTTATTTATTTATTTTTTTCTCTCTTTTTTTTAATTTTTATTTTTTTATTCTTATGTTAATCCCCATACATTACATCATTAGTTTTAGATGAAGTGTTCCATGATTCATTGTTTGCGCATAACACCCAGTGCTCCATGCAGAATGTGCCCTCCTCAATACCCACCACCAGGCTAACCCATCCTCCCACCCCCCTCCCCTCTAGAACCCTGTTTGTTTTTCAGAGTCCATCGTCTCTCATGGTTCATCTACCCCTCCGATTTCCCCCGCTTCATTCTTCCCCTCCCGCTACCTTCTTCTTCTTCTTTTTTTTTCTTAACATATATTGCATTATTTGTTTCAGAGGTACAGATCTGAGATTCAACAGTCTTGCACAATTCACTTGTGAAAATAATCTTCAAAAGTGAAGCAGAAGAAAAAAAGGTGAGGGAGGAGAAATTGCCAGATAAACAAAAATGGAGATAAATTTTTACTATCAGATCAATATTAACGAAATATTAAAGAGAACTCTTCAGAGAGAAACATGGTAAAGAAGGAAGGAATGAGGAGTAATAGGAAGGGTAGATATTCAGGTAAATATTAATGGTTATTGGCGGCAGAAAACAATAAAAATTAATCTAATGTTTCTTAAAATACATATAGAAAATATATTCTGGGTAGAAGGTGGTGGCATCATGGCTTTTTGCTCTCCAGAAATACTTCCATAAAACACACAGAGCAACCAGATGAAAGCACAAATCCAAATACAACATATAACAAATTATCGGTAACGGCATTATATGTATATACCACATTTTCCTTACCCACTCATCTATTGATGGGTATTGGGTTGTTTCTATATCTTGGCTACTGTAAATAATGCTGCTGTAAACAAAGGAGTGCAAATACCTCTTTGAGATCCTGACTTAAATTCTTTCAGATAAATACTCAGGGGTGGGATTGCTAGATTGTATGGTAATTCTATTTGAGGGACCTCCACATGTTCTCTATAGTGACACCATTTTACATTCCCACCAATGGTATATGATGGTTCCAATTCCACATCTTTGCCAACATCTGTTATTTTTTGTTTGTTTGACTTTTTTTTTTTTTTTTGTAATAACCATCTTAACAAGTGTGAAGTGACATCTCATTGTGGCTTTTACCCGCATTTCCCTGATGATTAGTGATGCTGAGCACTTTTTCATATATCTGGTGGCTATATGTATAATTTTCTTGAAGAAATGTCTATTCTGATCCTCTGTCCATTATTTGTTTTTTTGCTGAATAATTATTGGAGATTCTTACATGTTTTGGATGTTAACCCCTTATCAGAGAGATGGTTTACAGTATTTCCTCCAATTCCACAGACTGCCTTTTCACCTCTTTTGATTGTTTCTTTTGTTGTGTGGAAGCTTTTTAGTTTGATGTAGATGAACCTTGAAGACATTATGCTAAGTGAAATAAGCCAGGCACAGAAGTACAAATACTGTATGCTTCCACTTATATGAAGAATCTAAAACAGACCCAGAGAAGTGAAGAGTGGAATGGTGGTTGCCAAGTTCTGGGGTGTGGTGAGATGGGGAATTGTTGTTCAGTGGTGTAAAGTATATATATATATAAAAAAAAAACTCAGTTCTAGAGATCTGCAGTGCAACATAGTTCCAATAATTAGCAGTACAGTATTGTGCACTTTAAAATCTGTTAAGAGGATAGACCTCATCTTAAGTGTTCTTACAAGAAAAGAAAAGAGAAAAGAAAAACCTATCTCACAAAACATATAAGGAAATTTGTGGGGGTGATGGATAGTTAGCATCTTGATTGTGGTGATGATATCATAGGTATATGGATATGTCCAAACTCAACAAGATGTATACATTAAATATGGGCAATATTTTCTATAACAATCATACCTCAATAAAGCTAAGACCAAAAAGAAAAGTAATCCCTAATAATCAAACATTGTAATTGTGTATCTACTTGGTGACATAGCCTCACAGAGAAAGACTCCAAGTGACTTTAAAGTTTTTTGCTTGTATACGCAAACAATGAATCATGGAACACTACATCAAAAAAAAAAAAAGTTTTTTGCTTGTTACCTAGTAGAATATTCTTTATAGAAAAAAAACATTAAAAATAAGAAAATATTAAACCATTTTTGGAAATCATAATAATGTTGATGCTAATGGTACTGATGGTGTGAGACTCTTTTATGTATGTCTTAGGATAACCAGGTAAGTTCTTACACAGTGTGGTTAAGAAATGAGATTTCTGCCAATGCTGAAAGAAGATGGAGATGTAACACTGATGAAGTTAGCTAAAATTTCTGGAGTCCTGATTTTAAACAGGAAAGATAAATATAGATGCAAAGTGATTTTTTCTTTAATGTCTGTGTTTTTGTGTTTGTGTGTGTAGGGGGGCATGTCTATGCACTTCCTAGCTCTAGTTTTTGGAACAACTGAGAAACAATAACAATTCAGTAGCAACAAGCCTCCTTAGCACCCAGAATGTTGGATTTAAATAACTTTTCCCATGGTACCAAAGCTCTTTGGAAAACTGGCTGATTCCCAGTTTGGGGTAGGGAATTATGATCCTGGAACATTTTATCGTTTCAGAATAAAGGAAACTATCAAAGACTACTACTATCAAAATGACCCAGGAAACAATGTGACTACATTGGTGCCACAAAGGCAAAGTCAGGATAATTTGATCATTAATGGAGATAACAACTGAAAGGGATTGACACATTATCAACTATGCTTAATTCTTGAGCTCATCAAATTAAAGATTTTTAGGAGCATCTGGCTGGCTCAGTCGGTAGAGCATGTGACTTTTGATCTCGGGGTCGTGAGTTCAAGTCTGATGTTAGGTGTAATGCTTACTAAAAAAAAATTAAAAACCCATTTCAATCTTTAGAGAATGCTAAGGAATCACTTTACTCTTCTGAATAATGGTAAAAAGGAAAAGAATCAAGGAATTACCCTTTTCTTTCTATACAATAGTAACTCACGATAACCAAATACATAATGAAAGAAATTTCTCTTTTAGAATATTCTAGTTTATAAGCAAAGAAAATAAATGATAGAAGTAGATTACTATGTTACTATGTAGTAATGAATATAGGAATGAATATATATATATATTCAGTAGCAGTTATGTATTCAGTAGCTGTTAGCATCACAAAAGGGAAGAAAACAACATAGCACTTTTTAGTAGACATGTACAGAGTCACCCATGAAGAAATCTTTAAACATTTTCACCTGAATTTGACCAAGCCTCTAGATATAATTTAAAATTTTCAGGAAATACAAGGAACAGAGAAGCATGTTAAATGATATCGCAGGGTGGAATCACCAAATTGCAGAACTTGTGAAACTTTATAGGACAAATGATCCAATTCTTTCAACAGATAAAATGCAAATGGAGATGGGGAATATATTAGGAGAGACTATAAATTAAGAGACCTAGGGATATATCAGCGAATCCCAATCTTTGTCTCTCATTTGGATTCCAATTCAAATAAATTAATAAAAAGAACTATAAGAGGGCAAATTCTGAAAACAGGAAATTATTACTAGATTGGTGTTAAGGAATTGTAAGAATTGCATTTGGTGAGATCATGATATTGTGGCTATGTTTTCTTTAAAAAAATCATATATATATACATATATATATGGAAATATTTGCAGATTATATATGTCTGGGATTTGCTTTAAAACAATCCAAGGAGTAGGAAGGAAATGGTTGAGATATAGAAAAAATAATATGGTTGTGCATTGTTAATTGTTAAGATGGGATCATATGTATATCTAGGTCATTAGACTATTCTCTTCACTTTTATATATAGTTGAAAATCTCCAAACAAAAATGTACAAAATCAAGCAAAATATGTGCAAAATGAAGATTCATGACAATTATAACACAAAAAATGAGGGGTCAATGAACAAAGTACTGTATGAACTCAGGATTATTTGGAAAGTAGTGTGAAGGATAATTTATTATTATTAAATTAATACATCAAAGATATCTGTTGCAATCTCTAGAGTAATGCTATAAGAACATCAAAAGTATATATAACAGACAAGCTATTGGAATGGAAAATACAACATAATAACAGATTAACCTAAAAAAGTCAAGAAAGAAAAATGAACATGCAACACATGGAACAAATAGAAAAAAATAGCAAATTTATGGACATAAATTCAAATACATAAGTAATTAAATATGAATAGATTATTATAAGTAAAAGGCTATCAAGATGTATTTTTTAAAAAGATTATATTTTGCTTATAAGCATGCTATATTCAGGCACAAAATCACTAAAATTAGAATGGATGAAAAATGATATACTATGCAAATATTAATCAAAAGGAAGTAAGTTAATTTATATTAAGATTAGACAATGTTTTTCCATAAAACAGAAATAATTATAGGGAGAGAGATATATCATACTAATACAAAAATTAATCCATTAGAAAGATACAACAATTTCAAGTTTGCATTTACCAAATATTATTGCTTCAAATATGTAAGGCAAAAATTAAAAGAACTAAAAAGATGAAGACACGAATCTATAATCATAATCCACCTACCTAAATAATTGCCGAAAAAGAAGACAAAAATCAATAATGATAAAACAAATCAGAAATTCAATTAGTGATTTTTGCCTGTTTGACACAGAGAAGGCTACATAGAACAACAGCAGAATATATATATATGCTGTTTGTCAACTGCACAGGGAACAGTTAAGAAAACTGACCATATACAGAAAAAAACTGACCTCACTGAATTTTAATTAGTTTATTCTCTAGTTACAGTGAAATTAAGCTAAAGTCAATTATAAAAATTATAAATTCAATAACACAGTTTCTAAATAACCAATAGGTCAAATAAAAATATCAATGTTAATTAGCAAATACTTATAAACTAATTGATTTGAAAGTATGATGTGTTAGATCTCATAGGATCTACAAGCTAAAGCTGTGTTCAGAGGGAATTGTAGAATTCAGTACATTTTTAGAAAAATGAAATGCTGAAAATCAGTTACCTAAGTTTTCATTCATGAAGTTATAGAAAGAGTAGCAAACTAAGCCAAAATAAGTAGAAGAAAAGAAATAATAAAGATAAGATTACAGAGTAATGAAACAAAAATAAATGTGCAACAAAGAAAATACACAAAGCCATAATTTGGTTATTTGAATAGATGAATAGCCTAAGAAAGTTGAGGCAAAAATTACTAAGATTAGAAAATAAAAATAATCACTTAAAGATCCTAATGACAATAAATATGAGAATACCAGAAATAGCTTTATGCCAATACCTTTGAAAATGAATATCAAATTAGCAAATCCTTTGGAAAACTTCTCTCTCCAAAATTGGCACAAGTATAATTTAAAAATCTGAATAGTCCTTTGTCTATTAAAGCAATTGAATCTGTATTAAAGATCTGTCCACAAAATATTCCCAACCCAAACGGCATCATTGGCAAATTCTGCAAATGTTTATAAAGAAATAACATGATCATGTGCAAACTCATCCAGAGAACATTAAAAGAAGGAACATATCCCAATTCATTTTATGAAGCCAATATCTCCTCAATAGCAAAATCAGTAAGAACATAACAGGAAATAAAATTGCAGGCCAATCTCTAAAATCTCTAAATCTCTATCATAAACACAGAGGTGAAAATGAAAAGAAAAAAAGAAGAAAAAGAAAAAGAAAATATATTGCATAGATTTCAGGAATGTGAAGCTGATTTAACATTAAAAGATCACTTGCAGTTCTTCACATTAATAGAATAAAGGAAAAAATCATATATTCATTCCCATATAAACAGAAAATATACTGGGTGTAATTCAATAAAAATTAATAGCAAACTCTAAGAACTTCCTTAATTTAATAGGGAGTTTCCACAAAAATAAAATCCTATGGTAAATGATAATAGCAAAATATTAACAGCTTTCTCATGTAATAACAAAAACATCTGCTACTATGACTACTCTTTAATATTATCCTGAAGGTACTAGCCAATGTAGTAAGGCAAGGAAAGAAATGCATATTGGAAGACAGGAAATAAAACTCATGATTTGCAAGAGACATGGTTATACACATAGAATAACTCCCCAAAAATAAACTGTTAGAATTAATAAATGAATTTAGAAGATGTGTGAGTATATAAATAAATATGCCAGTAATGAACAATTAGGAAATAAAATGTCTAAAATGGTACCATTTATAGTTGTATTATCAGTACTATTTACAGAATATCGATAGCATATATATAATGTTAAATTGATATTAATATTGTAATATATATCATATATCATATATATCATATAAATTGATATTAAATAAAATTCTACATATAACAACATATAAAATGTATTCTAAATTATATATAATATATATGCGATATATATTATATATAATTTAATATACCATTTATTCTGTCCAAACTGACATTTCATGACAGTGAGGAAAGAACAGTTTCTTTTTTTTTTTTAAAGATTTTATTTATTTAGGGCGCCTGGGTGGCTCAGTTGGTTAAGCGACTGCCTTCGGCTCAGGTCATGATCCTGGAGTCCCGGGATCGAGTCCCACATCGGGCTCCCTGCTCGGCGGGGAGTCTGCTTCTCCCTCTCCCACTCCCCGTTTGTGTTCCCTCTCTCACTGTGTCTTTCTCTGTCAAATAAATAAATAAAATCTTTAAAAAAAAAAAAAGATTTTATTTATTTATTTGCCAGAGAGAGCACATGAGAGAGAGAACACAAGCAGGGGAGCTGCAGGCAGAGGGAGAAGCAGGCTCCCCGCCAAGCAAGGAGCCCGATGAAGGACTCAATCCCAGGACCCCGGGATCATGACCTGAGCCGAAGGCAGACGCTTAATCGACTGAGCCATCCAGGTGTCCAGAAAGAACAGTTTCTTCAAAAAAATGCAGTTAATTGGATATTCATGTGAAAATGATTGAATCTGTTCACTAATACGCAGCACACAAAAAATTCAATTCCAGAAGTATTAAGATCTAAATGTAAATAGTAAAATAAACAAACAAAAAGCCCCTTAGAAGGAAATACGAGAATATGTCTTCATGACCACGGATGAAGTAGGCAAACATTTCTTCAGCAGGACAGAAGGAGCACAAACCATAATGCATAAGGATGAAGCCCTTTTGGGGCTCTCCTCACACATGAGGAAATCAGAGAGCAGAAAAGATAAATGCTTGTTTAGGCTCAACACCTCCAAGAAGCTGAAAATCTAGTTCAGCTGAGACTCCAGTTTTCTGAATTCATTTTTAGAAGGTTCTGAGAACCATTAAACAATAGGACTTAATAGGATGCTTTCTTTCCTCTGGTTTTTATGACACTTTCTATGTCCGGGGCAATGTTCTAAGCATTTTACATATGCTGATGCATTTCATCTTCATAACAACTCAAAGAAATGGGTCCTTTTATGATTAAGTCTATTTTACAGACAAGGGAACAGCACTGAGACCTTAGGAACTTGCCCCAAATCACATGGCCAGTAAGTGGAAAGCTGGGATCCTAACAAAGGAGACCAGAGTCCAGAATCTTCACACTTGATCATCATCTTTCATAAGCACTGGAAGCTACAATTTCAATTTCTTTGTTTTTCGTTTCAATTCAAATAAATGAGAAATTGCAGTTTCTAAAATGTTCTTGAGGTTTAATATCCTAATTTTTTGCCACCTATTTCAGATGGTTTCCAAACTCTTTAAATTCAAATCTAAATTTCCCCAAAGCCCTTCTGCATCCCTTTTAAAAATTCCTGTAGCACTTGATGTTGTGCATTACAATATGCTTTAGTCTTATATTTTCCACCTAACTGTATGTTATTTCACATGTACATATTTTATTCCATAACTGAAGTGATTAATTTACAATACTTCATCCTTTTATAGTACTTGGTCTGCATGATATTATGCTTTACATTATATTTGCTATCTTCATTTGCATGTTATTTTATGTGTACATATTTTACATCACAATTAGAATATTTTCCAAGGGGAGTCATCTCTTGTATTGCATTGTATTATTTTATTTTATATTTTACTTTACTTTTATTTTTATTTTGTTTTGATGTGGCATTGTGTTTCCATGCCCCTTTAGAGCTTAATATGTATTGGCAAACATCTAACACAATTCCACACAACAGTTGGAAGAATAAATGGTCATATTACATACAGTATTCTGAAATCAATTCACAAGTGACTTTCAGATATTTTATTAACAAGTTTGAAGGATAATTTGATGTATTGTATTTTATCTATCATTATGTAAGCTCAGCTTTGCTCTAGGGAATAAGTTAGAACTAACAAGATCCTTCCAAGTGTCACTCAGGAATTTTCTTAGTGAAGAAATGGATCATGAACCGTATTTACCACTGCTTTCACTAATTTAGGTTTAGTGATTGAGTCAAATAAATAATTTTAGAGACATAAAGAAAATCCCTCAGGCTTTCTGTCATGTGTGGGGCCATGTATTTATTTCCCTGGCCAACAGACCATTGGTTCTATAATTTACTTTATTGTGGAAGTTTGCTAATTAGCATTTGTTTATAGCATATTAAGTAGCTCTGTTTAATTACTGAAAACCTGATATGTGTATTGTGCTTTGCAGTCCTCAGAGTGTTGTTTTCAATATTTATTATGTGAGAACAGTGGAGGATGGGGATGAAGATGGAAAGTAGAAGAGGAGGAAGACTTCCCAAACAATTAGCAGACATTACATGTATACTCTGGATAGTAGAATTAAGGATAACTTTACAGTAATTTTGAAAAATGTTAGGATGTTTCAAGATTTTTGTCTTCAGGAAAACATGCTCTCTTTAACAGCCAATATAGTATAAGATTTCCTTATACGTAAAACAGGATTAATTAAATGAATTATCTAGTATCCATGAAGGATGTTGGAAAGAAATTTTTAAATAATCTCTTTGAAAATTTGAGTGAAAATTACATACACATAAAAATATTATTACTAAAATCTAATGGTTTAGAATGGCAATATATTGCTGTCAACCACAGAAAAGGGTAAATAAAAATGAAATTACTGAATATTATCTCATAAGTAATTCTTCATGCCTCCACTCATGTATACCATTCAAGACCCTTCACAGCCTTGTGAATAGATTTTTAAAAACAAATATAATGGTCACCTAAATATAATATTGAGCACTTGATAATCACTTTGAATACCTGGATGATATAAAATTTGTTGGGAAATAGGTTGGTTATTTAAAATACAGGGATGTGCTGGACATTTCTTTAGTGGAAAAAGAGAGCTGGAATGGCAAATAGTTTCCAAGGAAGAAAAATTCAAAGATTTACTAATTTAAATTTCTGCTAATTTGAAGGGTTAACTTATGATTTATACCTTTGGAAGTGAAAGCTTTGTCAAACCATCAAGCTGAGAAAGTATGATGACCCTATTCTCTTTGGACATTGAGACAAACACTAAAATTTTTTCCTTATTTTTTATCAGAACAAATGGTAATACGTTTATATAATGGTGCCTTGCTAAAAGTGTCCTTTATTACTGGCAGCATTCTTTGGATGTTTTCAACAAGATTTAGAAAGCCCCACAAGGTCTGTGCACTTCTCAAAGGACTTTGCAAGAGACTACATTGTCTAAAATGATTATCTGTACTCATCATTTCAGCCAGGCTGTCAGTCTGTTCTTACTAGATGCAGGCATTGCATCTCATTTGTACCTAAAATTATCTGCAGGAGAATATACTTTCCAACATGAAGTAGAACGGATATAGTGTTAGAATTAATGTATCTGTTAGAGAAACATCAACTAGGAACGCGGCAATTCTTACCTTCTTCGTTTTAACAAGGTTTTAGTGGTATTGTTAAATAATAAATATTTGAAGCATCTGAATAGTCTCAGAACTGAGTATTTTTCACTTAATTCTTTTACAAGGCTTTCTTTTTCTTCATAACTTCTTTTTTTTTTTCTTAAAGATTTTATTTATTTATTTGAGAGAGTGAGAGAGAGCAAGCACATGAGAGGGGGGAGGGTTAAAGGGAGAAGCAGACTCCCCACCGAGCAGGGAGCCCGATGCGGGACTCGATCCCGGGACTCCAGGATCATGACCTGAGCCGAAGGCAGTCGCCCAACCAACTGAGCCACCCAGGCGCCCTCTTCATAACTTCTAGTGGTGATCTTAAATGTTTGAATGGAAGGATTTAATGGAAAAAAATCACATCTCTAAAAGGCATTATATTTAAGATGTGAAGAGAAAGGACTTTTAGAAAAACAGTCTTTTTTTTTGTTTGTTTGAAATCAGTAAACACATAACATGTTAACTATACAGACAGATCGATTTGTTTCTGGTGTTTGTGTTTTTAAGTATTAAAACAAACTGGTGATGTAAATGGTAAGCTACAGTCATAAACACGTTATTATAATTGCTACAAAAGGTACCTATTGAGTTTTGTTTTCTGGACAACTGGAAAAGATCTCTTCTTTTATAAATTATGAGTTATTTACAAAATAATTCAAACTATTGTTTTCATATGGTGTACTTTGGTTAAAACTATTACAATATAACATTTCTGCATCAGTGGAGTTTATTTTGCTGTAATTGCTCTAAAGTAGTGATTCTTAACCAGTAGTAATTTTGGCCCTCAGAGGACATTTGATAGTATATGGACACATTTTTGGTTCTCAGTACTAGAAGCGGGGCTACTGGTATCTGGTAGGTAGAAAGAAGTCAGGGATGCTGCTAAATATCCTACAATGCAAAGAACTGGCTCCCAAAACAAAGGCCCAAAGTTTCAATAATGCCAAGTTTTGGAAACAGTGTCCTAAAGACATACACTGTTCTAAAGACATACACTGCTATATATATATATTTATATATATATATATATATATATATATATATATATATATATATGGGCACCATGTTACTTAATGACAGATAATTATATTATAACAATAAAAAGTAAGTGTAAAATATTCAACAAATAGCCTTTAACAATTGCACCAATTCTGAGTATAATTTTTATTCCCAGAAGACCTCACCCAATGCAATATCCTGGCTAGAATAGAAGATTAATGATTGACAAATAAGTGAAGAAGTGAATGGATATCTCAACAGTGAGAGGAAATTAATGTGCATGTTAAATAGCATGTTGCATAATTAAAATGTAACATCAGCAAGGGGTGCCTGGGTGGCTTAGCTGGTTGGGAATCCAACTCTTGATTTTGGCTCAGGTCATGATTTCAGGGTTGTGAGATCAAGCCCCGAGGCGGGCTCCATACTGGGCATGGAGTCTGCTTAAGTTTCTCTCTCTCTCCCTCTCCGTGTGCCCCTCCCCCCTTCTAAGAATAAATAAATAAATAAAGTGCAACTGCAAGTCAAATCATAGTTAACAAATAAAAGATATCCTTTTGAAGCCAATCTTCATTACACTGAACACAATATCGTAAGTTTTTCTACACACTTGCGTTCATCAGTATAACATTCAAGACCCTTCACAGCCTGACATCAATCTTATCTCTCACTACTCTTCTTCATGAGCCCACTTCTTCATCCACAGAGTAGATCATTCACTTCTGCCCAAATTAGGATTCCAGATATAATGTTCCATCCACCTGGAATTGTTTTTCTTTACCTGTCCATCCTTTAAACACTGATTTTAAGTTTCTCCTAACACTGATTTTAAATTTCTCCTTTCTTAGAGTCATCTCTCATCACACCTATAATCACTTTAACTAATCTCTTCTTCTCAGCAATTATAGACTCTACCATTATTGCCTGCCTGCACCACCTATTCAAAACCTGTTCAGAATCTTACAGCCAGAAAAAGAAGAGGATTTCTCCTAGCACTACAGGTTGCCAGCTCTATGTACAAATTTTTACCACAAAGTATATACAGATTTTACTTAGCAGGCCAGGTTTCAAGCACTTTACAAACACAGGAGTTCTGCATTACAGTCTGAACTATGCACTGCTCTTTGTATTTTACAGAAATGGATTCTTAGTGATTAACTTCTTCAAGTTACTCAACTACATGTGGCAAAGACGCTAACTGCTCACTAAAGATGACAACCTGCTTACACGGTTGCTGGTGGGAATAGGTGCCCAGCTTCACCTGCATCTGGCTGTGTGGGTAGCATCCAAGCAGATCGAAGGGGCACCGTTTCCAGGCTTGAGCTACAAAACTGCCAGAGTCTCATCGTCCCTCTCTTTTCACCTGTCTGCCAAGTGGACCTCTTTCCATGTCTATGGTAGCTACTCATGAAAAGATGTCAGAACTTCCCACTGCCTGGTCCCTGGTTGAAAGAGAACAGAGCCTCCCCCCGACCCAGCCCATCTCTTCTCTAGAGTGTATTTTATGACTGTGTTTTATATGAGGAAGAAATACATTTCTATTATATTAACTATTCAAATGTCAGGGTTTATCTGATACTGAGGCTGGCATTCTTTAACTAATATACTATGCAATATCTGACCTATGAGAAAGATCAAGTTGACAAGCCTACTTTAAGGACAAATGTATAGATAATAAGGACTGTACATTCAAGTTTGCCCTGGATCATCCTGGTTTACACCTGATTTGACAGCATAATCATTAATAGCACTTCTTCTCACTCTCAGAAGTATCTTGGTTTAGATGGTAAAATGCACAGTCACTCTACTGATACACTGATATGAAAGGAATTGCTGGCAAGAATAAATAGTGAAAATAATTAGGGTCAGAATATGTTGAGCTTCATATACGACACCACCATTTGTGTGATTTAACGTAAGTTAATTTCTTTGAGCCTCAGTTCCTAGCCAGCAGAATAGGCATAAATACTCATATTACTTACCTCGCTGTGCTGTTCTGAGAATGAAAGAAGAGAATCTGTGCTTGAAAGAGCTTTGAGAAAGATGAGGTACTAGGCAAATATTTAACTATCAATAAGACAAAACTATGAAAGCATGCCATTTAAGTTTTCCACAAATAAAATCCCTTTTTTAAAACCAATATATCATTTACTATAACCTTTGAATAAAATATGTATGTGTTAATATTTTGTTTATTAAAGACAGATTATATTTAGAAAAAAATTAAACCCAGCTTATTGAATAACTACCTCTGTGGTGTCTGACTTTAGAGAGAATGAATACCTCGTTGCTTTACAAAAAGACCACAGTGCCTTCTCTTTGGAGAAACCCTAAACTATAACTACTGGCTTTTCAGGAAACTTGTAACTACACCTTCTCCTTCTTCATCCTCCTCCTCCCCTTCCACTTCCTTCTTCTCCCTCTTCCTGTCTGTCTCCATTTCCTTGTGTTGCTCTTTCAATAGGAGGGAAAAGCCCTCAATGAAACCCAGCTGTTCCTCCAACCATCCAACCACTCATCCAGCCTATGTGCCATTTGCCATGGAAGAATCGATACTCTGCTAGGTGCTAAGAAGATTAGTATAAACATATACAGTCAATGCTATCAAGGAGCTTAGCCTAGAGGAAGAAGAAATGGATATCAGTTACAGAAGAGTAAATATAAAAACAAAACTGAAAAGCAGAAAGGGAAGTAAAACATTCCAACTATATTTGAGGGATCAAAGTAGGTTTCCTTAAAGTAATGATATTTGATCTGAGATCTGAAGGATGAATAGTCAAGTGAAGGGAGTGGAGAAGTGGGGAAGTAAGGTAAGGTGGTGGGGAGCTTAGTAGGGAAGAACATTCTACACAAACAGCAAGTGCAAAGGTCCAGGGGAAGGAAAGATGATTTGCTCAAAGAGTTGAGGGAAGTCAGTTCAGATGGAGCATGGAGCAAGCCTGAGAAGGTAGTGATATAAGTCTGCCAAAGAGTCAGAAAGAAATCACATAGAAACTTGTAGACCACAGCAAGGGTCTATCTTTTTTTTTTTTTTTTCTGAAAACAATGGGAAATCACTGAAAGTTTTTATCACAGGGTGACATCATTAGATTTGTATTTTGAAAAGATCACTCTGGGTGCAAAATCGTAGGTGAGGATAAAAACACATTTGAAATCCATTACTCCTAAGGCATGCTTCATAGATTGTTACAAGCATTTGTCTGTTTTTCTTCTTTCCTCTTACTCAGGATAGCTCTCCAGGATCTTCCTTTCTACCACTGCATTTCCATTACTTCCTTCATGATCAGGATTAAGAATACCTACCAGATTTATTTTATTTTATTATTTTTTTAAGATTTTATTTATTTATTTGACAGAGAGAGAGACAGCGAGAGTGGGAACACAAGCAGGGGGAGTAGGAGAGGGAGAAGCAGGCCCCCTGCAGAGCAGGGAGCCCGATGTGGGGCTCAATCCCAGGACCCTGGGATCATGACCCTAGCCGAAGGCAGACGCTTAATGACTGAGCCACCCAGGTGCCCCTCCACCAGATTTGTTTTAAAATTAACAATCTATTCATCATGTTCCTTTTTTGAATTCCTTCAGCATTTGCAAGACATTTATAATGTAAGGAAATTAATTTAATTCTCTATTTACATATTCTTTTTCTAAGCTAGACTCTGTTCCTCAACAACAGGGACTTGTATTCAGATTTCAGAGCAAGAATGATTTCCATAGATAAATTATGTTTTTGTTTTGGGTTCCTCTTACTATTAATAACAGACTTCTTAAGTTCCTATATTATTGTGTCTTTTGCAAGCATCATAGGAGTGAAATAATCTAAAAATAAAAAACACATCACAAATGTTTATTTATAGCATGCATGTAATCAAGCCAATGTAATCAGTAGGAATTTGCATTGATCTAGACTTAGTCTCCAACCTCTGCATGATATTTTAGTACAAAAGGACACTTTATGCATGACCTCTCATATAAAAAATTGTCAATATTAAGCATTTAAAAAGTTTGTTTCACCTTTCACATAATGTGTTTGAGGAAAAAAGTTCCAATGACTAAATTTAGATTAAAATATGTAACAAATATTTCCAATATTAACAGCTTAAAATCCAAATACAATGAAGAGGATACATAAGTATTTTTCCTTTTAAAATTTCAATTCTATTGACTAACCAAACTGAGATACATTTTTATAAGGAGATTTACCTTATAGAAATTGTGTTTTTTACAAAAATTATTCAGAGTAATTTCACAGTTGGATTCTGATTTTTTAAGAATCCCAACTAATGTGAGCCAAAATGGAATCAATTGTTTTTTGCCACAGAAGGCTTAAAAATCCTCCATTATGTATCAAAGGCATGAAGCCAGGGATTAAAAAAGAGATATCCTTTTTATAATGTGGTGCAAAAGATGTGTGGAAAAACTGAACACATATAAAAGCAACTAAGTTAAATCATGGCCAAGTTTCCTTTTCCGTACAACACCCACAGGGTATGCTGTGATTAGTTTTCTGGAAGGCAGCAATACCAACAATCCATCTCTCCACCCAGTTCATTTATTTGAAATCCTTTAATGTGTTCAGTTATCATAGCTCCAAACGTATGATTAAGGGTATTTATCAGCTAAAATCCTCAGAAAGCCAACTGTGACCTGGGAATGAAGAGACATCAGTGAGGAAAAGAAGAGAGGGCTATTTTGAAACATGTGTCACAGTCTGGGGACACAACCTGGCATAGGGTCACATAGCACCAAAGTCTGAGCAAGTCAACTTATTCAGAAATGGGAGGAATTTGAGAGGAAGGAAATGGGAGAGAAAGGAAACATGTCGACCTCACAATTAGGTCTGTGACATACCTTGATCATGGAGGAGGAGGAGGAGGAGAAGGAGAAGGAGAAGGAGGAGGAGGAGGAGGAGGAGGAGGAGGAGAAGAAGAAGAAGAAGTAGTAATAGTACTGGAGACATTTTTTGCAGTTTAAGGAAATAAATATATTTGTTTGTTTTTGTTCAATTGCTCTGGAGTATAAGTATATAGAAGTCTTTAGACTTTCAAGGAAAAAATACCATCTTAGTTATTTGTTTATGTGCTAAAAGGGAAATAACCTCAGGAAATAAACTTTGCATTCAATAAAATATATGTTGGTTTCATGAACACGTTGATAAAATGGATGGACCACTGAACTAATTCAAGGCACCTTTTCCCTTGTTATGGTATGAAATTTAGGAATGTCTGCCAACAAAGTAAGAATAAAAAATTCAAGAGAGGGAAGTTAATCAAGACTTTAGACTGTGACCTACTTTCAAAATTCAGATTAGAATTCCAGTATTTTTAGCTCTAACTTCTGAGCTCCCCTAGTTACTCTATGCACTGTAATTTATAGGTAGGATTCAGCAACTTTTAAAATAATTTCTCATTTTATATAAATTTGAAAAGAATATAAAATATATACTATTCAAAATTTCAATTCAGAATTTGATGGCAATTTCATGGTAAAAGATGTTTTCTCCAAAAGACACAGAATGTTTTATAATACAGATATATGGAATTATTGGTCTTAAGTTTCAGGTGTACTAACATAGTTAAGTGAATAAAATCATCCTGCCTGGATCTACAATGGTTGACTTGCATTTGGTCTGAGGAACATTTCTAATTTTTGCCAATGGTTTTATTAAAGACATACAATGAAACCTGGCAAGGTAGATAAAGTTTTCTCTGCTATTCAGCTAGGCAGATGGCCTTGGGTATAGAAGATATTAATATGGTAAGAAACTTAAGCATTAAAGATAAGGTGCTTAAACTCTCATAAATGAGAGTTTTAAATATTAGAATCAATAAGAATATTTGCATATATGGCCTTGGAAGTTTGGAAATCAGTAGCAGTTTAAGAGAACTGACTTGAGGACTCTGCAGCTAAGAAAGTAGTCATCCAATACAGGAAGTTTAGGAAGGTCATGGTCAACTACAGCGTAGACCTGGGGAATGAAGTAGCTTTGTAGAATATACTTTGGACTTAGATTTTCAGAGGGCTTATCAGAAAGGTTCTTCTTTTTACCGACCCAAAGTTTTCTCCATAGATCCATTTTCAGCCAATAGTCTTCTGACTTTATATGTTCTCCTTGGGTCAGCTTATCCATTTCTATAGCTTCAACATCTATGCTAATGACACACAAATCTCTACTCGGTCCAAATCTTTCTTCTTAGTTTGGACCTGTGTTTCCAAGATCCTACTAGATATTTACACCTCCATATCCTCAAGCATGCCCATCAACCTTAACACATCTATTCAGTCCTGCACTCAGTGTCTTACACAAAAACCTTTTCCCTTAGGAAATCATTCTCTATTCTCAACCCAGAACATGGGAATCATTCTTGATTCTTTTATCTCTCTCCATCTCTGTCTCACCCATTGTGCCAACTAGTTATTCAATCTTAGTGATCCTACCTACTTTTCCTCATTTTCCCCTCTTCATTTCCATAATTTCTATTCTTCTTTTGATAGTTTCCCATCACATTTCTAGTTTTATTTCACAGAAATCCATCCATCAAACTGCTGATGGATTATTTTTTCAGTAAAAGACAATTCAACAGACTGCTTCCCAAGTTTAAAACTTTCAGTGTCAAAACAGCTACTCATATTTCTGTTTATTAAATGCTGGGTTTCATCATATTCATAGCCTATTCTCAGTTTAAGGATATATTTGTGGCCTCCATAGAACTATAAGAACTCACCTATTCTATAGAATGTTTAATTTTTTTCTGGTACTACTGATACTTAATCTCTAAATTGTACATAAAGAGTTTTAAACACATAGTGATATGAAAAGATTGTTTCTGTTTAGAAGAAGATATTTAACTATGCTTTGAGATCAAATAAGATAATACAGGTAAAGTACTGGCCCAGGGCAAGACTTCATCACTATTAATTTTCTTCTCACTCTAAGAGAAAGAATAATGCTTTACACAAGTTATGGTGCCTGAAGCTAATACCAATTTCATATAATGGTAGTCTATTATTTGATCCACCATCAATTCACTTCAATTTAAGGGCTTGTAGGGCTTGCTGGGGACTGCAAATCATAAAGGGTTTATTTCAGAGTCAAAAAATTGGAAAGCAAAGTGATTTACTTAAGTTTTGCCTTGTCACCAAAAATAAAGGTACAATATTTAAAGTCAGAAATGGATAGACATCCTGGAAAACTGAATCTTCTTCAGGACCTGACTGGGAAACCTACTCTCTATAAGGGACAACTAGAAGACTAGCCTGAATTTCTAGCAATATGGTTTTAGAAAAGGTGGGTGCATTCAGACACTTGACCTGAAAAGCAAACTTATTAACCATTATAAAGCACTTGCTTTGTATGAAAAGACATTCAGCTTAGACACAAGTAGTGTAAAAGACTAGATTTCAACTGAAAAAGTAAAGTCTTTAACTTGGATTCAGGCAGAAAGGGTGATTATGGCTGATCAAGATATATGCTCCAGAGATTAACCTGAGGACACAACAGAGGATCTGAGACAAATGACTAAAAATGAGAAATGGTATCTTATTAGAAGCACAATTTAATTCTGTGCCTCTCAAAGCATAGTGATTAGGTGTCACCATTTTTTTCCCTTGGGTTTTTCTAAGTTAGCCACAAAATTTTTAGTATTGATGTTCTCCTTAACTATTGCTTTCTTCTCAAAAGGAGAGTAATCAACTGAGCAGTGGAAAGAAATGGGATTCTGGAAAATTAGCTATAGTTCATTAGTAAGTCAAGAGTGTGCAACTATTGATCTCAGGGTAGTGAGTTGGAATCCTATGTTTGGTGTAGAGATTGCTCACAAAAATAAAGTTCATTAGTAAATGAATTGGACTTTTAATTGACCTTATATTGATAATTAATTTTTATAAAATAATAATTAAAACATTTCTACAAGTATGTGCTAGTTTCATAACAGTCAGGATACAAGCAATAAATGGGTATTTCTCTGACACTGGCTCGAATGTGGTCTTGAAATAAAAATTTCAACTTAGAAAGAAAAAAATTGTCAGAAAATTTCCATTTCAAGGTAGATATGCAGAACAGAGACATTAAGGTAAATAAAGAAAAACAAATAAAAAAACTTCACAATGTCTTTTGGAAAACTTTACCTTTCTTTAAAATATAAAAAAAAATGAATTAGAGAAAGGTAAATAAAAACTATATTCCTATACGTAAGTGAGCATTTGTGGGGCTGTAGCAAGCACTTATGTAAAAATCTCTTTTTTCCCCCCGAAGACTATCACCTCAGACTTCGCTTTCATTTTATTGAATTCTATGCCTTCCCAAACATTTTTCATAACTATGTTATGTGGCTTAATAATAAAATGTTCTTAACACTCTTCTAACTTGATTTGTCTATGCTTTTAGCTTGTTTCTTTACATGTTCCTTCATCTTTTTGTCTGTGGACATGATAGAGGTACATGGTAAATTATGTAATCCCAGATACTGATGAGGGCTATGAAAAAAAATACATAAAGTACAGTAATGGAATAGACAGTGTACACAAGAGGGCAGAAGACTATTCTATTTTAGATAACTTGGTCAGGAAAAGTTTCTCCAGGGAAGGAAAATCAAGCAAGGAAAAACAATCAAGCAGGGAGCAATAAATTAGCAAAGACCTGTCTTAGCAGAAGGAAGAGCAAGTCCAAAGCCTCCAAGGTAGGAACAATCTTGGAACATTTGAGGCATATCAAGATGGCCAGCATTACTGACACGGTAGACAAAGGCAGAGAGAAGGAGATGAAGTTGAAGATGTGAGGTATTGGAGGTACAGTGTAGAATATAAACCTTGCCCTGGGTAAGATGGAAGAGCATTAGAGTTTTAAGAGCACGTTAATGGCATCATCACATTTATGTTTTTAGAGGGACACTGGCAAGAATGGAAAGAGGCAGACCAGTTTGGCGGTTATTTCAGCAGTCGATAGAGCTGAGATATAATGGTGGCCTGGATAAGATGGCTATTGATATATATCTAAAAGGTGATTGAGTTTGGGATATATTGAAGACAAGAAACATGAGGAGAGATTATATTTGGGGTCTGGGGAGAACAGAAGAATCATAGCTGACACCTCAGTTTTTGTTTGAAAAATTGGATTAAGTAAGGGTTCCAGTTACTGTGATGGAGAAGCCTGGGAATGAAGGAAGTTGAGGGTGTGAAAAATCAAGGGTTTTGTTCTGGGCATGTAACACTGAGAGAAGATAATGTAAAATCAATTTAAAATTTGAATCTGGACAGGATAAGATATACATTAAGGAATCACTGATGTCTTTTTTTTTAAGATTTTATTTATTTATTTGACAGAAAGACACAGTGAGAGAGAGAACACAATAGACATAAGCTATTATCTAATTTGCTATTGTCAAATAAGACATTATATGTTAATAAAATTTTTTTTTAAAAAGAGTGGCTTATATTCCTTTTCCAGTTCTCGATTAATTTATTTTTGCTATTTTCTATCCCTTCTTTTCAAACAATAAAAACAGGAAGCTAGGAAAATATATTAACCCTCAGAGCAAATGCTGAGAGAGGGAGAAACAGGCTTCCCACGGAGCAGGGACCCCAATGCAGGACTTGATCCCAGGACCCTGGGATCATGACCTGAGCCAAAGGCAGATGCTTAACGACTGAGCCACCGTGGTGCCCCAGAATCACTGATGTCTTAATTATGCTTTTTTCTTGTGTAGAAAAATAGGCTGCCTAATTTTTATTTTTTACTCTACATATTTACTACAAAGTATTTTCTCCTAAGTATTTACATTTTACCTCAGACTATATTCTTTTTTCTTCTTTGAAGAAAAACCTATATATTCCTTGAACATTAGACAAAAATTTGATCATCGCACATGACTGAACAAGCATGATGTACAAGATTCCAGACTAGATAAGGAAGAGTGGGTTAACAATGTTTATAGCAGCAATGTCCACAATAGACAAACTATGGAAAAAGCCTAGATGTCCATCAACAGATGAATGGATAAAGAAGATATGATATTATATATATACACACACATTATGTATATCATTTATAGACACACATACAATGGAATATTATGCAGCCATCAAAAAAACAAAATCTTGCCATTTGCAACGATGTGGATAGAACTAGAGGGTAATATGGTAAGCGAAGTAAGTCAATCAGAGAAAGACAATTATCATATGATCTCACTGATATGAGGAATTTGAGAAACAAGACAGAGGATCATAGGGGAAGGGAGGGAAAAATGAAACAAGATGAAACCAGAGAGGGAGACAAACCATAGAGACTCTTAATCTCAGGAAACAAACTGAGGGTTGCTGCAGGGGAAGGGTTGGGAGGGACGGGGTGGCTGGGTGATGGGCACTGGGGAGGGTATGTGCTATGGTGAGCGCTGTGAATTGTGTAAGACTGTTGAATCACAGACCTGTACCTCTGAAACAAATAATACATTATATGTTAATTAAAAAATTAAAAAAAAAAGAGTGGCTTATATTCCTTTTCCAGTTCTCGATTAACTTCATTTTGCTATTTTCTATCCCTTCTCTTCAAACAATAAAAACAGGAAGTTAGGAAAATATCTTAACCCTCAGAGCAAATGCTGTAAGTATAAAAGGCTGAGTTAGCTTTTTCCTTCGCATAGTGTTTCCTGGAAGATAGATACCATTTCAGGTCAAATAAAGTTAAATATGATGCATATTTTTTATTTGCCCGGCCTTGTTAGGCTTGGTGGAGGTAACAAATCCTACAAAGCGGACTTGATCTCAAGTCTCTAAATTGGTAGAGAAAATAAGAAACATGTAAAACAGTATGAAAACATGAAAATAATATAAATTACAAATATGCAAACACTATAACTGGTTAAATAAGAGACAGCTATTATGGTAGTGTTGGCTTTGTAACAGTAAAACCATATGCAGATATGTGCAAAGACTAGAACACTAATGTGAAAGCCATACGTGAGCATGACTTACCAAGTGGTTGGCCGGCTATGATCCTGGCATTTTCTCCAGCCACTGCAGCTCTTGCATGTCGCTCACTCATGTACTGTACAAATGCATAACCTTTGTGAACTGAGCATCCGACTATTTTTCCATACTTTGAGAAAATGGCTTCAATGTCAACTTTCTTGACAATGGCTGTATTTAGATTGCCGATGAAAACACGGGAGTTGATGGACTTGGGGTCATTCTTATTGGTGACATTGCTGGTCTGTGTTTTGCCAGTCATGGTTGGCTCACCTTGTTTTAATCCTTAAACAAACAAACAAAAATAGTCAAAAGGAAAATAATTAGGTTGGATGGGTACTACCGGTTTTCAACATTTTTCAACAGTGTACCAGGTAACCTCAAATCCCTAATTACTACTGATTTTCTTGAGAATTTAGGAATATAAAAGGTGAACACTGCATTACAAAATGCAGTAAGAGAACACTTATAAACACTTAGCATATGGCTATAAATGAATTCCTGATTTATTTATCCAAAATTCAGCCTCACATAATGATTAACCTTTTGTAGTTGCTTTTATTTTTAAGTCTATCAATTTTTCAGAAACAAGTTTGAGGAATAAGCCACCTTATATTGTTGAGCACATGCATTTTTAGCTCTATATTTTCTGTGAAAGGTACATATATTGGATATTTCATTATCAGAAACTTTCTATCAGAAACTAACAATTCTTTCCACTAAATGCTGTAGAAGAGAAAAAAGGTTTAAAAATTAATTTCAAAATTCAACATAAGAAAAACATAATTGTGTAAGTAAGGGACTTAATCAGAGGTAATTCTGTACATTCTCTTTAACGGAACCAATATCATATATTGGTTTAAAAAAAAGCAGCATGTGTAGCTAGTTTTCATCAATGATCAACAAATTAGTAGACTGGGCATCTGTGTTGAAATTTCTACTCTCAAACTCATTTTTAATTCATTTAACTAACAGCTCCTATGTTGCCTAAGGACTGCCAGTATTTCTAAAAACTGTTTTCTGAGCTTGCCAGAGTATTTAATTGTGCTTAATTAAACTCAATGAAATTTTTATTTGTAAGTACTCCAGCACTTACAGATTTATTTTTGTAAGGTTTTAAAAATTTATTCATTCATTCGTTTATTCAACAATATTTATTAAGCACTTTCTTTCTTTTTCTTTCTTTCTTTCTTTCTTTTTTTTTTCTTTCTTTCTTTCTTTCTTTCTTTCTTTTTCTTTCTTTTTTTCTTTCTTTCTTTCTTTCTTTCTTTCTTTCTTTCTTTCTTTCTTTCTTTCTTTCTTTCTTTCTCTCTTTCTCTCTTTCTCTCTCTCTCTTTCTTTCCTTCTTCTTTCCTTCCTTCCTCCCTTCCTCCCTTCTTCCCTTCCTCCCTTTCTCCCTTTCTTCCGTCCTTCTTTCCTTCTTTTAGTTTTTGGCCAGATATTTTCTTCTAAAGTGACTACCACTTTTAAAAACCAATATGGTGAAACTAAAATTTCAACAAGGATACAATCTCTGACATTGATGATCACTGTTAAACATTAGCTAATTAATACTTTTTATCAGTGATATATACATATGCATATCTATATACATACATATACTTTCATATGAACAATCTCTTTTAAAACCTTATGGCTACAAAACAATTAATAAATATGTCTTTTTAAAAATAATTTTAAATGATATTTCTAAGTTGAGCATTAAAGTGATAGAAATCTTAAAGGCATGTAATTGAATATGTTTGAAAATTTACTCACTAAACCAGCTACTTCTGAAATCAAGAGCAACCAAATAACATAAAAATGTTTCAAAAAAAAAAAGAAGAAGAAGATAATTCTCCAAATGAAATGATATGAAAACAAAACAAAACAAAACAAAAAAATGTTTCAAATTAGGTTGTTAATGATTACATCTTGGATTATTAAAATTTTACTAAATATTGGACAGTCAACATTATACATAACTCTTTATAATGAAGGTTGAGTTCATAAACAATTAGATATTCCATAAAAAGTAATAGTATGGCATCATTAAGAACAAGGCTTATGTTGCTGCCTTGTTTTGTTTCAGTTTAGCTAGACAAGTGGCTGCTTTATGAATTATTCAAGGTTAGGGTTAAAAGAAAGGAAAGCTGACTTTTTTTTTTATTTTGCAATTTGAGCTATTGCATACCTCAAGACAAATGCTCTGAGAATCACCTGAAAAAAGAAAAATCAAAGTATACATATGTATTTTAAACAAATGATTAACTTCCTCATATAATTTAGTGTGTTTTAATCACACTAAAGATCCATTTTGGGGGCTCTAGAATCAATTGTTATCTTCCCACTTCACTCCAACATTATTAATGCAATCCATCAAAATAGTATTATTTTCTTTTTGCTGTTATGTCATCAATATTTTTAGAAACATGAGAGTTACTTTCAATAATAAACAAATGACTATGGTTGATGTTTTATTTCCTAAAGAGGGATAACTGGTTAAAATGCAAACTCAAGAACCATTAGATTAGGTCAGACCCATGGCTGACAGAGCCCAGTGGTCTGTCTTTGATAATGAGCCCGAGTCAAATTTAAGGTGAAAGTGCAGCTATCCTAGAATTTTCACTGTAAATATCAACATGTTCTCTCCGACTCCATCCTTTTACTCTATATAAATGATTCTCAAAGCTGTAACTCCAAACTGCCAATTGTGTAATTCTACTTACTGACTCTTAATCACTTTAAAGTCTGTTTGTGTCTACTCTCTCACACAAGATTACTTGCCAGTTTCTATCAGCATTTATAATGATAGAGTTTTGTCATAGTGTTGTACATTAACATTTCAACATCCTATGCAAAATTGTCTTAATTCATAGTGTAGTATTTAGCTTGTACTTCTCAATTACACGAATCTTCAATCTGTCAAAGGACTTCACTTTCAGACATGATAGAATAACAGGGATTTTAACCTCCCTGACTCCAAAAACTAGAAAACCAGGCTAACATAGATGAAACAACTATTTTCAGACATTAAACCACAGGCATGGCAGAGCCATGACATCTCAGAGAAAAGAAACATATTTCAGGTCATAGAGCTGAGGTATGTGTGTATGTGTGTGTGTATGCATATGTGTGTAACTGAAAGCAGAGACAGCGACTTTACTGGGTTGAGGCAATAGAAATCAGAGTTCGGGGAGTCTGAGGAGGCAGGAATTTGTGAGGCAGGTTTCTAGAAAGAAGAGAGCTATACAGACAACTCCAGTTGTCTCAGGGATCTTTTGAGTCTATGTTGGTTCCTAGAATATGCATGAAAAGGTGAGCTTCCATGAGGTTGGTTAAAAAGTTATTGGAAAGCTGTCTGTTTCCAGACCCATAAAAGTCTAGACTCCTTCAAGTTCCTACCAGCAACAGTGGAGTGTCCAAACTGGCCCTCTGGAGCATTACGTTCAGATGTCAGAAGGGTCAGGCCTTAGTAATGGGGATATGTGTAGTCTTTTTTTTTTTTACATTTTTTAAATTTTATTATGTTATGTTAATCACCATACATTACATCATTCATTTTTGATGTAGTGTTCCATGATTCATTGTTTGCATATAATACCCAGTGCTCCATTCAGTACGTGCCCATCACCAAGACTATACTTTCAGGGATCATTTCTATAGTTTGTTACTAGAAATGGGGATAAATGACCCCTACAGTAAAAGGTACTCTAGGACGACCCTAACAAAACTTAAAAACAAGTCTCAAGATGATCAAACTAAACCAAACACAATTCAAAGGTCTACCAGAGCAAAGCACAATACTTCTTCAAAAAAATAAAACTCAGACACTCAACAACACAAAATACAAAATCTTTAGCATCCAATAAAAAATTCCTAGAGATACCATGAATCAGAAAATATGACCCATAACCAGGAGAAAAATTAATGATATAAAAAAAGAATCAAAGGGAACGTCTACAGATGAAAACTAGATCTAAAATAAAAAAAATATATACTTAATGGATATTACAGGTATAAGACTGCAGAAAAACAGATTTGTGAATTTAAAGTTGTAGAAATAGTGAATATCCAAAATGTATTATAGAGATGAAACACTAAGAAAAAAAACTGAGCAGAGCCTCAGTAAGTTATATGATAGTACTGAGCTGTTTAATATACACATGCCTGGAGTCCAACAGGGGTAAAAATATTCAAAAGAACAACAGCCAAATATTTCCCAAATTTGATGAAAATTATATCATTCCACAGATCCAAGTATCTCACTGGATACTAATCAGAATAAACAAAAAGACACCCAGACACATCATAATCAAATTGCTGAAAACCACTGATAAAAAGAAAAATCAAGGAGCTCTGAGGCATTGGAAAAATGTTTACATTGTAAGAAGAACAGTGAAGGAGATGTTATAGCTACAAAGCAAATGAAAAGAGAAAAATGAATATTTTGGTGAAAATGCAACTAATCCTAGAACTTGTCTCTTTGTTTTTAAGCTAGAAGTTTGAATGGGGCTAGTGTTAAGTGTTTATGAAGGCGGCTGTATAATAAAAATAAACTATAAACTACAGCTGCCCCACAGAACTTTCTATAAAGATGGAAACATTCCTTACCTGCACTATCTAAAATTGTAGTCAATAACCCCATGTGACTTTTGAGTACTTAAATGTTGCCAGTGTGAGTGAGGTACTGAAATTTTAATTTTATTTAGTTAAAATTAAAGCAATATTTTAATGAGTTTCTATACCCAAAAAGGCTAACAGGACTCTGGTATTTTAAAAGTACAGATATTTACTCTATGAATCAGAAGCAATTATGTATTTATGTATTATGTATTACGGAGTATGCTTTTGGTCCCAGAAACTTACAAAAGATATGATGGTATTAGCTATATTTCAGAAAAGAACAAGTAAAAATTTAAACAGTTGCCATATGAAGACTAACTTAAGAGTAGAGTTTTCATTCTGAAAATATCACCCTGAGATGGTGAATACTCTATAAAATCATAAAGAATGTGTTTAGAATAGCTAAAGATCTGTCTACGAAGGAGATTTCTAGCCTTGAATCTAAGAGGGATACATTAATTTTTAATGAAAGATAACATTAAAATTTACTATAGAGAAAACATTTTTGGAGTAGACGAGATTAACACGGCTGTAAATTTGACTCTTCTCTTGATTTCATGGTCCTGAATTTCCAACCTTAGATTTATTCAGACACTCATACTGAACAAAGAATGAACAACAACATCAACAACAACAAATAACAATAGCAACAAGAAATACCCAAGTATTCAAGAAAGTCAGCCAAAATTACTAGTTCATGCTATATTCAAAAGCCTGAGAAAAGATGAAAAAGATAAAAAATGAAAAAGAAAAGAATATCATGCCCTAAACGTTATAATCTGTTAAAGTCTAGAGCTAGTACTCAAAGAAGTCCTAGAATACACGCTAAAACCTTGCAAATGTTGTAATTTCTGAAAAGAAAGAGATCATCTCCAGTTGAAAAGACCAGAGAAAACTTCTTGAATCAGAAGATATCTGAATTCATCATTAAAGAGTATTACAAAAATTCAATGAGCATATAGTTAGTTAATTTCTTAGCATGCACAAGACGACAGTCGTTTTCCAAATACTTTTAACTCATCTAAATGTACTTGAATACTTTTTTACATTTAAACAATAATGTAACAAATAAAACTGCTTCGATTTATAATTATAAAAAGGGAAAAATTGAACTGAAATAAACAAATGTATTTAAGTATCTTCCGTTGGACGAAATAAACCAAAAAAATGTCCCCCCAAAAGTCTGAATTTATTCTTCAGAAAACCATCCACAATTTAGGAAGACATAACATATCTACCAGGGCAGTGACAGACAATTCTTCAGTAGAATTCATAATACTTCATAAAGACTATTTTGTGAAAAACCTTCAGATGTCCATTTGCCATGGGAGAATCAAGTATATGTGGTGATATCTCTGTCACTCATAAAGATAAACATCATAATTATAATGAATATTCAATTCTTAAATCGCAAACTACTTCCTACAATAAGCCAAAGGTAGCTTTTTAAAAGTAAATATTTTAAAGAATATGTACACACGGGGCTCCTGGGTGGCTCAGTTGGTTAAGCGACTGCCTTCGGCTCGGGTCATGATCCTGGAGTCCCTGGATCGAGTCCCGCATGGGGCTCCCTGCTCAGCGGGGAGTCTGCTTCTCCCTCTGACCCTCCCCCCTCTCATGCTCTCTCTCTCTATCTCATTCTCTCTCTCAAATAAATAAATAAAATCTTTTAAAAAAAAGAATATGTACACACAAAGGGAAATAGACACATATGAAGGGAAAAAAAGTAATTCTAACCTGAAGATATTTACTGTTTAAATTTTGGTGTATTTTCTTTGTCATTGTTTTCCAGTACTTAGAAGAAAAAGAGTTATAAATTAGGAAAAAAGCATCATAATCTATATGCCAAGTGCCATTGTTTATTATTTCAATACTCATTTTATTATGCTGTTAAATCACCTTTTGGATGTAACTTACACAGTCACATACTAATAAGCTATACCATCACTTTCTTCATTCTCTTGAGGAGCATTTAGGTTGTTTCCAATTTTTCAGATCACCAAAGTATCTCAGATGAACAATGACAAATTTAGTGAGGATAAATTGCAAATATGAAAACCCCTTGGTCAAATAGGAAAGAAAAAAAAAAACAACTCTAATTTAGTTATCAGTCCTCAGTTAGAAAGTTTAAACCCCTTTCCACTACCACCTGTATTGGCTGTTTTAATCACTCCAAGTAATTTTGATGCCTTCCAGCTCTTCCCTAAGTACTACGTTCAAAATATTTTCGGATTTACTAGGTTGAATAGGAAGACTAGGCAAAGAAACCATAAACTAAGTAAGAGAGGGATATTCTGATCTCTGAAATGAAGTAAATGAAGTTTATGAGCTTAGCTAGACAGGCACTAATATCGGAAACAGCATAATTCTGTTGTGCTCAGAAAAAAATGAATTAGTGTTTGGAGCTTCCCAGGCACATCACCAAAGTCATTATTATTTAAAAATATTATAAAAATTATTCTGATTTCCTTTGTTAAATGCACACTTTATTAGGTCTACATATTATATTTTATATATTAATGTTACATAGTATGTGTTCTATGTTTATTAAAAATTAACTGTTGATTATAAAGAAATTAAAAAAAATAAAAACACTACTAAAATATTTGACCTTTCAGCAGTCCTTCTATCTCAACATTGCAATTCAGTTACTACAATGAGGAACATTCAGAGCAAAAGCAAAATTTCCTGCTCATTAAATTTGGCAAACATATTAATTATAGTCACGTCAACGTATTCTTTATAAAACTTTTTTTTTTTTTTACTATGTACCTCAGACACTGACTGTAATATCATGGCAATAGCACACTATAAGAACCAAGGAACCCAGTTTCCATTTTCTTTTTTAACGACAGTTTGTGTGTAAAGAGATTTAAAGATATAAAATGCTTTTAATAAGGACTCACTGGTAATAAAGGTGATATAATAAACTTCATAGAAAATTAATATGAGATATTTAGGAAGAAAAATGGCTTAGAATGCCACTTAATGGAATACAGAAAGTTTTAAAAATTAGGCAAATGATAGTATTTCATTCCACAGTTCAAGCAGAACATAAAAATTTAATGAAATTATTGTAAGCAATAGAAAAATAAAATTACTATAAAAATAGGAATGGAATTAATTTTGTAAAGGAAACAATGTTAGCTAAAATATCTTAATAGCAGTGATTATGTTTGAGTATAACCATTAACTACTAAGAAATAAGTATTTTTAATCTGAAGATTAAGTAGTCGACAGGAGAGCACAAACAAACAGATATATATAGGTATAAATAATGTAACAACTGTAGTTACAAAAAGGTAATCACTTTGTATTGGTTATTCTAACCATAAATTGGAAATCAATAGATATTAGTGAGTCAACATTTCAGAATTTGAAATATTAATCAACTTCTGTGTTACACTGAATTAAAATGATTTTGGAAAATATAAATTAGTAAATGATTCAAATTTTATAAACAAGGAGTAATGATTAAGTGTTAAGCCATCCCTTGTGAAGTATTTAACAAGGTGTGGCAGATCCAACCATTATTTGGGAGAGGGTTATGGTCTAAAGAGACCATCACCTTGGTTCATGAGAGGTCAGACACGTCCATGTGTAAATCACGACCAATCTAAAAAAAACACTGGTTAGACCAGGTCAAATGTCAAGAATAAAGTAGGGAACAGATAGATAATCAGTACAATTCCTTTCTTTCCTCACGCATTAGTCAACTCAGGCTGCTATAACAAAATACCATAGCCTGGATAGTTTAAACAGCAGACATTTATTTTTCACACTTCTAAAGGCTAAAAGTCCAAACTCAAAGTGCCAACTGATTCAGTTTCTGGTAAGAGCTTTCCTCCTGGCTTGGAGAAGGCCACCTTCTCACTATGTCTTCACATGGTAGAGAGAGAAGCTCTGGCCTCTCTTCCTCTTCTTATAAGGATACTGACCCCATCATGGGAGCCGTACCTTCATGACCTCACCTAAACCTAATTACTCCCCCAAAGCCCCATCTTCAAAAACCATCACATTATGGGTTACGGCTTCACCATATGAATTTTGAGGGGACATAATTTAGTCCATAAAAGTTCACATCACCCAAGGATAAAAACCTACTTGTGTTTGGAGTTTTCAGGAAATGAAACAAACTTTCTTTGAGCCATTAGAGAGATTGTGACTGGTGTTATATCTATTATTTCAGGGATCATGTAAGCATTGCCTATTTGTCTGATCACTAAATTCAAGGTATAAGAGTCCAATGTGATTTTTAGAAATAAGGAAAATTATCAACTTTAAATTAAAAAACAAAAGGATTCAAAGAGATAAAACCATATGGTGATATAACTCAAAAGTATTCATTTCATGGAGTTATCCTGAAGTATACTCATATTCTCTAGAATATGAACAAATTGGTATAAATCTCGGAAATTTGTTGCATGTGATGTTCTTAAAATCTTTCTCCTCTGCAAAACAGATCCTTCAGTCACACAAGTTGTCTAAGATGTCGATTGTAATTACACTTCCAAGATAACTCCACTGGTCAACGTGACCTAGGCAGAAGACTGTTTTGAGTTATACAGAGAAGCCGAATCAACAATGATTAGGCTCTTTTTACTTGACAAGGGAAAAGAAGTCAGTCAGGGACAGTATGTTTTGTGATATAAGGGATATATAGCACTGACTGCTATTTGAACCATTATTTGGTAGAGGGCTGTGGACCATGAGGTACCATTACCTTGGTTTCTGACTGGTCAACCACATCCACGTAGAAACCAAGACCAGTTTGAAAAGATAGCTGAGACCGTGCAGTCAGAATAAAGTATGGGAGAAGTAATCAGTGTCACTTCATTTTTTGTCACATAACCTTTCTTTTTTTAATGCCTTTTGTAAACATTGCTAAAAAGGGTTCTATTTAAGAGATTTTGAATTTTCAAAGATGGTCTATAAATCATTAAGACTATTTCAGAAGTAGTTATGCAAAACTTACTTTATATTTAACAAGCACATAGCACTTATATACCTGCCATTGGTTTAAGAGCTTATTAAATATTCACTCAGAGTAGTTAGGAGAGGGTTCTACCTTTTTCCTTCATTTCCTCTGGGATCTGGAGTATTTCCAGAAAAGTGTTTTAACTTACATGAGGAAGACACCAATTTGGGTTCTATATTGAGAGGCCTCATCACCACTGTAACTATTCACGTTATGCAGAAAGGAAGAGCCACAAACTGCTAAGACTTAGTCTGTGATTTGTATTAAGAATGCTAGGGAACACAGTATCTTAAGAATGCCCAGAGATGATTCTGGTAAATTTTTCCTCAGAATTTATCAGATCCACCAATTTACTGACTCCAACTAGAGTTGCCCTGAAATAATATAAAATAGACTAGAATACATACAACTTTGTAGTCACCTTCTTCTGCAAGTCACATGATAATAAATGGTATGATATAGTTCAGATTAATACAATTTAATAATGTAAATATGGACATTCAAAGCAAAAGCATCATAATATTCACTTCTAATTGATGTATCATATGAGGCCGGCAATGGAGAAATAGAAAGAGGATTGTTCTTGGGTATTCACTGGGATAAAACTGTGCTCTGTTCCCCATATTCCTCCACTGAATCAAATATCTTTCTCTATTTTTAAACTCTCAGGCTGGGCGCTTGGGTGGCTCAGTCCATTAAGCGACTGCCTTCGGCTCAGGTCATGATCCTGGAGTCCCTGGATTGAGTCCCGCATCAGGCTCCCTGCTCGGCAGGGAGTCAGCTTCACGCTCTGACCCTCCCCCCTTTCATGTGCTCTCTCTCTCTCATTCTCTCTCTCTCAAATAAATAAGTGAAATCTTAAAAAAAAAAACCTCTCAGGTCACTTAAAGCTAAATTGCAGGAAATAAACACTGTCATGCCCACAGGAGAAATTCACTCACTCCTAGTTAACAGGTCTTTTCCACTCTTGTCCTCTTTGTTCAAACTGTCAATCATGACAGTTCCCTCAGGAGTTAAATTCGGACCACTAAGTGATTTCATGTAGGCTACTAAACTGCCTGCAGAGATGAACAACTTTCAATCATTATTGATGTGGCTTTGGAAGACTGGCCCTAGAGTAAAAGGTTTTAAATCCCACAACCAACCCCCTGACATTTCTGTGCTCTCCTGAAATATAAATAAATGCCCTACAGTAGGTGCAATGGTGAACTGCCCTCCACAAAATTGAATATTTAGGGTTGTCTTAAGTAGCAATAAAAATGATATAGTGAAAATGCCTACTGTATGTCTGGATCAGATAAAGTTCCTGTTTACCAATTCCCTAAACTCAGCTGCTCTGAATGCAGAGGCAGCTTTATAAATGAGAGCACCAAGCAATCTAGGTATTGCCAATAACCGATTCAGAGCACGATTTCTCTTTGGAGGAATGAATGCAGTCTCCATTGCTGCAATAGTCTATGACAATACACACAAACGTTCCAATTCTTCCCTACCCTTAGCTACGCAAGGCAGAATCTCCACAAAACATTAAAAAATCCCAGGAAAGGTAGAAATTAAAAATTATGGATGCCCTTTTCTGCAGAGAAGCTAAGGGTTATTATTATCACCTATTTGTAAGCTTAGTAAGAGTTAAGATTTGTTAAGACCTTATGCCACAAATAATAGTAAGAAGAGAGTAACTGTAAGTATGAGGTAACTGTGCCACTTAAGTGTCTTAATTCACTAGACATTTGTAGTCTCCACATAGACTTTATACTAGTTTTTTTAACTAAGTATTAATATTAGCATAACTAGTATAAATTATCAGATTTGGGGAGGGAAAACTACCTTCATTTTTAAGAATGCTGTTGTTATACATACAAATATCATTAACATTTATCAAATTAGTACTGTAGTGTATTGTACGAATTATCTACAATATTCTTTAAAGCTGATTAAGAGTACATTTTTCACGATGAACACTGAATAATGGATAGAGTTCCATTGTTGAATCAATTGTTGAATCAATATAATGTACACCTGAAACTATTATAATACTATGTTAACTACACTGAAGTTAAAAAAAAAAAAAGGAATTTTTCAACGTTTACTTTGTGATTGGGTTTCTTCCCATGAAAAGTATAACCAGCTCTGCCTTTTTCTAGATGAGTAATTAAGCAGATATGTAACCTCTGGGATGCTCAGTTTTCTATCTGATAACTTCTCTGGAGCTTGATTTGGACTCTGATTTCTAGTGCTTTCCACTAGGTCTTTCCCAAATTGCTTCTGCAGGGACCTCTGGAGATATAACACAGCTTCTAATAATATTGTATCTGAGATCACTGTGATTTTGAAGTTAGCACGTTTTCTCAAAAGAGGACTTGTGAATCAACATACTGAAGAGGTTTTAATTAACAACTGACACATCACAGCCTTGGTTGATATTTATCTTATACTCATGGAGCAACTGAGATTCTACAGGTATCTTGCTTTTGGTATTATGATCTAGTCCTTGAGTATAATGGCATATACATAATAAGGACCTGATATCAGAAGTTCTGGCATCTTGGTCTATACATGGACTTTCGGAAATGACTTGAATGTTTCATCTATCTTCTCTGAGTCCTTGATTTTGCAAATGAAACTCCCCAACAGCTTGCAGAGGAACCAGGATGATTATATGGATCTAAACTTCATCTGAGGTGTACATTTCATGTACTCGGATAACAACATTCAGTGTTGGAAAGGCTCTTTTTCAACATTTGTCAGAAATTTTTGAGATACTGCTACAATAATTTTTATAATTTTTGCTATAAATAATGAGATCATCTGTGGGGGTAATATTTTGGGAAGGTAAGACTCCAGAAATTGGCCAATTCTACACAGACTGCTGCATTTATGCAGAAATATGATATACTGGGCTCTTATAAGCTTTCAAGCTGATGAGACAGATAGAAATTAATATTCATACGGTAAATTGCACACACACTGATAGCGATGGTTTATAATTTACAAATGTCTATACGAAACCAACATGATGGGATGTAGCCAGAACAGCTCTATGTCTCTCAGAACAATACAAAAATTGGATCTGCAACTGGAGAGAACTCCACCCTGGATAAGGAGATGATCTACAGTCAGATATCCTCCTGGGGACTGACCCAGGGAAGCTTATACCTGAAAGGAGAGAATGGTGTTGGGTCTCCTCTTTACACAGTCTTTGTCTTGCAGTTAATCCTTTCTTCACATTAAAGAGACCCTTAACCTTGGCTTCACATGAATTTTTGTTCAATAGAATGATCACTGAAGGGTTTCAAAACAAATTTCACATAAAAATTTTTCTCAGAATGTATTATCATTTAAAATATTTCAAACTATACTGCTAAGAGATCATGTAGATCCAAAATATAAGCAACAAAATAGCTTCTTTGGGCTGTTTCATTTAAGATATTTAAATCTCTGGTCAATGAGTTATACAAAACTTTGCAAGGGGGGATAAACTCGTTCATTTGATTTTATAGATAATTTTAGTGAGAAATACGTAGAAACAAAGTGAACTACATATGTCCTGTATCTATCCTTTCATGCAGCTCTTATTTTCTTACTAAGTTAAATGCAGAGATGATGTTATTACACATTACATGTATATGTATGTGTATGTATATATATATATAATATACATTTTAACACTTTTATATCATTTAGCTCAGGGTGCTGAATACATCAGGTGCTTAACTCTTGTTCAGTTCACTTTTTTTTTTTAAAGATTTCATTTATTTGACAGAGAGAGAGACATAGCGAGAGAGGGAACACAAGCAGGGGGAGTGGGAGAGGGAGAAGCAGGCTTCCCGCCGAGCAGGGAGCCCGATGCGGGGCTTGATCCCAGGACCCTGGGACCATGACTTGAACCGAAGGCAGACGCCTAACGACTGAGCCACCCAGGCGCCCCTGTTCAGTTCACTTTTAAATTTGTAAATGAAAATTAAAAATGAATGAATGGGTGGATAAATGTCTACTATTCTTTTTGCTTCTTATTGAGATTATTAGTTTGCTTTAAATATATATACATCTACATCAACACTACTACTCCAACTTCCCAACCAGGCAAATAACAACTTGATTTTTTTTTTATAATTTTGAGATAATTTTATAAGACAGTATTAATTGGTAAATCCATTGCTTTCAATGATTGCATGATGAATTTTATTCAGAGTCAAAATTCCTGAGAGAAGTAACCAGAGATTCTGTTGGAGGAGAAAATCTGATAGGTTAACATCTATAAAAGGCTCTGTCATATCTCATGGGCAAGGAATGTGTTTTTTCCCTCTTGTGTCAACTAAAAATTTATTCCATCCTGGTACATATATATTCTACCTCTATACATATATAGTGTACAATCACAACCTTTGCATGTATAGGATAAATACATGTATTTGCAAATATATATTCATAAACTTTCTGGCATGACCCACCATCTAAATCAAATAGAAGAGCCTATGAACATTAAATATATATGTAAACCAAATAGGCTGAAATACACACTGAAAGGGATTATCATATTTCTGGAAAGAAGAAGTACAATTTTGAGAATCAAAGTTATGTAAGGAATATTTTTGACCGCTATTGTTAATGGTATGTATTGTTAAGCATCCTCACAATTTTTGTGAAGTTTTGAAAGGAATATATGCTCACTACTGAATTAAGGGACATGCAATTCCATATTTGGAATGGATCTCATTATTTTAAAATGGTGTATAAAGACATTCCTCTCTACAAAAACATTTTAGCATCCATGAAACATGACAGATTCAAACAGGAAAGAAGAGCTATTTAAAAAATTGGATGGGGAGTGGTTGTCTCCATTGTGTAAAGAAAAAGCTTGTATTTTACTGAAGTATAGTTAGAAATAATAGCTATCACTATGTAGCTATTGTTTGGCTGATAGCTGTGTAGTTTATTCAGTAAAATAAAACTGAATATCGCTCAGGGTCATAAAAACAAACAGTAATGACCTCGGCTTTGCAAAGATTTATACAGAAAAACATAGGTATTATAACTACATAAGTAGGTTTTACAGGCTTGAGAGTCCAGAAGCCAAAATGATTTTTAAAAGAGTTGTTGATACTTTCTTACCTACTGCATATTCAACAGGCATTATTTGTAGTGTTACCTGATTATCTCTAAGTTCCCATAAAACACTTTACATATAACAGCCATTTTTAGAGGACCATCTGCTAGAACTCTAAGGGCTCTCCAGTGTAATTCCTCGTTTATAATGAAACTAGCAACTGCAAAACCCTGGTTCTTTCTGGGGTGACCCACGTCTGTAGGCCACGATCCACACATCAAACAAAATCTGCTAAGAATTTGGGCTGAGGACACATAATGCCAATCCTTGAGATAAAGCAGATGTACACTCTTAAATTTTAAAAACACTGGATATCCAACAAAATGTAACATTCAAAAGACCTTACCTCATTAATAGTTCTTATGACTCTTCAGTGATAGCAAGTTCCTAAGTATGCTATTATTTTTAGAAGTATTGTATTTCCTTATTAAAAGAAAAAAAAAGAAAGGAAAATCCAGGCAAGTGTCACACACCGGTATTTCTTATCTTCAAAGAAGGAGTTTACACTAGATAACTTCTTATGAATATTAAGTTTCTTCCATATTTTATATTTTATGAGAGAAAAGAGTTTATATCCCGGTGATTATCAACCAGAAAGTTATAGAATATATGCATAATTAAAAAAAATAAAGCATCGAAACCTGATTTAAATGTAACAAGATATTACATCTCCTGATAATCTCAAAGAAGTATGTTCAGGAAATGTCCCACGGTCATGAGTTTGTGCACTGTAGAGTATAATCCTCCGGGACAAGAGCAGCCACATCTCCCCCAGACACCCCCCATTGTTAAATACTGTCTTCTGGCTGGTAAGTTACTTCACTAAAAGACAATGGAAAACTAATCCTTATTACCTTTAGTCATTATGCTCATTTTAAACACTTAAAATAGCGATATTTCAACAATGTCAGAGCTTACTTATGTTTTGCTTTGCACATGTAGACAGTGTGCTAAGATAGGGAAGAAGCATAATCTAAGTTGGGTGAATTGGTCAGAAGTTACAACCTCTAAGCAGAGAACTGACAGAGAAATGAAACAACCAGAAGTGTGAAAACCTCTTAGATGCCTGAAAATTAAGAGGGGAAAAGAAAGAACAGCCCAATAAAAAAACAAAACATAACAAACAAACAAGAGACCTCTTAAGATTTTAGGTAGACTAGATCCTGCCAGTTATCTACTGGGTTATTTACAGCTGCCCCCTGGTGGGTTCCAACATTTGTCAGATGCTTTCCTAGATAGTTCATAAGTCACCACTGAATTAAAAAAAAAAAAAAATAGCAAACAAGGTAGTATTATCCACATTCTACAGTCTGACAAAATTATACACGCAGAAGCCAACTTCTCCAAGGGGACACAACTATGAAATAGTGGAATCTGGTTTCAGACCAATGTCTGCCTCATTCCATTCCATCATGCTATTATTTCTTATACCATTCACAACACATTTCAAAATTTCAATACTGGAGGATTAGACAAAGAATCAGAGCAACTCAAATCTGAGGTTCTCCCTTCTCATTTTGAGAAGACCCTCTCCTTTGAAGCGTCGCACTGAAGCACTAACATAACCCCAGTGGTCCATACATCCATAAATCGAAAGATGTGTCCATCCAGGCAGGTAACCCCGTACCTCTTTAAACTGTAGCATACAATGCATTGTATTGTCTTTAAAAATTTTGTCTTTCTCCAACCAAACACCTTTTTATGATATGGTATACATGTAATCAACATGGCATGTATGTTTTTTCACCAAGTAAGGCAAACAAATGTATAAGTAGAAAAATATTTCTGTAATCCCAAATTTAGTTATTTAAGAAATACAGTTGTTCTCATGTTCATTTACATGTTCATGGATATTTATCCTACTTAAAAAATCTGGTTATAAGTAATCCTTAAATTCCATAAAATATATCTACCTAAGTTGAAAAGATTTGCTTGAACCCCTTTATTTACTTTAAAAAAATAGTTTATTTATTTATTTGACAGAAAGAGAGAGCGAGCACAAGCAGGGGGAGCAGCAGAGGGAGAGGGAGAAGCAGGCTTTCCACTAAGCAGGGAGCCCAATAATGCGCTCCATCCCAGGGTCCTGGGATCATTACCTGAGCTGAAGGCAGGCGCTTAACCGACTGAGCCACCCAGGCGCCCCTGAACCCCTTTATTATGATGATTTTTATCATGCATCATCAGCCTGTTATAATAGGAGTAGCAATAGTCTAAGAGTCCTGACCTAAGGCAAAATGCTTAATTTTTTTGAATTCTTGATTTCTTACTAGTAGAGTAGAATGGGTTATGCTTTTTATGAGATAAAATCCAATGTCAAGGCAAACTTTGAAAAATTCAGCTTTAAAAAATACAGATTATTTGTACAGTACTTAGCATATAGTACTAGTTTAATAAATGTTGATGATTAGCCTATCTGTCACACTACAGTTCCCTTCAAGATTTTGTTAAATTATGTTTTGTATTTATATAGCAATTCAAAGCTCACAAAAATGCTTAACTATTATTATCTTGTTGATCCTTATAACATTGTGACACAGATGGGACGTGTACTATTGGTGACCTTCACAAGGAAAGCAGCTCGGGCTAAAATGTCAGTGATAATGATCATACAGCTGAAGGGTTGAGTCTCAGGCCAGCTAACACCTACTTCAGCTCTTATATTCTACGACCTTCCTTCTCTTTGTGATGCACATTAGCACAAACCACTGGATTAACTCAATTGTTATTTTAGTGAGGGTCTCAAGCACATGGAAAAATGTTTAACTTTGCTCATGAATCAGAGGATCTTATTTTCTTCTCAAGGTGTGTGAACTTGGTATTAAAATTCTATTCTGAAGGATAAAAATCTTAAAAAATAGTGTTTCTGAAGTACCATAAGACCTTTGCATGTATCTAACATGCCTTCCCTTAATTTTTTTTTTCTGAATCATTTCCCTTTACAATGATAGCGACAAGAGCACATTGACTCTAATGCATCAAGTTTTAACAAGTGTTTATTTAAATTCTTTGACACACAGTCTTAGGAATGCCAGTCATTAATCTACTGCCAGGTATCAGCTGGTGAAATATGTCCTTAATTTTCCTTCAGAGAGGATTAGCATTGTACACAAGGCCTACCAGAGCAAAAACCTAAAATTCTTTTCCAGCTAAATGCAAAATATACTGTCATCAACACCTAATAAATACTGTGTGAAATCCACATTCAAACAAACTGCTTTTTTTTTTTTTTTTTTTTTTTTATCTGACAGATAGAGAGACAGCGAGAGAGGGAACACAAGCAGGGGGAGTGGGAGAGGGAGTAGTAGGCTTCCCGCAGAGTAGGGAGCCCGATGTGGGGCTCCATCCCAGGACCCTGGGATCATGACCTGAGCTGAAGGCAGACGCTTAATGGCTGAGCCACCCAGGTTCCCCTAAACAAACTGCTTTTAACTGCCTCAATAGTCTCTAAGTCATTGGCTAGAGCTCACCTCTACGAATCCAGGGTAAGACCTTCTTCGTGCCAAACACATGCTGTGCCCTGCCATTGGAGGTTAAAATAAACGTCCGGTAGCTCTTAAGTCACTCAAACTTATCTCCTCTGTCACAGAGCAACAAAAGCAGCAAACAAAAACCCCATGTTCTAAATGAGCCTGGACAGCCCATCCTTGATGGCAAACTAATATACTTTGTACTTAGATAGATCTTTTTATTTCCTTCTAATTGCAAGATACTAACAGGACGCCACAGCCTGAATTTCAGACTGGAAGCCTATTAGTTGATCCCACCCAACCACAATTTCTGCATATTGGTTTACTATAGAACTGCGTACGTGAAGAATCCATAACTGGATCCGGGTATCTGATAATTAAATAATTACTTTTAGAATAAAATAGGTCATGAATGGACCAACGATGCCTGTGGTCTCACGAACTGAGAATTATTAATTCAGTTCTGTGCACGTGTAGAAAATAAGAATAAATCAGAACGGAATTTTACTTGCACTCAATTCTATTTCTAGATCTAATGGATAAATAGGCTTTGGGGATAGTATCCTAGTGATTCTAGACTGCCTCTGTTTAAGTAAAGGACATAAGGCAGGAAAAATGCAGAGTAGAAGCAGTGGAGGACAATACAAACTCTACCATCATTAATTTGCCCACACAATGAAAAACAAAACCAAAAACACTCCAGTTCTATAGTATGTTTTAGACACATTTTTCAAAGTACAGTGGTTTCCAGATAAGTATCAGCTAGATGACAGCTCTTCTCTGATTACATAAGTATATAGAGTTTTTTGTTAACTTGAGCTCTGCCTTGTGACAGGTTTCAGATGTAGAAACTTATATTACCTTTGTTACCTTCAAAAGAGAGCAAAATATCTGATAACATAAAAATTTAAAGAACAGATTGATTTAGGCTGAAAGGATTCAATCTAAAAATGATATTTCAACCAGGTAAAATTTTACATGTATTCTAGCTCAACTAATATATTTAAAGGCCACACACAGTATAGGGTATCTTATAAATGTAGATTTTTTTGTCTGTTGACTAATTTAAATCATTATTTTTGGATAAAATACAAAGAAACTGGAAATTAGTCTACCATGACCTAATACATTATTTTACTTAAATTTCAAAATCATTTTTAATTCTGAGATTTAGAAAAATGAAATACTTTCTTTTCCTAAGAATAATCATTGTTTCAGTTAGCTAACTAAATATATTTTCAAACCTGAGAAAATCTAATAATCTAACACTTCACAAAATATTTTGATTATTAGTGTTTTAGAAAACAACAATTTGAACTACAAACTTTGAAATAATTAAGACAAAAATAAAACTTGGAAAAGTCCAATTTTCTATGAATTAAATTATAGATATCGAAGCAATAAGAGAATGCTAAACGCATAGAATCTGAAATCAGGAGGCCTTTGTTCAAGGGGCAGCACCATTTTCTAACACCTGTATGTCCTTGAGAAAGTTATTTAACTTCCTTCACCTTCATTAACCCTATCTATAAAATTGGGGTACTGATATCACTTTTCTCATAAAATTGGAATGGCAATGAAGGTAATTATTATTATACTTGGGTACATAGTAGACGCTTAAAATATTAGTGACAGCATGGTGATCTAGTTGGAACAGAGGTGGTCATTAAGGAAGAGTAATAATGATGCCTAGAAATAAACCAGAAGTTCCAGAGAATGGTATCATTCTAATGTCATGGTTAATTTGTTCAGTATTGACTTTGTCATTTCTACCATTATATAGTGATTATGGAGTTCTGTGTTACAATATGCTAATAAATATAAGGAAGATACAAAAAAATACAAAAACAAACACATAAAAAACCCTATAGTTACACTTCAGTAAAAATGACAATGAAAATTAAAATAGCCACCATGAGAGACTATGGACTCTGAGAAACAAACTGAGGGTTCTGGAGGGGAGGGGGGTGGGAGGATGGGTTAGCCTGGTGATGGGTATTAAAGAGGGCACGTTCTGCATGGAGCACTGGGTGTTATATGCAAACAATGAGTCATGGAACACTACATCAAAAACTAATGATGTAATGTATGGTGATTAACATAACATAATAAAAAAATACCAAAAAAAAAAATTAAAATAGCCACCATATATTGAATGTCCCCATGCACAAGGTACTATTGTCAACATGTTTATGAACCTTATCTCTTTAACCCGACTGCCTAATAACAATTGTTAAAATTTTAATGTATTTCCCTTTATAGCTTTTTATTTATTCTTTTTTGAGGTTACCATTTTAAAAATATTTCTGGGGTGCCTGGGTGGTTCAGTTGGTTAAGTGTCCGACTCTGGATATCAGCTCAGGTCATGATCTCATGGTCATGATCTCAGGGTCGTGAGATTGAGCCCCGTGTCTGGCTACATGCTGAGTGTGGAGCCTGCTTAAGATTCTCCTTCTCCCTCTGCTCCACCCCACACTTGCTCCCTCTCCCTCCTGCTCTTGCTTTCTCTCTCTGAATAAAAAAAGGAAGATAAAGATATTTCCAATCACATTTAATTTTAGATTTTTTTACTTAATATTAAATCATCTAAAAATCTGCATATTCTTCTATGTTCCTTTTTATTTTAGTTATTTCCTTTCCTGAAAAGATTTTTAACTGATAAAAGGAATACAATTTATTGTTAGTATATAACAAAGTAAAACAACACCGATGGGTAAATGGGTAGCCTATTGTTATTTCCCTTTACATTTCTCCATTAATGATTTTTAACACCATTTCATGTATTTATCACCCATTTGCTTCTCCTCCTTTTTGAATTGCTTGTTGGTATCATTTGTCCATTTTTTAAAAACTGGGTTAATTGTATTTTTCTTATCAATTTTTAGGTGTTCTTTGCATAGTAAACGTTGTAATTCTTTATTTTACTTAAGTATTTCCAAAATTATTTTTATCTTGATTTTATGGTGCTTTCATTAGCAAATAATTTTTATTCTTTTTTTTAATAAAGATTTATTTATTTACATGAGAAAGAGAGTGCAGGGGGAGGGACAGAGGGAGCAGGAGAGAGAATCTTCAAGTAGATTCCCCACTAAGCGTGGAGCCTGATGTGGGAATGTGGGGCTGCATCCCAGGAGCCTGAGATCATGACCTGAGCCGAAATCAAGAGCTGGTTGCTTAACGGAGGTGCCACCCAGGTGCCCCAAGGAATTTTTATTCTTATGAAATTAGATATATTGATCTTCTCCATTAAATTATTTAGGTTTCATGTCTTGATTGGTATATATTCCTATATTTTTCTAAGACTTCATTACTTAATCTTTACTTCTGAATTTTTATAATCTTCTGGATATTTTTGGTTTGTATTCATTATTTTCATAGGGTTAGAGGTGTTATTGATTTCTTACAGATGGACGTCCCAATATGTCAATGTTATGTATTAACTATGCTATTATTTCTTCCACTGAAAACAAATGAGGCCTCTTAACATATTAAATTCTCATGTACAATTTGATATTTCTCTAGTATTTTTTATTCTAATCGACAGTATTTTCTCTAAGGCTGTGGCAACATTTGTCATTATTCTAATGTTAAAATAAATGGGTCAAAAGATTCCTTAGTATTCTTCCTTCTCAAATTCATTCTTCAAAATATACTCTAAATTACTTTGGCAGTTACTTTAAGGAGTGGGTCTTTTATACACAGGTATCCAATCATCACACTTTACTCCTGAAACTTACATGATTTTATATGTCAGTTATATCTCAATAAATCTGGAAAAAAATGAACACTAGACATCACTTTTAAAGAGGGGCATTTGAAGCTCTTCCCTTTATGACTAGGAAAGATCCAAGTATGTTCTTTATGACCACTCCTATTCAGCATGTCACTGGAGGTGCCAACCAATTACATAAAACAAAACAGGGCGCCTGGGTGGCTCAGTTGTTAAGCGTCTGCCTTCGGCTCTGGTCATGATCCCGGGGTCCTGGAATCGAGCCCCACATTGGGCTCCTGATTCAGTGGGAAGCCTGCTTCTCCCTCTCCCACTCCCCCTGCTTGTGTTCCCTCTCTCGCTGTGTCTCTCTCTGTCAAATAAATAAATAAAACCTTAAAAAAAACCCCAAAAAACAAAGTGATAATTTCACACACAAACACACACATGAAGAGGGTGTCTTTGATGGGAGTTGAATTAAATCTATAGTCTAAAAAAAAGACCATTTTAATATTGTCTTCCCAAACAGCAAAATTCTCAAAACCATTTTTTAGGTATTTTTATGATATTCAGTGTAGTTTAAAGTTTTTGTAAATAACTTAACTCCCATAAATAGTATTCAAAATAATTTATTTTTGTTTTTTTACTCATGATAAATTCATGTTTGTTTAAAAACATGTAAAAAATGAGAAAATTAAAACATACAGAAGTAAAAATAACCTCAAAAATATAATTAATTCTGTCATATTTCCTTCTGATTTATTTTTAACCAATTTTTTGCAAATAAAATTTTAGTATTTATTTTTTATTTTTTATTTTTTATTTTTTTATTATGTTATGTTAATCACCGTACATTACATCATTAGTTTTTGATGTAGTGCTCCATGATTCATTGCTTGCGTATAACACCCAGTGCTCCATGCAGAACGTGCCCTCTTAAATACCCATCACCAGGCTAACCCATCCCCCCACCTCCCTCCCCTCTAGAACCCTCAGCTTGTTTTTTTATTTTTGAAATGCATTTATATTCTATCGTAAGACTTTACTTAATATTGGTCTTTAGGTGTTGCTTATTTTTTCCCTTTTACAACCATTAAGTCTATATCTTTGTGTATTTTAATTTTTATCTTTATGATGTGTTCCTAGAATGAAAATGACTTGGCCATGGGATGTATGGGATTTATAAATTTTAATCATGTTGAGTGTAACTACATCTGATTTTTTCCCCCTAAGAATAGCCAATTATTCCAACAACATTTACCGAACAATCATTTGTTTTGCTAATGGTCTGTAATACATCCTGTAGGATATGATGTCTTCTTATATACATCAGAATTATGTTAATTAGTGTATGTATTAATCTATAAGTATGAGAACATCTAATGGTGCTGCTCTCCTACTGGCATTTCTTTTCAAACAGTATATGTAAATGTAACCACCTACTCATACGTAAGAACTTTAGAATTATTTGTCATTTGCTAAATTATTTCAAAATATTTATCGGGGCTCCTGGGTGGCTCAGTTGTTTAAGTGTCTACCTTCGGCTCTGGTCATGATCCCAGGATCCTAGGATCGAGCCCCAAGTCAGGCTCCCTGTTCTGCAGGGAGCCTGCTTCTCCCTCTCCCTTTGCCTGCCATCCCCCCTGCTTGTTCTCTCAAATAAATAAAATCCTTAAAAAATATTTTTCAATAATTTGGCAAATGACAAGTAATGTAAATAAAAAATGGGCAGAGGACCTGAATAGACATTTTTTCAAAGAAAACATAGGGATGGCCAAAAGACACATTAAAATATGCTCATCATTAATCACCACGGGAACGCAAATCAAACCCACAATGAGCTATCCCCTCATACCAGCATCAAAAAAACAAGAAATAACAAATATTGGTGAGGATATGGACAAAAGGATATGGATAAAAGGAAACCCTCGTCAACTTCTGGTGGGAATGTAATTTGGGCAACCACTGTGGAAAACAGTAGAGTTTCCTAAAAAAATTAAAAATAGAAATACCATACAATTCAATAATTCCACTGCTGGTTATTTATTCAGAGAAAATGAAAACACTAATTCCAAAGGATACATGCACCCCTTTGTTTATTGCAGCATTAGTTACAGTAGTCAAGATACTGAAGCAATCTAAGTGTCCATTGATAGATGAATGGATAAAGATGTGGTGTATACCATATATATACAATGGAATATTTCTCAGCCATAAAAAAGAATGAGATCTTGCCATTTGTGACAACATAGATGGACCTGGAGTGTATTATGCTAAGTGAAACAAGTCAGACTGAGAAAGTCAAATACCAAATGATTTTACTTATATGTGGAATACAAAACAAAATGAAACAAAAGCAAACAACCAAAAACCAGATACAGACTCCTAAATACAGAGAACAAACTGGTGGGGGGATGGGCGGAAAAAGTGAAGGGGATCAAGTTGTATAAACTCCCAGTTATAAAATAAATAAGTCATGGGGATGAGAAGTGTAGTATAGGAAATACTGCCTATAATATTGTAATAATTTTGTATGGTGACAGATGGTAACTAAACTTATTGTAGTGAGCACTGTATATTGTATAGAATTGTCAAATCACTATGTTGTACACCTGAAACTAATGTAACATTGTATGTCAACTGTATTTTAAAAATATTTTTAAAATTGTATTTGGATTGGAATGCTATACAAACTACAAATTAATATGGAAAAAAACTCCACACCTTTATAATTGCCAATCTAGCATTTAGAAACATGGCTGATGTATTTTCATTTGCTTAAGACTTTAAAAATTTTTTTGAGGAAAATTCTAATATTTTTTTAATACATATCAATCCTGGCTATACAAAAGAATCACCTAAGGAGTTCTTTTTTAGAAAATGACACCTGGAAGCCATCCCCAGAGATATTTATTTTATGAGAGAGAGACAGAGACAGAGACAGAGAAACACAGAAAAAGAGATGTGGATTTAAAAACTGACATAGATCTTCTGCACAGAGAAGGAAACAACCAAAAAAAAAAAAAGAAAAAACCTAAAAGGCAACCTTTGGAATAGGAGAAGATATCTGCAAATGACATATCTGATAAAGGATTAATATACAAAATATAAAAAGAACTTATAAAACTCAACACCCAAAAACCAAATAATCCGGTTAAAAAATGGGCAGAAGACATGAATAGACATTTTTCTGAAGAAGACATCCAGATGGCTAACAGACACGTGAAAAGATGCTCAACATTACTCATCATCAGGGAAACTACAATGAGATATCACCTCACACCTGTCAGAATGGCTAAAAAAATGATGTAAGAAACAATATATATGGTGAGGATGCAGAGGAAGGGGAACCCTCTTACATCCTGGATGGGAATGCAAACTGGTGCAACCACTCTGGGAAACAGTATGGAGATTCTTCAAAAAGTTAAAAATAGAACTACCCTATGATTCAGCAATTGCACTACTAGTATTTACCCAAAGGATACAAAAAAACTGATTCAAAGGGTTACGTGCATCCCAAAGTTTAGAGCAGCATTGTCAACAATAGCCGAATTGTGGAAAGAGCACAAATGACCAATGACTGACAAATGGATAAAGAGGTCTCTCTCTCTCACACACACACACACACACACACACACACACACACACACACACACACACAATGAAATACTCAGCCATAAAAAATGAAACCTTGACCATTTGCAAAGATGTAGATGGAGCTAGAGAGTATTAGGCTAAGCTAAATAACGCAGTCACACAAAAACAGATACCATATGATTTCACTCATTTGTGGAATTTAAGAAATAAAATAGATGAACATGGGGAGGGAGGGAAGAGAGGCAAACCAGAAAACAGATTCTTAACTATAAAGAACAAACTGAGGATTGATGGAGGGAGGTGGGTGGGGGATGGGTTAAATAGGTGATGGGTATTAAGGAGAGCACTTGTGATGAGCAATGGGTGTTGTATGTAAGTGATGAGTCACTAAATTTTACACCTGAAACTAATTTACACTCATGTTAACTAACTGGAATTTAAATAAAATCTTGAAGAAAAAATAGAAAATAAAAATTAACATAGATCAAGAGATCAATATAGTTGAACATTCTTGTACACTCATATTTATTGCAGTGGTTTTTCAGTTTCTATGTACTGGTTTTCATGTAGTCTGCAGGAAATGATCATTCTGAAATATATTATGTTTATGATTATTTTCTTGACCATGGACTTACAAAATAATGTTAAATAGGAAGTATTTTGATGACTTTAATGAGAATATCAACAAAGTTTCACAGTTTTATATAAAATTATAGCTATATAAAATTGTAGCTAATACATAATTTGTGTTCATTTGTGAGTACATATCGACATGACTCATTATTTCTAGTGTTCTAAATCATCTAAGGAGAAAGTTAAATTGGATGTGAAATGACATTTGAAGGGCAAGAAGTACGTATTTTTAAAATGTTATCTAACTTTGGAAAGCAAAAGCACAACAATTTACATAACTGTACCATTTTAAATAGCTTTAGAAAATAGTATATTTAAAAAAAGAAAATAATATATTAAAATCTGAATACAGGCTTAAAAGTTACCTCTTGGCAAACTGCATGTTTTGTAAAAACCTTTCCTTACACACAAACACAAAGCAGATTCAGTGACTACAATAAATATTCCATATATAAATGGCATTATAGAGAATGAGTTATGTGTTCCATTCAAGGTTATGAACATGAACCTCAGAAGTACTAAAAGAAATGATGTGATCAAGTTTGACACCCAGAATTGAAGATTATTGTTTGATACCGTCTTGTCATTCCAAATAATTATAATATATGTGAGGGAGGTTGTATATTCTCAACTTCGTCTTGTCAACAAAATTAATTATTTGACAGAACTAATTATTTTGAGAATCAAAATCTGCTCAGGGGATAGAAATTGCACTTTTACATGCAAACCTGTTTCCCAGGTCACACTGCCAGAACACCCAGGATCACATTTAATTTCCATTAGTGAGGCCAGTCATTGTTTTAATATGATTACACAGTGTTGTAAAATGTCCTTTTTTTATGAAAAACAATTAATTTTCATTTAGTAACATTTTGGATGCCAACTATTTAGAAGTGACTCCTCAGAATGCAGATTTTTTTTACAAATATCCATAGTAACCCCCTAATCAGTATCAGATTCAAGGAAAGGACAAACAATACAACATAAAGACCTGGATTTAATTGCCATCATTAATACCGCATTAATTTTGAATATTCCCATTCATGCCAGGACACCAACACCCAAAAGAACTTTTCTAGTTCCAGAACTACAAGATAAGATGTTAAATAGCAGGACTTTCAAACAGTTCATTTCAAAAATTTATCTATCTATCTATCTATCTATCTATCTATCTATCTATCTAGGAATTAAATAAACATGTGTAAATGTTTTTTTCATCAGATTTGATTACGTACTGATTGTAGATGTTATAAGTTATTCAGCCTTGATTATCAGTAAAGTTTACCAGATGTCGTGAAGTAAAGGGCCAGAAAAAAAGGTTGCAAAGTAAATACTGCAGCTCTAAAAGACTGAAAAGCAGCCATTTGCAACATTTTGAAAATCGGGTTTTTTAAATCCTCGTATTTCAGTTTTCTTGAGAGTTGTTTTAAGTAAAACATACATGGTGATAAATTTTTACTGTTTCAGATCAGCTTGGATGTAGAAGAAAAGAAATTATTTGAAAATCATCTTATTTATAAACTCTCAAATCAAGAGGATATGCTGTTTCTCAAGAAATACCAATAGGTTTTATGATCTGTCAATTAAGTCCAAGGTTAGGCCTTTTCCTTGAAAATGCAAAGAATCACCACAAGTCCTTCTTGATTGGCTCTGCCTTGCCGGAGAGCTCCCTAAATCACATTACAGGAATATAATGCACAAGTCTCTATTACCTGTATTCAATGCTTTAAATAGGCAACTGCTTAACTGATTAAAAGGTAGTAATGTGTGTAAATAAAATTTACATAAAAAATAATTCTCAGATCTTATTCATGATTTTCAGTGGGTCCCATTTTATTTTGTCAGCTTTACTGAGGTATAATTGACAAATAAAAATAGCATATATTTAAGGTGTACAACTTGATATTTTGGTATATGTAAACATTGTGAAATGATCTCACTTATATTTGGAGTCTTAAGTAGTCAAACTCCTAGAAGTAAAGAGTAGGATGGCGGTTTTTCAGAGGCTGGATGGAAGGGGAAATGGGGAGTGCTGGTCAAAAGGTACAAAGTTTCAGCTATGCAAGATGAATAAATTCTGGGGATCTGAAGAACAGCATGGTGCTATTTTAACAATACTGTGTTACATACTTGAAATTTGCTAAGAGGGTAGATAAACATTGTGACGGGGGAGGGGAGGTTGGAATAGGGAGTAATGTTTATGTGAGGTGATGGATATATTAGTTAGTCTGATTGTGGTGATCATTTTGTTTCTTTAAGATTTGCTAATAAACCTTACAATTCACTAATTTAATTTTTGCTCCTCTTTTCTTAAAACCAGTATTTTATTGATAATAGCAAAGAACACCTAGTTTGAAGAAGAGATTAAAAAAATTCATTATAAGCCCCTCCACCACAATGTAAGATCCGCTTAAGAAAGCTGATCTCAACAACGGTTACTGGAGTCTTTTCTACCACAGGCAATATGAACGAAGATTAGTAATGGTGTTACTGAAAACCTTCCTAAAGTTTGTGGATGCTCAACGCATAAGACTGCAGCAATGGAAAGCACCAAGCAAGAAACAAGTCTTTACATTTTTTCCCACATATTCTGTACAATGTGAAAAGGCAAGTTGAAAATTTCCTTTCAGTCTTGGTTTCCTAGAAAAGATACTGTATTCTATCATTAAGCAAGTACATATTGACCACCTGCTGTGTGCCAAGATGTTAGTTGTCCTTTATGGAGAGCCATTTATATGTCAGGGATCACATAATGCTCTTAACATCTTTAAATAATTATCTCAGTCAATCCTGATAACAATGTATAAGTTTGGAATTAATACACCCTTTTTAAATACATCAGGAAACTGAGACTCAGAGATAAAGTGACCTACTTAAGATAGATCTAGGTAGTTTTTGGTAGAAGTAAGTTTCAAATCTAGGTCTGCACCATTCTGGAGGCTGCACACAATACTGACACTCCATTGGCTTTGAAAGTCTCTACTCTTTTTCAGCTGATTTAATTAAATTCCATAAAGAAAAAAAAAGAGTTTCGGGGTGCCTGGGTGGCTCAGTCGTTAAGCGTCTGCCTTCGGCTCAGGTCATGATCCCAGGGTCCTGGGATCGAGCCCCGCATCGGGCTCCCTGCTCTGTGGGAGGCCTGCTTCTCCCTCCCCCACTCCCCCTGCTTATGTTCTCTCTCTCACTCTCTCTCTCTCTCTCTCTCTGTCAAATAAATAAATAAAATCTTTAAAAAAAAAGAAAAAAAAGAGTTGCTTGCATATTCTCCATATTGCATTTCTAGCTTTTATTCACAAGATTGTTCCCATAGTAAATATGTAATAAAGTTTTGCCTAATGAAGCATGCATAGATAAAGTAGCATAAGAAGAAGAAAATATCAGCAAAAAATCTTTTCTCCCCTGAAAAAGTAGGAGTTCACTAATCATAGCTAAGGAAAAGAAAAAAAAAAAAAAAGCTGTGAATATAATTATCATGATGGATATTTTTGGAACTTTTTCTTTTGGGATTGTATAAAGTTTGTCTTACCCCCTCAGGAAATATAATATTTCAGCTTTCTGAGTATTGTGGCCATGGTTTACTTTCATATCTTTCATAATATGTTTTAACAGTCTGTTGAGAAGTATGTCATCATTACCCTATTCCTTTTAAAAGAATATACTGAAAAAAAGGCAGTTCCATTTGGATATGAATAAGAACAAAATTTATGGAGCTCTATGAAGTTTTGATGATTAAACATAAATGTATATCAATTCTAGCATCTCCTACTTTCCCGACCAGAGGTTAAAAGTATTATTAATGGGCATATTCAATACTAGGAAGGTTAGATGTGCATCTTGAGTGCTTCATTTGAGGTGCCATGTTAACAAGCCCTGAAAGGAGATCCATTAGCAGCTGCAATGAGGCTTTTTTAGTCAAAGTAGGTAATTAATGGAATTATGAATAATGGTTATTATTCAATTCAATCCCAGAAAATGACATTGAATATGAAAAGAAGGACTTGATATTGCCCAATAAAGTAGTTAGAATTTTGAAGAGCTAACCATATAATGGAAATAATATCCCAGGGTGGTGATACTCAGTCTACAACACACAGACTCAGGACAACTTATTCATTTGGAGCATGAAACTCTTTTATAAATTTCTAATTTATAAATCTGGGCATTATACTAGCTACTAGAGGTGACATGAAAATCACATGGCTCTTGGTGCCTGATAATTACACCTGAGTTATGTTGACTTCTAACAAATAGGAAAGATGATTCTTTACTAGTCAAAAATATAAGCAAACTTAAAAATCACTCATTCCCCCTTCTAAAATGATGTGTATGAAAGAGAAGAAAGAAAACACTGATAATCTATACAATGTTATCCCCACTTAAATAATCTTAAGACTTTGGAACATTTGGGAAGGGTAGAAAGTTAACTTCCTTACCCAAACCCCACTCTTTCCATTCTACATATATGTACAAATCAGGAAAGTGTAGGTAAGTCGGTGAATTGATTTAGAGTCATCTAATAAACCACAGTTATTAGTAGGTGTAGTCACCATGTTGTGAAATGTATAAACCCATACTTAGCTCCTTCTTTTATGGACCCAAGTGAGTAAGTTGGTTCAGGACTTACAATAGGCCTTGTAGATTCCCTCTCTCTTGTTCTACCTCTACATGCAAGGTTGAGAGTGGTTATCATAGAGATAAGTTTCTATACCATGCTGCAGTACTTATTAGTTCTCTATCTACTACCAGAAAATAGTAGGATCTCAAGATGTGAATGTAGGTTTTAATGGATGGTAAGAGGCTTCATCTCAGATCATGAGCTTAAGTGGTAAACATGGTCTAGTTTTGTCAGAGTTTGAATTAGAATATTGAGCACTCAAGCTGCTATTATGATGGCATACTTGCATTCTTACATTTATCTTTCATGTGTTAGGCTTCTTTGGGAATTCCAGTGGAAACAAGAAGAGGATTTCTGTTTTTGTGGATTTAGGGGCCATAACACCATGGAAAAAAATATTGAAACTATCCTAACACTACACTGATTATTTATAATAAATGCCAAAAAACAGGAGAAAGTTGAAGATAAAACTGTAATCATATTACCTTGGATTCAATTGAATGAGATTTGAAATGTTCTTGGAAAATCTAAGTCAGGGATATATATATATATATATATATATATATATTAGATGTATACTCATAGATATTTATATATAAGAATATAACGTTTTTTATAGATACAGATAATCTAATGTTGCTTCACTAAGAGGTTCATTCTGAGAATTCTATTATTTTTTGAAATGATTTAAGTATATGCTTAGTAGCTTCATTTGCTTGGTTAGAGAATTGTGCCAATAAAGCCGTGGTTATGAGTTGATTACTACAGAAGCATCTAAACAAAACTGAAAGGACAAGATCCTGTCCATCCTGTCAAACTTCCTTTTGAGGGAATCTACAGCATTCCAAATGTAGTCATCCAAACCAAAACTGAACACCTGGTGATAGAACTAACTGGCTTGCAATCGTTGGACCATGACTATATTTGACATTCCATATATAACCAGTCCTTCCATACCTTGCTTGTTTGCACGGAAAAGAGACTGGAGTCTGAATAGCCCAAGAGAAACGAATACCACGGCTAAACCTAAAATAACAAAATGAAAAGAATAATGAATTCAGTATAGCTTTTGTTTGGTGATTAATAGTCACGCTAACTGAAATCCTTTGCTTTACCACAAGAGCAACTTTTCTAGTAGAAAAGGCAGGTAATAGTCCATCAGTATTTACCTACATGTGACAGACATAGTGCTTTCACTGTGTTTCTTTAAGTATCTTAAACCTCACTAAACCATATAAAATATTTTACTAGTAAACAGATGAAGACTCAGAGAAGTCCCCGACTTCTTAAAAAGCACATTAGAGGCTCACACTGAATAGTTAAACGTAAGATGACAAGTTGAGACTTGTTTTAAAATCTGGACATTGGCAGAAAAATTGGAAGATGTACATAATACAAGAATGAAAAACTATTGCTGGTGATATTGGGTGAATGATACATGGGGGCTTATTCTATTATGTATTATATTCATTCTCTCTACTTTTATGTATGTTTGTAACTTCTATAAAATTAAAAAATAAGGTGGGCAAATTAAGAAAATATTTTAAAAAAGCATATAGTCAGTGAGCAGTGCAGTAGTCTATCTTCAAAGTCTATTATCTTTCTTTTTAAAAAATTTTACTGTTATGTTAATCACCATGCATTACATCATTAATTTTTGATGTAGTGTTCCATGATTCATCGTTTGCATATAACACCCAGTGCTCCATTCAGTAGGTGCCCTCTTTACTACCCAACACCAGGCCAACCCATCCCCCTCCCCCACTCCCCTCTAGAACCCTCTATTATCTTTCAACACAAAATACCAAATACTAACTAGTAACTGGTAACTCAGAGTTTCCCCATCCTCCCTGCTTCTTCTGAAGGGATGCCTTACGCATTTGCTTCTACTCATATTAGTGAAAAAGAGACAAAGCTTAGAAGAGAAAAATACAAAACTCTGCTTAATTTTAGGATTGTAAAAAGTTAGACAAAAAAGATAATTACGTAAAGTTTTCAGAGTGACGGTAAGTGAAAATGAAAGGTCAGTGAGAGAGTTAAAACAATTTCCAAATACCATATGCCTTACATGAATAAATTAGCTACCTGTTCCTAAAAACTTCCATATGTCAGACAAATACAGAAAATTAGGAAATTGCCTATTTTTATTTCAAGGTATGTTTCTTTAAAATGTCATCTTTTGATGAATATTTTTTTTAAAGATTTTATTTATTTGACAGAGAGACAATGAGAGAGGGAATACAAGCAGGGGGAGTGGGAGAGGGAGAAGCAGGCTTTCCGCGGAACAGGGAGCCCGATGCAGGGCTCGATCCCAGGACCCCGGGATCACTATCTGAGTCGAAGGCAGATGCTAACGACTGAGCCACCCAGGCACCCCTTTTGATGAATATTTTAAAAAATAATAAATTGAGAAATAGTGAGTACTAAAAACAGATTTTTAAAAATCAATAGTTTTTAATAAACCATCACAAAATCAAAATGACCCTTTTCAAATTGATGTCTCACAGTATTTTGTATCTCTCCGAACTGTTCTAGTCATCCCAGAAAGAGGCAGAATCTGTGTACCACTTTAGAAGCTCCTAACAAAGGCATATAAAACAGGCACTGTTTGCTCATTTGCTGGTCAGTTTTTTTGGGGAAATTTGCTCCCCAAGGAAGAGTTGAAGTGGAAATTTTAGTCTTTATTGTGTATGTCAAATATAAATGTATGTTGTGTTTACTCTAAGTAGGTGTTGAAATTATATAATAACGGGGCTCTTTTGAGGGTTTTTACCTCTGAAAGTTTATAATCTATTAAAGGGTAAATATAACCATAAATATAAAGATAACACAAGAAACTATTATATGTAATGCCTTGTTAAAGATGTATTCATTTATATAATATACACTCATTTGTATTCTAAGTATTCATAGAAGGGGAAAACACAATCTCCTTATGGTATCCAGTATACTTTATGGAGCTTAAGGCATTTGAAAGCTGAGTTAAAGAGAAGGGATTTCAACAGATTAAAAAAACATGAACAGCTTCATAGAATATTCAGTTTGATGCTTACAATACATCCATTTAAAGTACTTTGGAGATATGCTGAAAAGATAAATTAAGGTCAGACGGTGGAGATTTTAAATGCTAAGCAAAAAGAGTCTGAATGTAATTCAGAGAGCAAGGAGGATTTATTGAGGTTTTTGTTTGTTTGCTTTTGGAGCATGGATGTAATACAGTATATAAATATTTGCAAAAATATTTTGTAATCAAATCTCTTAGAAGCTCTGCTTTAGTATACAATTGAATTATATGGTAAGTTTCTTAAGAGAGGTTGCTTCTAAGGGCAGGGATTATTGTTCTGGTTTTATAATGAAATACATTTCATTATATATCATTTATTTTTACTTTTTTTGAACCATGAATCTGTGTTCGCTACAATTTAAAAAGGTAGAAGAGAAAAAAGCCTCACTACAATATACTTGAATCTTGCTTTCTCTTAAATTAATACTTTTTTTCTAGTAGCAATGTTAGAGTTCTAAAACAAGTTGGTTTTATAGTTCTAAGTTAAATAGTGATTCTATAATAAAATTGTGTGACTTCTAGAAAAATGCCTTATTTGTATGAAAAATTTTGCCTGTAAAAATAAGATTATTTGGGGGCACCTGGGTGGCTCAGGCAGTTAAGCATCTGCCTTCAGCTCAGGTCATTGATCTCAGGGTCCTGGGATCAAGCCCCATGTCAGGCTCCCTGCTCAGTGGGGAGTCTGCTTTTCCCTCTCCCTCCGCCCCTACCCCCGCTGCTCATGCTCTCCCTCTCTCATATAAATAGTTTTTTTTAAAAAAAGTAAGATTATTTTTCATAATTTTACAAAAAGCAGTAAAATGAAGAGAATCTAGGAAGTAAAAATAAAGGACTGAATCTAGTGCTCAAATAGAGACATAGAATTGGAAAGTGCTATAATGTTCTTGGACTACTTGCTTCTTAACTGAGGAACTGATTCTATGGCATCCATGAGAGATCATCATCAAAAATCTAAGACTACACCCCAATCAGAATGGCCAAAATCCAGAACACTAACACCATCAAATGCTGGTGAGGGTATGGAGCAACAGGTCTCATTCATTGCTAGTGAGAATGCAAAATGGTACAGCTACTGTGGAACACTGGTAATTTCTCATGAAACTCAACGTACTCTTATCATACCATCTAGTTATCATGTTCCTTAGTACTTACTCAAAGGAGTTGAAATTTGATGTCTACACAAAAATCTGCACATAGTTCCTTGGTATTTACTCAAAGGAGTTGAAATTTGACGTCCACACAAAAATATTACAGCAGTTTTATTCATTCTTACAAACTTGGAAACAACCAAGGTGTCTTTTAGTAGGCAAGTGGATCATAAACTGTGGTACATCCAGATAACGGAATAGTATTCAACACTAAAAGAACTCAACTATCAAGTTATGAAAAGACATGGAGAAAACTTAAATGGATATTACTAAGTGAGAGAAGCCCTCTGAAAAGATCACATATTGTATGATTCCCACCATATGACATTCCAAAAATGGCAAAATTCTAGAGACAATAAAAAGTTCAGTGGTTTCGAGGGGTTGAGAGGGTAGTGAATAGATGGAGCACAGAGAATTTTTAGGGCAGTGAAAATACTCTGTATGATACTATTAACAATGGATGTCATTACATATTTGTCCAAATCCAAAGAACGTACAACATGAGGAGTGAACCATAATGCAAACTATGGACCTGGATAACTATCAATGCATCAGTGTAGGCCATTAATAGTAACGAATGTATCACACTGGTAGAAGATGTTGGTAATAGGGAAGATTATGTATGTTTGGGGGCCGAGGGGGTAGGAAAAATGTGAACTATGTATCTTCCTCTCAATTCCACTGTGAAGCTAAAACCACTCTAAAAAAAATCATCTTTTAAAAAAATTTATAGACTGGGATGCCTGGGTGGCTCAGTCAGTTAAGCGCCTGCCTTCAGCTCAGGTCATGATCCTGCATGACCAAACCTGGCCACCCTGTCCCTGAAAGGAGCACCTGCTACGTCTCCTTGGCTTGGTAAGAGCTGCTCTGAAAGCTGCTCCAATAGGTTGAGTTCTGTCCTATCCCTGAGCATGAAAGTGATCTAAGCCCCGAGACCAAAAAGCCCTGAAAGCTTACAGGCTGCTCAATCAGGGACAAAGAGCCTATGAGCTGGCACATTACCAGGCAGCAGAAGACAGTGCTGATCCACCTTCTGTGTTGGTTTGTTTCCTCTTGAAACTTTTCACTACCTCAGACTGCTGCAAGCTTCATCAAAGACCTGAGTAGGCACACTTTAGAGCTTGGGAAAGGGGGAAATAGTACTAGAGTAAGTGGCTCATAGTAAAGCAACACTGGCAAAGAAGGATAACAGCTTCCTCAAACAGGGGAAAAAAGAAAGGAAGGAAAGTTGGAAGGGAGGGAGGGAGAAAGAAAGGGAGAAAAAGAGGAAGTGAGGGAGGAAGGGAAAAAACAACAACAAACTACCCCTACAGTTTTGCCTTTTCCAGAATGTCAAATGGTTGGAATCAGACAATATGTAGCCTCAGAGTGGCTTCTTTCACCTAATTATATGCACTTAAGTTTCCTCCATGTCCTTTGGTGCATGGACGGAAAGAAGGAAAGAGAGAAGGAAAAGCCTCCCCTAAATAAAAAATCCAGCATAAAGACTTAAGAACTCCAGGAACTAGAAGACAAAATGTTGTTCACTCCTGAGAAGAAAGGTATATCTCAAAACACAGTAAACATGTAAAAAGATGAAAATAATTAGGGGAAATAGAACAATGAGAAGGTTATGAAAAATCCAGGAGATAGAAAATGCAAATACAAGACATACAAGAGGGAAACACATTAACTCATAAAGAAAAGACAGAAATCCAAAAGGTAATAATAAAAAAAACTCCTAAAGAAAGATTTAATTTTTCATCACAAAAAGGTTAGTTCCAGGCAAGATTTTTTTCTCCCCCAAAAGTACACATAGGCATATCCTAATAAAGTTCCAGAGAAAATTTTGTGACATCCAGGCAAAAATAAACAAAGTAACTTACAAGGAAATAAAGGTATAGCATAAGATTTCCTCAATTATATCCCAGGAAAGTAGAATATGGCAGTGAGACTACTAAAATGATTCTAAGTTTCAGACAGACATATGATATCATTAATAGTGGTTATCTGGGTTGGGGAGAGGTAAGGTTACAAAGTGCAAGGAAATGAAGAAAAGAAACGTGAGCCACATTTTTAAGGCTATTTTTAAAATTATGCTGATGAAAATACCATGTATGATGTGATGCCATTTACCTCCCCTGTATGTATGGGGATATTTATAGAGAAAGCAGTACGGAAAGTTAGCAACAAAGACTTTTTATATTGGAACTTGAAAGTTTTAAAACTTTCCTATCCATACGTTCCTTCATGTGTTAAAGTTATTATCATGCATTACTTATATAATATCAGGGGAAATAACAAAAACTATTCTTATTTTGGGGGGAAAAAGTTCTCCCAAGTTTTGATTCCTCATAACTCCTCCCAGGGGTCTTCAGTTCTATTTACAAAACACCATGAAATAAATTAAATCCTTCCGCTACATGAAGATCTATAAAAATATGAGTGAACATTAGAAATGTATTTGAATGTAAATTTAAGTCATTTTGAATGATCCTTCCAGGATTCTTCTACTATGCTCCAGAAATCCTAGCTCCCTTCACAAAAATTGTCCACCATCTGTTACCATTCCCTCTCTAATTTATCCTCATCTTAAATTAAGCTCGTATTTTTCTTCCTAAAAAAATATTTTTAAAAACATCCATTTCCTTCACATAATAAATAAATAAATGTGCATTCTCATTCTAAATCCTCTTGTAGCCCCTGACTTCCTTTCCCCCTTCTTCCTACAATCAAATGCCTTAACTGATTTGTCTATTCTCATTGACTGCAGGTTCTTATTAGACAGTTCCAGCCTTCAGTGTCTAGAAAAGCCTTACAACACCAACTAAAAGCTGCTTGGTCCAGGAATTTTTCCAGGTTAATACCTGTGACGTAGATGTTAAATATTTTAGAAACAAGAAGCTATAGTCCACTTATCGCCAAGGTGGGCACAGGATGACCTTGGAAATGATTTTCTTTATAGGAGTCAACTAAGTGACCCTCTCAGTCATGTAAATGTATGGCAAGTAATCATCCTTCTGAGTCTAGGGAGCAGGGAATAACTTGGCCTTCCACAGTCTGACTGAAGCTGCCCCAACCAATTGTCCTTTGGTAATGATAAATGAATCTCATGGAAGAAATAACCTCAACTTAAACAATCCAAGAAGCGGGGCGCCTGGGTGGCTCAGTTGGTTAGGCGACCGCCTTCGGCTCAGGTCATGATCCTGGAGTCCCAGGATCGAGTTCCGCATCGGGCTCCCTGCTCGGCAGGACGCCTGCTTCTCCCTCTCTCACTCCCCCTGCTTGTGTTCCTGCTCTCGCTCTCTCTCTCTCTCTGTCAAAAAAAAAAAAAAAAAAAAAAAAATCTTGGGCGCCTGGGTGGCTCAGTTGGTTAAGCGACTGCCTTCGGCTCAGGTCAAGATCCTGGAGTCCCGGGGTGGAGTCCCACATCGGGCTCCCTGCTTGGCGGGGAGTCTGCTTCTCCCTCTGACCCTCCTCCCTCTCATGCTCTCTGTCTCTCATTCTCTCTCTCTCAAATAAATAAATAAAATCTTTAAAAAAAAAAAAAAAAGAATCCAAGAAGCCTCCTGGGAAGAAAGAAGGCAAGACTCAGAGGCTCCTCCAGGGCCCAGAGGAGACTGAAGCTTTATATTCAGGAACAAGGGCAACAACAGGAACCAGGGGCATTTGAAAATGGGCATCTCTGGGGTCCTGAGTTCCCAGCTATCCATCTATATGTTCTTGACACTAAGAAAGCCTCCAAACCCATAGCAATTCTGGATGTTGAGGAAACCTCAAAACGTTGGTATAAAGCTTTTTGCTCAAGTGTTCAGGTGGTAACTCATGCAATTAATTGGACAAGTACAATATTCAACCATATTTGTAGCACTGAACTTGTGAAGCAGGTCATACAACTTACGCTGAAGGGAAAAAAAAATCACATTTGTTACAATCATTTCCAGATATGAAGTATTTGTACCATGAAAATAACTGTCTCTGTAAAGTGAAGCTATAAATCATCTCATGATAAATTATTTCCTGTTACTCTACCTTGCACGGATGCTAACACTTCAATCATTCTTTCTCTATAAATGCTGCTTTGTTTCCAATATTAATGCAAACGCAGAGTTGATGTTTCATAATCTCACTCCATGGATATAAACATCTTTTCTCTGCTGACTTCACAATCCTGTTAAAAAACACTGTTGCCTCAATCACACTTTTCTCTGATAGTAAATCGCTTGCTGCATACATCTTAGCCAAACTAGATCAATTTTATTTGCTTTTGTTTCTCATTAACACAGTTCAATAAAAAAATTCATTATAAAGTTTAACACCCAATTCTTGCACACAAATGTAATAGAGAAGATGTTTGCAAACTTCCTCTGTAGAGGGACAGATAGTAAAAATTTCAGGCTTTGCAGCCAATTTGATATTTGTTTCAACTACTCGATTCTGCTACCGAAGCTTAAAAGTAGCCATAGATAATAGGCAAATGAATCAGCATGGCTGTGTTCCAATAAAACTTTATTTACAAAAACTAGTGGCAGGCCAGATTTGACCTGTGAGCCATAGTTTGTTGACCCCTGCCCTATATAAAAGGCTGGGAAATATTTTCACACTTTAAAGGTTTTCTTGTATTAACCAACCACCAGTTACAGAGTGTATTTATTGTATATCAAAGATTCAGCCAAAGTAGAAGTACAGCGAAGCGGAGCTTGACTTCTGTAAATGTATCCAAAGAATTCTACTAAAGTACATTAATCTCAGTTTTCTTATTATTATCCCATAATCCAGGAGCCTAGCAAGGCTAGAGCATGGAAAAAATACACTAGGGTGCAGGTCATTCTGACTCGTGTCAGTGAAAAATACCTTCCCTGAAAAAATTCTTGTTCTGTCTAAGTTCTAAACAACTGCTTTGGTTATTTTTGAATTTTAATGTTTTATTATTGCAAATGGTCATGTTTTAGAATTTGTCTTTAAAAAGAAAAAAATTGTATTCTACATTAATTTACATAATTTTATTATACTGTCAGTCTCGGAGCCATCCATAAGTATTCCTTTCAAGAGAGTTCATTTCCATCTGTGAAGTTTTAGATCATGCGAATCCACTTTAGGCACAGTTCATATCTCCAACCCCTGTGGTATTACATATCTCTGCACTCAAACAGTAGGTTAGATATAAACATGGATGATATGGGTATAAATAAACCACATTTGATTTACTTCCCCTCTGCCATTCAATGAACTACTTGTTGTTTTTATGCATTTGTAAATTTTCTGGAAATTATTGTGAAACGGAATTTTTGTTCTTTCAGATTTAGTCTCATGTTAAGAATTTCTTCTGTTTTTGTGTATATCTTTTGTTTTATGTGAAAATTTTTGAAATCAAAACTAATAAAAGTGTTCTTTCACCAAATATGAGCACAGATAGACCAACAAATACATTTATATTGTCTCCTGAGCATGAATATACAAAGAAAATTAGTTTGGACTGTCATTGCAAATTTGTAGAAGTTAAAACTAGAAAACAAAATGTTATTACTTATTGTTGTAACTAAAATGTTGGTATATTTCTTTTTTATTTTCAAAAAATGTATTAATACAATTTAGAAGTAATGCTTTTCTGTACTGAACACTTGTTTTATTTTTTCAATTCTTTATATATACTGGCATGATATATATATATATATGTATATACTTGTATAGATACATGTATTACACACACAAGAGGTTAAATAATAGAAACATTTCACTGTTTTGGTTTCTTTTTTGGCCTTTATGATTACTCATTTCATTTTACGATTGTTACCGAGCATGCTTTGTTGAATAGAGGAGGAAAGTCTTAATACTCGTCAAATATCCCAGGCACACTACCAGCATGCATGGTAACATGAACAACTAGGGGGCAGATCATGTGAGGCTTCATAAGCCATTGTCAGAATTTTGACTCTTACTCAGAAAAAAAAAGAAAGCCTTTCTTTTTTTAATTAGAGAGGAGTGGCATGATAACTCACATAATAAAATAAACACGCTGGCAGCTTTCTTGAGAATACATTGTGATGGCTTACAGGAAAGTAAGCACAGAAGAATGAAGACTGAACAGGAGGCTATTGCAAAAATACAGACAAGGCATCATGGTGGCTTGGCAAGAGTAATAACATTTGAAAGCTGTGAGAGCAGGCTCCATTCTGGATACATTTTTTTAAAGATCTGTGTATTTATTTGTGGGGGGACAGGGGCATAAGGAGAGGGAGCAGACTCCCCACTGAGCACAGAGGCAGCCGTGGGGCCCGATCCCAGAACGCTGAGATCATGACCTGAGCCGAAATCGAGAGTTGGCCGCTTAACCAACTGAGCCACTCTGGCGCCCCATTCTGGATACATTTTGAAGCTAACCCCATTTAATCTCCTAGAAGGTTTTGGATCTGAGATGAGAAAAAAAAATATGAAAACTCCAAGGTTTTTGTCCTGAATAATTTGTAAGAATGGAATTATTATTAACTGAGATGATAAAGACTATAAAAGGAACAACACTGGGGAGAAGATCAGAAATTCAGATTTGGAGGTGTGGAGTATGAGATGTCTACTCACCACCCAAGTGGTGATGTCAAGTAGGTAGTTTAGTATATGAGTTTGGAGTATTGGAGACAAGACTGGATTGGATATAAAAATATAATGGTTCCCAGAATATAAAGAAAAATGAAATGCATCAGACTAAATGAGATTACCAAAGGATAGAGTATACAGAACCAAGGATGGAACCCCAACATTTGGAAGTTAGGACAAGAGGAAAAGTCAGGAAAGATGTTTGAGGGGGGCAACCAGAGAGGAAGAGGCCATCCATACAATGTATGTGAAGCTACGTAAAAGAGTTTTGGAGAGTAAGACATTGCCGGAAAAAAAGTTGGTGTAGAGTGTGTGTGTGTGTTCAAAATGTGCACTCAAAAACACTAGACATTGTTAGTCATAATTATAACAATGTCATATTTTAAGATATACTTAGATTGATTGCCCTATCCAATTCACAGATCATTGATTAAACTAGTTAAAAAACTAGTTCATTGCTTCGTTGTTGCTCACCATGCTCCAAGATAACACTCACATATCACTTTAAATTAATGTTAATAATTGGGTTTTAACTGGTTTCATAATTTTGTCCCCATCTAATGAATAAACACGTTTGGGAATTTTATTGCTGTAGAATAAAAGAAATAGCATGTATATAAAAATATAAAAATAATTTGAGTCAATACTACAGATTTGCAAGATATTTCTTTCCTTTTTAAGTGCTCTGTTCATTATTCATGTTTAAGAGAAATAGTTCTACTAGACTACTCATCATTCCCTGTACACACCGTGACATTTCACACCTCCCTGCCTTGGCATATGTTCTTTCCCTTGCCTGGTATCCTTCCACTTGATGAGTTCTTTCTCCTCTGAATAGCGCATCCAGAATTATTAACCTCCTCTTCAGTTATTCTATAGCATGTTAAATATATCTGCATTATGCTGCAGTAGTAATTTACTAGATTGTATTTTATTTAATTGTTTATATATATATATACATATAATTTACTTTACCTTCAAGAACTCTAAGAAGATTGAAACCTTCTCTGTCCTTGTTACAGCTTTCTTAGCATCTAGCCTTATTCCTGGCAGAGCGGGCACTTGATAAATATTTGTTAAATGAATGAGCTTATTGGATGACCCTTTCTTCTTGATTTCTAAGGTGCTATTTCAAGAAAACCTGTCAACTCATTGAAAGTTTTTCTGGAAAGAGAAGCTGCATTAAATAGATGCCAATTTAAAAAGATCTTAATTTAAGAAATACTAAAAATGGAAAAATTATTTTATTTATGTCTCTGAATTGATGTAATTCAGTAATGTCTTTTCAAAAGGCAACCTATACATTAAGACAGAAACCGAAAATACATGAAGTGAATGAATAAAAGAATGTATGAAATACTCCACAGTAAAACTATATATTCTATCTTGGAAAATGACACTGCATATAAAAATGACAAGCTCTTGTTCAGAAATGGCTTTCTATTCCAATCCCGTCTGTTTTGCCTCTTAACAATTTTGAAAAATATAATAGCTTCTATCTCTGTTCTTCCTTGGTGATAACTGCCCTCCCAATTAATCATCTCATCTTTTTTCATCAATTATTACATTTCTCACCCTCGAGTTGATGATGTCCTTGCATGGTTACATAAGACAGAATTAAGCGTAAGGACAAAGGGACATTATTTAAGTGATTTGCATTCATTAGTGTTATTATTAAATAGAAAGCAGAGGACTATTAAGGCGACATTAAAATTTTCAGAGTTTTAGCATCTTAAGAAAGTCATCAATCAGTCACAGCATCATGGCCTGATTGACCACAAGCACTCAGAGGTCTAGTGACTTCATAGGGTCTACAATGCAGTGGCAGCTAATACTCTACCTCTCAAGAATAAGATGAAAGGAAAAAGTGATATATCAACACCAGTGTTTGAAAATCTGATCTCTAGTCTCCAGAGCAAAAATTTTAAGTTCTACCTTTTTAGAGTATTAACAAAGCATCATACCATGTTATGGAGGGATGTAAAGGAAAATAAAATCACATTTAGAGGTAACACTGAAATCTGCAATTAGAAATTGGAACAAATAGTTTTACCTTTATTTTAAAAGCTAAATCTCTATGAATACTAAATTTCATGTGGATTTTATTTTAATTCTCTGGTTTATGTTTTCTCAAGATCTTTTAGAAGTATACTGTACAGTGAAAAATCACAAAATTATTATAATTTACATTAAGGAGGTTAATTTCAACACAAAGAAAAATAAGGTATTAAATATCTTACCAATCTAAGCATAAAATCCAAAGGGCTATGTTCACTGGGAAAATCTGCTTAGGACTTTTATTTCTAAATAGTGAATCAGTGACTTACAAGGGTGTCATTATTTCTGATAAAAGTGCAAATGCTATTAAACTTATTTCATGGCACGCCAAATTATTTAGTTATAATGCAATTCTTCTAATCATGAGTGCTTTAGTAGAGATCATTTTATATCTACAAAAATGAAGATGAAACAGACACATGGTTCTCTAGAGCAATTTTAAACATAAAAGCAAATGCTGTGAAACACTATTGAAAAACATATTTCTTGACATGCACAGCTCTTTGCTGTACAACGCCTATGTCCCATTGGTCTCTCTTCATGAGTTATTCAGCTCCTTGAGTGTAGCAATTACGGACTGATGGAGATTTTTAAGGTTGCTAAAACTTGAATGGAACTTAAGAGTGCCTACTTGGTGCTGAAGAGTACACATAAAAAGTTCATTTACTAGTAAAAAACAAATCTATTCTTTGAGCATAAATGAGCACAAAACAGTCACAAACAGAGTAATACTGGTTGTGTTAAATAGTCAACCACACCAGCAAAGCACTTTCACTACAAGCCATAGGGCTGAAGATAGAAATAACTTTGTTACACAGTGTATTTTTGTTCAAAAATGCTATCTAATGTGGGATACTATCTTAACCTCATTTGGAAAACGTAAAAAAGAAAAAAAAAAAGATGTTATTCCTTTATTCTCAGTAATGTGATTCAATCGATTTATTGTTTTTTAACTGTGGTTTTGTTAATTTCAGTGCTTAAGTACTAAAGTAAAGCGTAAGCATATATTAACTAAAGAAAATCCACTAATGAGTAAGTTTACCAAGTTTTGGATATAAGGTTCTAGAAGAATATTAGAACATAGTTCCTTTTTTAAAAGTTCATGTTTTTTTTTCCCTTTAAATTAGGTATTATTAACATACATTAAAAATTAGCACTTAAATATTCAATATTATGAGGGTTGACAATTGTATACAATCACACAACACTGCTCAAGTAAGATACAGGGCATTTCTAACACCCTACTATATTCTTTTATCTTTTAAAAATGGAAATCTCCAAGGGACTAGATTGTGATCAATATCTAGATTCTCAATGGGAAAGTATGAGATTCTTCCATGAAGTATATCCTAAAAAAACAAAGAAGACTAGATTCTGGTCCTTCCTATCTTTGTTAAGTCTATACTTTAGCCAACATTAAATGTTTGTTTACTCCGTATAGGGAATAACAAAGCAGTTGTTAAATAGAACACTGCCTCTTTAAATCAAAGGAACCGTTTTATTTAATGGACTTGTTTTGTGGATAATATATTTAGGCAAAGATTTTAAGTCCTAGAGTTACCATTTTGGTTAATGCTCAGGTATTTACTATGCTTTTTTTTTTTAAGTAAACTAGAAATTATCTAAGGATATCTAATTGTATCTGGATTAGTTTCAAATCCAAGTATTAGTAAGTTGAACTAATAACACAGTGCCAAATTCAGGTTCTTAAAAATTTGTCTTTAAATAGTTAAGCATATTTTTAATTAGAACCTGAAAATTTACAAATATATTAATAACTTGAATATCACTGGAAATTTGGATTAATCAAGTTATGTGCAGGTATGTATGTATGTATTTATTTATTTTGGAGGTCACTGTCTTTTTTTATTTAGTTTATTTAAACAAAAACAAAAACAAAAAACCCAGTTCATTTATTCCTTTCTTGTAAATTCCCAGTCAAATTCCACTAGCTAACATTTTTTTTTTTTTTGGTCTATAATTTTTTAGACGTTGAACCTCTAGCGTATCACTACTTTTCTTGACTTTCTTTTCCCCATCTCCTCTTGACTTATTTGCCTACATCCTCCAAAATTCCCTGTATATTTTTCTACAGAGTAATTTCTCCTACCAAGCTTTTAAGTTGTTTTTCTTCTTCTATCCAATTTAGGATGTGAACACAAGTCCTTAATTACAAAGCCAAAGGCAATCATTAAGGTGCATTCCTAAACAAAGACAGTTGTCTTCCTAAGGGAATCCTGCAGACAGATCTTAAAGTAAGCAATTTACCCTCACTGAGACAAGATCATTATATGCACAAATGTACAGCCAAACTCAAGATCACTAACCCATTTTAGTTTCCTTTTGATAATAATGATGAGTCACAGTCATGAGTTACATACAATTAAAGTGTACCTTTCTCTTTTATCTTTTTCAGATTTTCATAATATTCCAAATTTTATATATATGGGTATCTCTTGAACAGTTCAGAATAATGTTATTGTTTATATAGATTTAAATATAATTAATAATCAAAGCCTATTTAACAACAGTAAGAGCAAGGGGTCAAGAGTTAAGCACCACTGGTCAACTAGTTCTTATGTGTTAGACAGTTAAATTAGAAGTCATTGTTATTATTGCAAGCAGGGCATATCCTATGTGCTCAAGACATATCTGTGAATTAATTGCTATCAATTCCTTTGGAAACAAAAGTAGTTCCCAGTTTGTGCACTCTCTTGTACTCATCCTGTCTCTCTCTCTCTTTTCAGAAAGGTTAGTTCATAATGCTTTTATGCATCAGTATACATTTTTTTCAAATTAGCTTTGAATTCCACATCTCAGGATGCAAGTTCTAACTTCAGTCAAATTTAGTCTATAACAACCGCTGGACATTAAATGATGCCCTGATGATCTGAAGTGGTTAATGTTTGCAAACCCTCGGCAGATTCAGTAATCTACCCTGAAAAGACCAGCTCACATAAAAAAGCTGGACTGTTATTAAGATAATACTTGAGGATTATGATAACGTTGTTTTTAATGTCCAGAAGTCAGACTTGGGAGGCAGGGCAACAGTACAAGCAGTAGCCAAGTAATCTAAAAAGAGTAAGTGCACTTCCTGCCACACTACACTTCTTCTCTCATATAGGGATAATCACTAATTATACCAACAATATACTAGTTTCCAGAACAAAGACACCAAAAACTGACAACTGATTGACCATCTTAAAGATATGAAATAAAATGATTTGAAAATAACTTACACTCATTACATCCAAAAAAAAAAAAGAAAAAAAAATAACTATATACTCATTATTTCTCAAAGTGAAACTAACCTCAGTCACTATTTAAATCCTAAACACAGCTTCCAGTTATTCTGGGAAAAGAAAATTGTACCTGTATTGTGGTTAATGAAATTCTTGGCCCATACTTTGCTTTTGATATATAAATGTTTATGCTATGTTGTCCGTCTTTGATTACAATATCTAGGGGAGGAAGCATGAGAGGTTGATTTCTGCATTCAAAACAGGAACCTCATTTTAAGCATCCAATCATCATGTAACATTGGTATATAATGATAATGGACAGTCAAGATCTTTGGGAAAAGGATGGTACACATAATTGGACGTAACTTAGAAGAGTTTAATAAGGAATTATTTGCAAAGGTGTATGAGATTAAGAGGAATCCACAAGACATATACAGAGTCCTCTGTGTAGTGTGTGAAGGGACATGGGGAGGCCGTGGTAACACAGCCTGCAGAGGGTACCTGAAGGAGAGAGCCTCAGGGCAGAAAATGTGCCAGAGAGAGGGTGTATGTGAGTGTGCCAAGGTTGTCCTGTGCAAACAGGTGCATGGTCATTTTAATTAGAGAACTCATTAAAGTAATATCTAGAGCTTTTTAAAAATTACAGAGGAACAGTTTTTATCCCCAAGAATTCTGATTTGCCTTATTAAGGGTAGGGACAAGCACTGGTAAAATTTAAAGCAAAAATAGATGATTCTGACATATAGACACTATTGATAGACTGCTTAGCATTTTTGCTTGTGCAGAAAGTGATTATCATAGAAAAGTGGATATTACCTTTATTTTCCATTTAGACATTTAACTAGATTTCCTTTTCTGTTCTCCTATGTCATTCAGTTGCTTCTCTCTGTCAGAACACATGTTATACTGCTTTGTATTTTTAATTTATTCATCATTGTCCACCTCCATTTGGCAATAAATTTCCACCACTGGGTACAGTCTTTTTACCACTTTAATCAGGATGCATTTACAGTCTTAATCAGTATATTCTGAGTGGACACAGAGGTAGATTTTGTTAAGGAAAATAAGTGACACACATATCAACATACATAAAACACTTGGTTTTCTTTTAAAGTTTTTTTAAAGATTTTTTAAAATTTATTTGACACAGAGAGAGAGAGCGCGCACGCCCAAGCAGGGCGGAGGGGCAGAGGGAGAAGCAGACTCCCTGTGGAGCAGGGAGCCCAGTGTGGGGCTTGATCCCAGGACCCTGAGATCATGACCTGAGCCAAAGGCAGAGACTTAACCGACTGAACCACACAGGTACCCCAAAAGTCTTTGGTTTTTAAATCAAATTTGTGATCAAAACATTAATACATTTTCTGTATGGCAAAGGCTTTAACTGATAATTGTTCACCAAGACTTCATGCTTGAAAGAAATGAGAAGGGAGTCTTAAAAAAGGGAAAGAGTGAAATGTTTTATCTGTGAAATTTTTTAAAAGTTCAACAAACATTTTAGTTGGAAAGTATAAAAAATTAGAATTATTCCTCATCTATGAAAAAAAGGGAGTTTCAATTCTGATATTCTTATACTTTTTGGTCAAATGCAATGATTGTTTAAGTCTATTCGACAGGTGTCATATCTTCCTCTGGATTCTGAATAGAGTTAAAAATATCGCTGATAGTCATTTTATAAGAAATAATGCAAGAAATATTGCCTTTGCTCTGAGAATCAAGATGAAATGCTAAAAATCACTTTCTGTGAAGCTGTAATCTAATTCTTTCACTGAAATTCAACTTTCAAAAACTGCTTAGAATTTTTGTCATTGCATAAAGTGATTATACCAGGGAACTGGAGGTCCCCATTATTAAATTTAGACAGAGTGTTTATGGTAAGAAAGACACAGGGCTAGAAACTAAAGGAGATGCACTGTTTCCCAACACTTATAATGTGGTTAAAAAAAAAAAAAAAAAAAAGGACGGGGATATATGAACAATGTAAAGAAACAGAAGGCTATGTGTGGGGTTAAAATGACAAATCCAGCCATCATGTAAACAACAAGAAGAGTTGAGACTTCCTCCAGAAAATAAAATATGAGTACAATTTATACCTTACAAAGGGATATGTGGATCCAACAGAAGCAAAGAAAATGGCATAGTAAGACCCTAAACTTTTATCATGTTTTACCCTGTGTAAGGAACATGAAGGCCTTCCCTGTGTTCCTTTTATTCTATATTATCTCCCCGAATCACCTCACCTTCCAAAACATGCCTTAATTACCACATAAAAATCGAATGCTGCAGAATTGGTTTTGTTACAGATGCATTTACACCTGAAGTCCAGGTGTAGTTATGGCAGTTACCTACCAGATCTTTTCAAACAGAAAATGTTTGCAACTGAACTAAAACTTCTTTCTAAAGGCGTACTCCTTTCTGCAGTTGCTACATCATTGCATAGCTCCAACATTTTCCTCAATTCAGTAACACAGCAGAAGCCGGGAGAGCACAACAAATGTGTTTGCTCTGGTTCCATGGATATCTTTATAACTAGAGTGAATGTATGCGGCAATGATGGAAGAACGATACTGTTATTGATAGATACGGGCTGGAAAAGATAGTAAATGTGAGACAAGAACCTTCAGGTATCAGGAGAAATAAGACATGGGCTCAAAATCTTTAGAAATGATTATCAAGTAAGCCTCTGTTAACCTCAAGGGAAGAATGATAAAAAAAAAAAAAGCTGAAGGAATAGAAATGTGATGAGATTTTTGAAAAGCTGAGGAATAAAATACTTCAACTTTCTTGATTTCGATCTTTTTGGAAAACAAGACAAGATTTTCCACAAAAGAGTTAAGGCATTGTGCATAGAAGTGGAAACTTGAAAAGTGTTTTGACTCTTTAGTAGGTTGATAAAAGTATTATCTAGAAATGATTCAATGCTAATTTTCCCTTGATATACATAGTCAATTGGACATACGAAATAGAATGACATTCATCTCACATTTTAATCAGCATGCCTCTGACCACTCCATTCAGGTCAGAAACCTCTACCACAGGCTCCTTTATTATGCATCTCTCCTTATTCGCAGTTTTCCGTATGGACCGTTTCATAAGCTTATATGTCTCTCCTACCACTACTGATCTCAGACTGTAAGATGCAAGAAGTCAGAGACTGTATCCATTTTTATCCACCATTTCACCCCTGACACATAACAACAATAACTCAAATATTTGTTGAATGAATGTCTATTATTAGTATAATCCTTCTGACCTCTCAAACTGATTTATATTTCACCTTGTATCATTTAGTAACCTTTGTGCCAAATTGAAAATCCTCTGTATTGTAATCCCTTTGACTAAATAGTTAGTACTTCTATAGATTGTGCATTCAACCTAGAATATGCCAACCTGATATGCTTTCTTGAAAGTGTTTATTCAGGGGTGCCTGGGTGGCTCAGTCGGTTAAGCGGCTGCCTTTGGCTCAGGTCATGATCCCAGGGTCCTGGGATAGAGCCCCACATCGGGCTCCCTGCTCTGCGGGAAGCCTGCTTCTCCCTCTCCACTCCCCCTGCTTGTGTTCCCTCTCTCACTGTCTCTCTCTCTCTGTCAAATAAATAAATAAAATCTTTTAAAAAAAGAAAGTGTTTATTCGTTAATGCAACTGACTCAATCCACTCCAAAGTAATCAGACAACAGCAACTGCAGTAAGCTTAAAAAAAAAAAAAAATCCTAGAGACCGTACCTCCAGTAATTTCTTTAGCCACAAGGTACAAAAAACATGTTCTTTACCAGAAATTTTTTTCATGCTAATTGTCTAATTTACCAGCTAACAATTTATCACAATTCACAATCCTCATAAAAGAAAATAAACGATAATAAATCATAATCCTCATAAAAGAAAAGAAATTGATAGTTTCTTTTGCATATGTCTAAACACATTTTTCTATCTTTCTAGCCTTTCATTAAGCTAGAGCCATTTGTCCTCAGAAATTTTATACTATACACTTTGCTAATCAGTCTAAACTTGTTTTATACATTTTTAAATGTTTTTAAAAAGCAGTTACCTTTACATCAGTGGTTTTTCTATTTACTTACTTCAAGGAAAGATAGCTGAGTACAGTATCTATTGCATTCACCACACAAAACTTAGTTTAAATAAATAAAGATATTTCTAAAAACTGAAGTTTCTTCAAAAAACACTCTTGCAGAAAGTACATTTTTGGAGATTTTTTTTTTTAAGATTTTGTTTATTTATTTGACAGAGAGAGACACAGCGAGAGAGAGAACACAAGCAGGGGGAGTGGGAGAGGGAGAAGCAGGCTTCCCGCAGAGTAGGGAGCCCGATGTGGGGCTTGATCCCAGGACCCTGGGATCATGACCTGAGCCAAAGGCAGACGCTTAACGACTGAACCACCCAGGCGCCACCTGGAGATTTTTTTTTTTTTAAGAATTATTTATTTATTTGAGAGAGAGAGAAACCATGCACATGTGTGCAGGGCTCAAATCTCAGGACACTGAGATCATGACCTGAGCAGAATCAAGAGTCGGATGCTCAACTGACTGAGCCACTCAAGCACCCAGCAGAGATATTTCTTTACAATGTCATGAGACTGGACTCGTCACCTTCAAAAATCAAGAAATCAAGATAAACAAAAATTGAGATAAACCTGAGAGATTATTACATGCTATAATTGCAAAGATGTTTCATAGGTAGTAACCTATGGAATTTGAAATTGCATTGGAGGAACTTATTCCACATATACAATGATTTAAAGAGTTAGAAAATGTACTAAGCACCATTCAGTTTGCTCATACATATGTACTCATCCAATTTCCTGGTTATAACAACAGATTATAACTAATTGATACACATTCTTAGTGGGGAAAATAATTAGAAATTTATTTTTCCTAAAAGATTCTTACTACTTTTATTAAAAATATTTTTTTTTTACTCAAACAATTCCAAGGACTTCCAAATTTTGGGCAAATAAAATAAAGACCTTTTATGGGCACAAGCATGAAACTACTGAAGTGGAAAGTATTATGTTAAAATTTTGTTCTGAGGTGATTTAACCTTTCTACATTGAAATAATCTTTAGCCAATAGTTGAGCTTACTACTAACTGTCCATTTCTTTCTTATTTTAAACTTTGTAGTAAAGATGGTGCCTGTGGTAGTGAAACTGGTAAACACCTGATATTAGCGCAATATTGTGTGTCGACTATACAATAAATCAATTACTAAAACAGGAAATCAAACCATCTTTTATTTCATCCCATACCTCATAATAAAAAGATTCTTAATGCCTTCAGAAACAATAATTCCCTGAATTAGAAGTCACTTTAAAAGGAGCAGGAATTTCATATTAATAAACCAAATTCCAGGGCACCTGGGTGGCTCAGTCAGTAAAGCGTCTGCCTTTGGCTCAGGTCATGATCCCAGGACCCTGGGGTCGGGCTCCCTGCTCAGCAGGGAGTCTGCTTCTCCCTCTCCCTCTGCCCCTCTTCCCTGCTTGTGCTCTCTCTCTCAGGTGGATAAGTAAAATCTTAAAAAAAATAAACCAAATTACATTTCATTCTTTTAAGCAGAGATTTTTTAAAAATTAATCTTATTATAATAGCTTAAGAGTGATGATATTTATAATAATATTAATACCAACAACCTCAACAGTTCATATAAAAGGAACTTATTTGCATAACATGCAGATTTCATATGCTAGGTCAACATAATACATGTAAGATAAATAATAATGGTTTAGAGACTATAAATATATAAAAATTTCATTTATTTATTTATTTATTTATTTATTTATTTATTTATTTGAGAGAGAGAATGAGATAGAGAGAGAGCATGAGAGGGGGGAGGGTCAGAGAGAGAAGCAGACTCCCTGCTGAGCAGGGAGCCCGACGTGGGACTCGATCCCGGGACTCCAGGATCATGACCTGAGCTGAAGGCAGTCGCTTAACCAACTGAGCCACCCAGGCACCCTAAAAATTTCATTTCTTGAAATGACACTTCATCTAATAGGGTGAAATGTTAAAACTTTCTCAATTTAAAATGATTTCTAGTAGTTAATGAAAACTCAAAGGACACTATTAAAAGAAATGTGCACAAAATGAACACATGCACAAAAATTAAATAAATAGGATACTGGATATTATATTTAAAATACTTTACCATATAAAGATCATTCTTCTAAAAAAAGCAAAATAAATAAAGTAGAATATTTCATTCGATAAAACACCCAAAAATTAAAAAAACAGTTTAAAGATCTATTAGTAAAAGTAATAAATATAATTTACATTGGAATATTTTGTACTACATATTGTTAATTGCATATATTTACTTTTAAATTTTCACTTAACTCTTTATAAAAGTATTTTAAAGATTATCAAATGCTATTATTATTATTATTATTATTAGCTTTTAGGATCTAAGGTATCCCTTCTAACAGATTAGAATATATTCTAACATTATTGACCTAACTGGATTTGCTACTAAATGCAAAACTTTTTCTTTGATATCCTTTTATTTTTAGGTATAGAATTTAGAGTCTTCTCATGATGAGCACTGAGTAATGTATAGAAGTGCTGAATCACTATATTGTGTATCTAAACTAATATAACACTGTATGTTAACTATACTGGAATTAAAATACAAAACTTAAAAAAGTAAGTAAATTAGAGTTCTTAAGAATTTGTAGCACAATGAGGCGCCTGGGTGGCTCAGTGGGCTGAGCATCCAACTCTTGGTTTCAGCTTATGTTGTGATCTTATGGGTCATGAGACCCAGTCCCAGGCTCCCTGCCAAGCAGGGAATCTGCTTGAGAGTCTCTCCCTCTCCCTGCCCCTCCCCCCACTCTAACTTTCTCTCTCAAATAAATAAATCTTTAAAAAAATATTTTGTAGCACAAATATTACATTACATATTGAGAGTTTAATTCTTTTTTGTTGTTGTTGTTTAAATTGAACTCAATGTCCAACGTGGGGCTTGAACTCACCACCCTGAGACCAAGAGTCAGTCCCATGCTCTACTGACGAAGCCACTCCGGGGCCCTGAGAGTTTAATTCTTCAAAAAATCTGAATAAGGCAGTTTCAAAAGGCAGAAGCGGGGCAAAAATAAATCAAACTATTAATAAATGGATTATTCTAGAGGAACCTGAACACTCCTCTCCTCCCACCCCTCCATCCCCATAGATATGCACAAGAATGTAAGGAACTATAAGAAATTAATTTAAAGCTTCCTAATTTTTCCTCATTTTTGGCTGAAAGAGTACCACAGCTGTGACTCACCAAGGTCAAGGATTTTGGTATGGTACGAGAAGAATTTGCAGCATCGTTTCAAAGACAATACCGTTAAAATAAATCCTTGTAAGTGAGCAAACTAGTAGGTAATCCACATAAAACAGTTTCCTGAATAAAATAATGTTTGTGGAGCTGTCAGAATAAAAGAGAGATTTGGGGAAAGAATGAATAAATCAAAATCTTTTTTTCTTTCTCATCCAAGCTCTAAATAGTGGCCAGATTGATTCCACTAAATGATCTGAACTCACTGACTTTTTTTTTTTTTTTTTTTGAGATTTGACCTCACATTCCAGGAAGTCTCCTCACTGCCCACTGAATAAAGCAGTAAGTCTTCACTTTTATTCAAATCTTTCAATGATTTGCTCTAACTTCTTCCAGCCTGATTTCCCCCAGCTGGTTTATATATTTTATGTATCCCAGTCAAATGGAGTAGATCCCAAAACACTAAATACTTTTCTTGACCTCTTAGTTTCCATAGTTTTCTTTGCCTGGAATTCTCTCTCTATGTCCCAAACCTACCCCTCCTTTAGCTCAATTTAAGGCCTTCCTCAAACTCTCAGAGAGAATAGTTTCACTTTTCTGAACTCCCTTGGGACTTTATCTTCAACTTTTTTCTGCCATCACTTGTCCTCTTGTTTCATAAATATTCATATATTTATCTCCCTTAAAAGAGAGAATGAGAGGCAGCAAACTTTACACATACAGATATGTTATTGCCAAAGACACAAGAAGTTCTGATTAACTGACTAAATAGTGAACGATTTGAATGATCAAATGAAGGAGGGAATTAGAAAAAGCTATTTTTCCAAGTCCATATGTACATGACTGCTAGTGGACAAGAAATTAGCCAATCCAGAATAAACTATTAGAATATTTTGAAGAAAAGGACAAAGATTAAAGTACAGATCATGAATAAAGCCATAAAAATATTTCCACTGAGAAATTTGCAATTCCACATAACAGACACACTCATTTCTATGTATAAGCCATTGCCCCAAGTATTATAATTCGATATACCCCCAGAACTACCAGGTTTCTTTTATGTAACTAACACTCCATGGTGTTCTTTTTAAAAACAGCCAAGTAAATGTCCCAAGAACTTTACCAATATAATTCATTTTATCCTCATAATATCCCTTGAGAAAGGCTAGTATCCCCATTTTATAGATGCAGAACTGATGCTAAAAAATGTTAGGAAATTGTCCAAAGTCACAGTTAGGATATATAAAGTCTATGTCGCATCTTTCAAATAAGGTTTGCTCTACAAAATGCCTGTTTACTTATTTTTGTAGAATGTGGGCTCTATTATAATTCTATACATCCAAATTTATGGTAATGTGACATTTGGGAAACTGAGAAACTTCTAATCCTTGCTGTTATTTTCTGTTTCACCCTAAAAAGCTTCAAATAAAAAACTGTTCCATATTCTGTTTATATCAATAACTTTTCAATATACGAATTCAATACACTTTTCCCCGACTGTAGTGTAATTTGATTTTCTATATATAAAAAAAAAAAAACTAGAAAATCAACATAACTTTTAGGAGAAAATCTACTTCCGATACCATGCACATGTATTTATCCCAGTTTCACAAAAGAATCTCAAGGTCAAGAGGCGATGCCCAATGTTATGGAAAAGTGACAACGATGAACACATGACACCAAAACGTTCTTTCTGATGCATCAACAGGGTTTGATTTGAGGAACTCTAACATGACATCTACATTTCAGGGAGGGTGAGCTCCTGCTTCCATGATCGTGATCAACAACCAAAGCTTTCTATGCTAACAAGCCAAGTTTGATTGTAATTGGTTGGTGTGTAATCATCCCCTAACGTATAATTATACACAATGACTAGTGAATTAGGAACAAACAACAACAAAAAAGGACATGGAATAACTTTCAGATTTAAAGAGGCAGGCTCTGGGACACAGCTTGCATTCTGCTGGTGCACTGCTGGTCTAACATAAACGCTACTCCATAGGATCACTCAGAGAATCATTGGAAAAATAAGCAGCATTCACATCTGATGTATCTCACAACAGGCCGGCAGACCACAATGTCAGTAGAACATCAAATTGCCAGCAAGATTTCATGTTGCTACTAAAATTTGAAGTGCGCAATTACTTTAATTTTATACCTTTCTTGTTCAGCTCAAAAAAGGCTTTTTTTGGCAACGGGAAAAAAAATTCCTCACAATCAGTCACACCTTGGCCTTTCAATCCCACATGTTTCAAGAAAACCACCTCCTGTTTTTAACTTCATCTCAAACTCTATGTCTACTAACATTACAAAGTTACATTTTTTTGAAAACTATGCCCTTGGGAATTCAGTTTTCATCTGAAAGCAAGAGATAAATTTTTCCAATTCATGGTGCAGGGCTTAAGAGAACTATTAAAATGCTACTGTCTATATTCTATGCTAAGAGATGTCTATCTTTATTCAATCAAATAATTTAATAATAACCTATTTTGTAAAAGAAATTATTTTAATTTTTTCTTAAAATAGATTAATTGGATTTCAATACAATTAAAAACATCTTTGTTTCATACATCAATAAAAAGGAAGAAACTGCTGATAAATACGACAGCATAGATGAGTCTCAAATAATATTATGAAAGTGAAGGAAGCCACATCGGTGTGATTCCCTTTGTATAACATTCTGGAAAAGGCAAAACTACAGGGACGCAAAGTAAGTCAGTGGTTGTGAGGGGCAGGCTACAAAGAAGCCAGTGGGAATATGTGAGGTGAAGGAACTGTTGTATACCATGATTGTGATGGTGTGTACATAACTGCATGACCTGTCAAATCCAGTGGAACTGTGTACTCAACAGGGTGATTTTTATTGTATGTAAATTATTCCTCAGTGAACCTAACTTAAAGATTATTTTCACATATGTTTCCACATTAATTTCTCAAAACTCACTAGAAAAGTGAGTCCCCCGCTCCTCAAGACATCTCATATGCAAATTTTCCATACTTACAAAGCAATATTGAATATGACCACCAGGCAAATTTTAATTTCATAATGAATTTAATATAATGTGCATCATGCCATTTTGGCAGGGAAAATACCAGTGATTTAAGGCTGAATTAATAGGGGATGTTGTCCAGGTCACAGAAAGTAAATAGACCATTGGGCATTATATCAGATGGATGACTTCTAGAGAAATATGTTTCTCTCTCATTAAATAAAATTTTGAGAGTAGCACAAAAATTGAAACTGCACACTGCTAAAGATGTATCAATGTTGTAGTAAGGATGTTTGAAGGAACAGTACAGGGTTAAACTGAGAGAAGGAATGAGAGGCACTTTAACATCAAAATCAAAGATGCAGAAAAGGAAATGGATGTTTGTATGTTGCTCAAGAGCATGGAGCCAAGATCTTATAATTTTAGGCTAAGTAAAATACAACTTCTTGAATAAATATTTGACAATATTGAGTATGCAATATATGTTGAGTGAATGAACGAATTATAACGTGAGTTATTCAACACAAGGATGGCTTGCTTTTATGAAGCTGTCACCTACCACTTAATGAGGATCTGATGAGCTGCAGGGATGCTATGGAATTAGGTGGTTAGAAAAACTTGATAGCTTTTTTGTAACTGCAGTATGGTGGGGGAAAAATGGAGTAGAGAGTAGAGATGAGCTTGAACCCATGCAATCTGTGAGTGGGACTAGAAAGTTAGAAAACAGAAAAAACTATTTTTTTAATTGAAACCTTTTCAACAAATGATGCTGGAACAACTGAATCCACATGCAAAAAAAAAAAAAACTAATCTAAACATAAATTTTACGTCTTTTAAAAATTAACTCACAGTGGATCATAGACCTAAATGTAAAATGCAAAACTATAACATTCCTAGACAACAACATAGTTGAAAATCTAGTTGACTTTCTAGATACAAAACCTAAATGTAAAATGCAAGACTATAAGACTCCTAGGAGATAAAATGGTTTGAAAATCTAGGTTTGGTGGTGACTTTCTAGATACAAAACTAATAGCATAGTCCATGAAAGAAAAAAAAATAGGTTGGATTTCATTAAAATCAAAACTTCTGCTCTGGGAAAGGCTCTCTTCAGAGAATAGAATGAGTCACAGCGTGGAAGAAAATATTTGCAAAATAGATATCCGAGAGAGGATTGGTATTCAAAATATATAAAAAACTCTTATAATTCAACTATAAGAAAACAATCCAATTTAAAAAATGGGAAATATATCTCAATAGTCACTCACACCAAAGCAGATATACAAATGACCAAAAAGAATATGAAAAGATGCTCGGGGCGCCTGGGTGGCTCAGATGGTTAAGCATCTGCCTTCGGCTCAGGTCATGATCCCAGGGTCCTGGGATTGAACCCCACATTGGGCTCCTGGCTCAGCGAGGAGCCTGCTTCTCCCTCTCCCTCTGCCTCTCTCCCTGCTCATGCTTTCTCTCTCTCTCTCTCTCTCTCTCTCTCTGTATCTCTGTGTCTCAGATGAATAAATAAAAAAAATCTTTAAAAAAAAAGAAAAGAGGCTCAACATCATATGTCAACAGGGGGATGCGAATTAAAACAACAGTGAGATACCATTACACAGCTATTACAATGGCTAATATCCAAAACACAGCACTGAATGCTAGCAAGGAAGTAGAGCTACAGGAACTTTCTTTCATTGCTGACAGGAACAGAAAATGATGTTGTGATTTGGGCAAATACATTACTAGGGCAGTGAAAACATTCTATATGATCCTGTAATGGCAGATACCTGTCATTATACATTTGTCAAAACTCATAGAATATACAACATAATGAGTGAACGCTAATATAACCTATGGCATTTAGTTAATATCAATATCAATATTGATACATCAAGCTAACAAATGTACCACCCTCAAGCAAGATGCTAGTAACTGAGGAGACGAGGGGGTGGGGAATGAAAGCTTATACAATCTTAGTACTTAGGAGTTAACAAAAGTTTCTAAAAACATTAAATTGAACGATATTTCAAAGAACCTAATCCAAGTTATAACAGATGCATTAAATATAAACTTAAAAAATAATTATTTTTTGCCACAGACAACCTCCCTTTCTGATTTCTTTCATGATTATACATTTAATAGACTTGTGAACAGCAGGTGAAAAAAATACAATGTTATTTCAAATTTTATTTTACAATTTTCTAAAGTTCCTAGCTTCTTCCTGAAACCAAGATTTTGCAGACACTGCACTTATAGGATATGCTCATTTATCTAAATGTTTAACGCAAGTTATTTCTTTATTGTCAATTATGCTGAAGATGTAAAACACAATGGCCATTCATTTTAGTTGTGAATTATGTGGGCCTGCTAACAATGTATATTATTCTTCATTAGATTTCTCTTGGAAGACTCATTCTTGCAATATCCTCTTAATTTGTATCAGTGAATATATTTTATTTATGATAACAGATAAAAGTTCTTAGGTACATCTGTCAAGACTGGTCTTCTAGTCAAATGAAAGATGTTACAGAAGATCCCACATTTATATTTATTAAATTTTATTGCAAACTATCTAAAACATGGTTTGAATGTTTGAAAGAATGGAGTTTTAGGGATTATCTAAAAGTGTTTTAAAATATACTTTCCCCTTTAGTAGTGAAATTCATGGTACATTGGTCCATTTCACACCTATGTAAATAATGCACATGCACTGAGATATATTCAAAATGCACTTTAACAAAAAGAAGAGAATAAAAATTGCTTGCAATCCAATCCTACCACCTGTTATATCCACTATTGATATTTTGGAGTGTACTTTCTTTTCATTTTCCTATGCCTGCATTATGTAGTTATGTATATAATATTTATATATATGTATACCCTTTAAAAATTTATATATATATTATATATATATAATATATATATATATATATATCCTTTTATAATTCTCTTTCCCCTGCCCCAAGCTCATTATTTTGAACATACTTCCAAGTCAGTAAAAAAATTTACTTTTATACTTAGATTTGTTACAACAGTTTGATTTTTAAAATTTCCTAATGGTAGTACATTTTTTTTCTTTTTAATTTTTTGAGTATAGTTGACACACAATGTTACATTAGTTTCAGATGTACAACATAATGATTCAACTTCTCTGTACTTTATACTATGCTCACCACAAGTGTAGCTCCCATCTGTCACCACATAACTCTGTTACAATCTCATTGACTATATTCCCTTTGCTGTGCCTTTTATTCCCATGACTTACTGATTTCATAATTGAAAGCTTGTATCTTCCACTCTCCTTCATCCATTTTGCCCACCTCCCAACCCGCTTCCCTCTGGCAACCATCAGTTTGTTCTCTGTGTTTATAGATCTGATTCTGCTTTTTATTTATTTCATTTGTTTTGCTTTTTAGATTCCACGTATGAATAAAATCATATGGTATTTCATCCTCATGATTCGAAATTCATAAAGAATTAAAAGATATATGATAAAATGCTATGAAATTCTGTTCATTGCTGTCTCCCTCACCACCCAAATTCTCTTTGCACCAGCAACTAATGCTATTATTTTCTTGTAAATTTATCTGAAAAATAACTTATACATATATATGTGTAAATACATGTATGGATTTTCTCATTTTTTATATAGATGGCATTATACCACACACTCTTTTCAGAATTTTGTTTTCTTCTTTTTTTTAATTAATTAATTAATTTTATTTATTTATTTATTTATTTTTATTTTATTCTTATGTTAATCCCCATACATTACATCATTAGTTTTAGATGAAGTGTTCCATGATTCATTGTTTGTGCACAACACCCAGTGCTCCATGTAGAATGTGCCCTCCTCAATACCCACCACCAGGCTAACCCATCCTCCCACCCCCCTCCCCTCTAGAACCCTCAGTTTGTTTTTCAGAGTCTATCGTCTCTCATGGTTCGTCTACCCCTCCGATTTCCCCCGCTTCATTCTTCCCCTCCCGCTACCTTCTTCTTCTTCTTTTTTTTTTTTTCTTAACATATATTGCATTATTTGTTTCAGAGGTACAGATCTGATATTCAACGGTCTTGCACAATTCACAGCGCTTACCAGAGCACACACCCTCCCCAGTGTCCATCTTAAATTAACAATGTATCATGGAGGATGGTTCACATCAATAGAGTTTTCCCATTAGTTTTTATAGTTTCATATTATTCCATTAAATGAATGTACACCATAATGTGCCCAGGCAGTTCCTTACTGATTGGCATTTTATCTTACAAACAATGCAGCAACAAATTATCTCATGCATTCTTGATTTTGCATATGTAAAATATATCTACAGGGTACGTTTTTAGAAGTGGAATTCCTGATCAAATGGTATTTGCATTTAAAACTGATGGACAAGGCCAAATCTTTCCATAAAGGTTCTACCAATTTATGCTTCCACAAATATTTTGATTTATCATAATTTATTTAAGTCCTCCTTGGCTATTGTACTTCTAAGCTGTTTGCAATCATTTGCTATTATTTTCAAGGCTCTAATGAACATCTTAGGTTGTTAATAATATTTGTGCCTCTTAAAAAATTAAAAAAAAATATTTGTGCCTCCTAAATTATTTTCTGGTGAATAAATCCTAAAAGTAAAAACGATGGGATTCTTTATTTTTTTATTTTTTTATTTTTTTAAGATTTTTATTTATTTGACAGAGAGAGAGATAGCCAGAGAGGGAACACAAGCAGGGGGAGTGGGAGAGGGAGAAACAGGCTTCCCGCCGAACAGGGAGCCCCATGCGGGGCTCGATCCCAGGACCCTGGGATCATGACCCCAGCCGAAGACAGACACTTAATGACTGAGCCACCCAGGCGCCCCACGATGGGATTCTTTAAGACTATCGATTGTTTAAATTAATTTTCACTATGCTCTCTCACAAAATTATATCATGGTTTCTAATAGTTTTTCAGGTGACTCTCTTGAACTTTTCCACAATTCTTCCACCCTTGGAGTGTTAAGCTCCAATACTCAACACTTTCGAAATACCCTTCTATCCTTTCAAGATTCTCATACCCTTGCTCCTTCTACACATGTTTAGACTACCCAGCTTTAAATATCTATCTGTCTGCCTCATCTTATCTACCCAGTCAAGATCCCCTAGTTCATTATCTTGGATGCTCTCCAACATCCTTAACCCTTGTTCCTATTTCCTATATCTGGTAAAACCTAACTTCAGATCAACATAAGACCGAGATTTCTATGCTTTAGGGACTTAGCTGGCACTGTTTTCTGGCCTTTCCTACAGACTTCCAAGCAAGAAGAGAAAGTATGTGAGCCAGGGCCAAGACAAACCAAAGTGGTAGTTTTACATTGTGCAACATTCACTTCTTATAGCTTCCCTGGTTTGTTCTCTGTCCCATTTCCCCAGAGATGGTATTTGAAGTCTTCACCTCATTCCATAAACACACTGCTCCACTCTCTTCTTCCTCACTCACAAAAGATGATTTCAGGATTTTATAGAGAAAATGGAAGACATTAAAGGGGGAAGTGTCTCCCTTCTCTCCAGGCTCTCCCCTCCCCTTAGTTGCAAACATATCTGTATCCATTCCTCTGGTGAAAAGGATGTGAGGCTGACATTGGCACTTCTGCTTAACCTCCTTGAATGACTCCCCTGCTGTTTTAGGATCTACTCCTTAAAGTGACCTACAGTGCTCTTGATGATTTGAGCCTTTGTTGCCTCATTTTAAAATCTCTTGACTTCCATTTACAGTTTATATTCCAATGCAATTCCCTGATTGGCCACATTTGCCCTAACCTCTTAATCATCTCTTGAAAATGCATTTATTTCCCTTCTCTTCCTGGTCACCAGTACACCTCCTATATTTTTAAGACTCAACTCAGGTCTAATATTTTCTAGAAAATTTTCCTAGACCCCTCAGTCTTGGTTAGATATCCCTTCTAGATTATTTTATGGACCCTTTTGTTAGACTTTAATCATAGCATTTATCACACCATATACAATCACCTGTTTCATAGACATCTATTCCATTAATTAAAATAATGAATGAATAAACGGACTTGTAGTTGTTGTTTGGCTTATTAACTTTTTATTTTTTTACATCTTACTCTCACCATGTTTCAGAGTTTCTAATACCAAATGCTTTGATTTGAAAATATAATCAAATTAACTGATCACAATGATTTCTTTCCCTCAAGGAATTCTTTATTCTCATGCTTTCTTACTTCATGTTAAGAAAAACATATATACTGCATTTGGGATGGGTAATCTGCTAAAATTCATCTGTTTATGATGTAAGATAGCTTCATAAATAACCATTTATCAACACTGTTTTCTGATGTTTTATTTTAATGCCTAATAAATAAAATAAAATCCTCTTTTTATGTTTTCAAGTTAACTAAAATATTCTCTATGTGATACATCATTCTTCCTATCAGTCATAATCTTAAGGTAGCATTACAAAGACTAGTAGTTACAACTTTGACCTGCCTTTTCTTTTTACATGATTGCAAGATATATTTTATATGTGAAATGTGTTTTCCCTCCAGACAAATGCTTCAATGCATTTTTTTCTTTAAGAAGAAAGAAAGGATAATGGAGCAGCTCTATAGACTAGAAGAAAGCATATAACACTGTCATGTGAAGCCAAATTTGGAAAGATAAATAAATATCTGTTCCAAGATTCAAGACTTGATATAATCAACAATAAACATAAGAACAATTTTAGATTTGGAATAAAACCTTAACAGTGTCCTCTAGAATAAGTTGTAAAAAGATTCAATTTTATGTCATGGTTGGAAATAGAGAATTATACTTTTATGACCTCATGGCTTAACCGGTATGGACATTTCTACAACTATCTACTCTGGGATATGAAGATGCAGGACTACAAGTTATCATCTTTGACATCTGTAATACCGCTTAAATAGAAAAAAAAAGTCAATTGTCAAATACAAGTAACTATTAAAATACAGTTGAAGTTGACTATCTCAAGCAATTCAAATGTTATTTCCTGACAAATTAAAGAATTAAGTTGAGGTTAACAGGATGTTAACTTGGCTATAAAAGTAAAGCAGAAGCCTAAGTTTTTTTTCATACGATTAACAATTCAACAGTTTAAAAAATACTTATGAAGAATCTACTATTTGGCAGACACTGCTTGGCCCTGGGCCAAAAGCATAAGTGAGACAGAGTTTGGTATCTTGTGGATGTCATTGTGGAATTCGGAAAGCAGTTACCTAAACAAGTTCAATATAATGTGGTTAAGTGGTAATAACACAAAAGAACAAAAAGAGTTACAAGAAACATGAAGGAAAAAAAGTATAACATTGTCTGAACTAAAATTCAGTTTAAGGGGTGAGTAATTCAAGTTCGTTAGTTCAAGATGAACAGAAAGGGAAAGGGCATGCACAAATAATGAGACAGGCTTAAGACAGTGCAAATTTAGGTATCCACACCAAATATAGGTATCCGTAAGGATTGTAATCAACCATAATCTGTGACATATGTATTTAAAAAGGACAAATTAAACTAGAATTACTTTTAGTTGTTCTTTATTGCTTCCTAAGTACCAGGCACTATGATTCATACCTTATCCCTAACTTATTATATTATTCATTCTGGAAGGTGAGATAGATAGCTACATATCTCAGAAGTTCAAAGAAGTTAATTTTGGAGTGAGAGCACAAATACACTCATCAATCACATTTTCCACACTAAAAATTTGAACAAAGCATTACATCTTACCTCTTGCTTTGCTAGTTACCACCCATCATCTCAAAATACAACCATGTGGTCATCATTAATCAGTGTTTTGACGAGTTAAAACAGCACACTGCAGTCAAGGCTCTTAGAGGATTTACTTTAAAATATTTTTTTCTTAAAAGACTGCATAATTGGTAAATTATGAAAAAATTACACTTGCACTCTGGCATAAAATTGTGTTTGTTATCAATAAGAAATGAAAGAGTGCGATTAATGTTGAGATAAAAGGACGTGAGGAACAAGCAATAGCTGAGTGATGCCCATAACTGGGGTAATGACATAAGACAAGGCATAAGGTACGAGAGAACGCATACAACACACACAAGCCACAAAGCTTTATAAATCTACAGTGATGTCACACTACAGCGGAATTATACAGTGATTCTGTTCTTGTAGAGAAATGTTTCTAAACGTTAATATGTCCTCTTTCTGGAATATCGCACAACAGCACGTCATGTGTAGTTAGAACTCCTCAGGACATTTGGTAGATAGCAAAATGGCTAAGTAGATTACAGTTAATTCAAGAAGGGAAAATGCTATCCATAAAAACAAAAATGAAAACCACTCCTGTCATCAAGGAGCATTTAAAAATTTAAAAGTGTACTCCAATGTTTATATTATCCATAGCAGGGTTTAGAAAAATGCTGTGAAAATCACACCTTGTAATATCCCCTTATTTGCTCTATGAGTCATTGCTACATAATTTAGGGATGGGAGAAAACAGCTTTTATTGCTTTTATTAACGCAGAGCAAATACAACTTCCATACCCTGTATTACATTTATTCTTCTATGACAATTGGAAAGGAAACAAAGATTCTATAAGTGTTAAAGTTGTGCTTGGCTATGAAAAGGGAATAAAATAAGAGTTTTTGAGATAAGCATTTGCATTGTCAGTACAAAAATAAAATAAAGATTCTGAATTTCAGATTAGTCCTTATATTTTCTGATAGTTCTATAAACTCTGTATATTACAGAGAAATGTATGGATGCTCAAAGCAACTCCTAAAATTGAGCATCTACAGAGGGCAATTATGATAATTCACTATGAAATGTACTTTAATATCTTTGTCAGAGTCAAATGCCTAAATGATAGGGAATGAAATTGTTAAGAATTTTCTGACTAATGCAATTGCACTTAACTCTAAGATGAAATAACAGACCAAAAGTTCCTATGATGCAATGTTAACAAAAGATTGTTTGCCCTTATGAATCTCAGTCATCTGCAAGTCAGTGTATCTCTTGTTCATTTGTATATTCCTGGCTCATAAGAGGGATGCAATAAATATTGAATTAATTACTAGAAAGAGATTAATAAATACTTAGAGCATGCATGATATGCAATAAATCAGTCATCATTCTCTTCAGAACAAGGTCAACAATCCTGCACTTTGAAAGATACAATCAAGTCAGGGAATGGAGCCTAACAGGGAAAAGTATGTGCATTGCAGACAGATGCCTAGAATCAGCATTGTGATTGTGCCACTTCCTAGATGTCTGACCTTAGGCAAGGAGTTAACCTCTCTAAACCTCAGTATCCTCTGGCTTCCTCTTTGGTATAACAGCGATACCAAGTTCAGAAGGATGCTGTGTTAAATGAGTAAATAAATGTAAAGTGCTTAGAAGAGCATAAGACTAGAGCTTGAAAGGTCATCCATTAATCTACTGAAAAGCATTTGAGAACCTACAATGGCCCATCATCTGTGCTAAGCACGCTGGGGTAGCTCCTCACACAGTCTCTGTTTTGAGGAGCCAAGATGGGCCAGAGAGACAATTGCATTTTACGGTTGTGTGCATTTTGCTCAAGAACAGAGAGGAGAGATATCTAAAATAGGCTGAAAGAGGAGAGAAGGTAAACCTGAGCTGAGTTCTGAAGGATGAGTAGGAGGTACATGGTTATCAGATAAAATGAGGTTGGGGTTAGGGTTCCAAGCAGAAGAAACAGCATGGATGTAGACAAGTTGGAGCTGAGATGCCACTAGAAAGTTTTTAGGCAGTCAGACTAGAAGAACTGATCAGGTTAAACTCTTATGTAAGTTTTGGAGGGGTGACAAATAAATTTCTAAGATTGCAATCACGGTGACAAGACAGATGTGGAAATTTATATGGAAATTGACTTAAAGATGATTTCAGTCCAGTTAACTTAGAGCTCCTAAAAGCAAGAAATTGAATAATTAAATTAACTAATTAATGTTTAAGAAAATAAGTAAATATAAGGAAGGTTTTGATATTTCTCATTAGGGTTTCTGATTGATTTTGTGTGCTATCAGATTTAGGTTAAATCGATTTTTTGATATTTAAGTCCTCTATGACATGATTCTTCAATATGAAGAAAGTGGTCCAGAATCCCATAAAATACCATCTTTTTCTCTCCAAATACCAAAATCTGAGCAATGTGGGATACTTATTTGAGCAGAAATCAGTTCTTTTGGGAGACGACTAAATTGCAGAATTATTCTATTTGAATTTGTTTTCCCTTGCTCTGATTAAAGGTTTCTTCTTATCTCATAATGTACTCTTTTTTCCTGTTGGAAAAAAATAATCCCACTTTTCTGGTTTTGTATTCCACAGTAAATGCCTTATTTTCTAGACCAGATTCCAGGTATGCCTTTTCCAGTCCTAAAACCCTGAACAATTTCAAAAGAAAAAAAGGGTTAACATTTTTGTTTTGAAATGACATTAGCTGAACAATCAGGGGACTCCAATTAACTCAGAGATTTTACTCCCATAATAGGCCTCTACTTCAGAACTGTTCCCTGATCAATGTTCCCAAATCCGTTTGATGCTTGGCTCATTTTTGTTCCCCTTTGCTTGGCAGTGCATTTTATGTTACACTAGGTATAGCTTTCCCAGTTGAGTCCACATAAAATAGCTTGTTTCAGATAATATGAATCTTTTATGCATTAATTTAGTCTTTCTGAAGCTGTGTATCCTAGTTTCTAGCAGAGAAAAACCTGCTGTACACATTTTTTGGCTTTTATTCATTCGTAAAATAAAGATTTCCTGAGTCCCTCCCACATGCCTGGCACTGTGCTGGGAACAGGGACTCAGAAATGAATGAAACATAATCTGGTCCCTGAAAAAGCTGTAACTCTATTATTAGAGAGAATTAGGGGATAATCATGGTACCAAAGAGTTAGGGAAGAGCTTCCTGATGGATGAGAGGTATGAATCAGTTCTTAAGCTACATGAGAAAGAATATGCCAAGTGAGGGAGGACACAAAACAGGTGTCATCAAAGATTCGGCCAGTACATGTGACCGGTCAGTTGAATGATCACCAGTCCCAGGCCCCTGGCTCCCACTTTCAACTGCAGTTTCCATCTGGGACAAGGACATCGCCTTGCACGCCAGTCAGGCTAATTTGAAATGTGAGAGGGTCTTTATCAACTGTAGGAAAACACCCTCTTTTCATTATCTCTGCCTCCACTTGAACCATGGGTCCTTAACCTGGCAAAGGTTTCAGGTAGTCTGTGAAGCCCATGAAGTTATATATAGCAGTCTCGTATGTATGTGCAATTTCTGGGGAGAGTTTGAAAGCTCACATCAAATTTTCAAACAGGTTTGGCCCACCTCCCTGGAAAAGCAGAGAACTTCTAGATCTCTAATTGTGTGTCTATCTGACGCTGACTGTCACCACCACAACCTTACATCTGTAGAATATGACTCTGGCCTGGATAAGCATTCTGTCCATACTGTCTTCCCTACCTGGAAGAAGTTCTAGATCTCTCTTGCTGGTACCCGCCTGGCAGGACCCTCACATCACAGTATATTTATTTTGTTCCCGGTAGAAGCGTTCAGGCTGCCCTGACCAGAGTTATGCTACTTCTGACATTGGAATTTTGGAAGTATGTGAAATTCATTTATTATATCTAATCCTAAGCATGATTTTTATACCCGAATCGTAATTTCTGCCAGTCTTATGTTTATGACTGAATTAGTCTACACCTGCGTTTGGCAAAAACAAGGAAACAAATAAATAAAATGGGTACAAGATTTTGCAAAGAGAAAGGCAAAGTTTCATTTCCACTTAAGTCTCTAAAACGTTCTCTTTGTCTGCTTATACCTACATGCTCCCAATGTACACAAGATTTTTGTAAACCAATGAAATTCATTTGAGATGATATTAATAATGAAACTAGCAGCCTTATTTAATTCGTTTCTGAAGGAGAGATGTTCATGTCATTGACACTGTGCCCCTGAATAAGGACAATATCACCATCAGTCTGAGACAATCATTCAAGACTATATGAATTGTCCTTTCCTTTCTCTGGGCTGCCTTAGCACTTTGAGTACATTTCTCTGACTGCAGTCTCTTGTTTTGACTGTTTGTAGATTACATGTGTGCATTTATCTCTCTTGTTAGCTTTTAAACCCTTCATGGGTATGGACACTGGCTTGCTCTTGTTTATATTCCTTACCCCTGAAGTGCTTTCTTGGTATGCAGCTCAACAAACTTAACAGGATAAATAAACTATATGATAAAATGTTGCTTCCTTACCAGTCATCATAACCATATTCACTGCTCTCTCACGGCGTTACGTTCATAGATATCATGTCTGAAATGGCTTATACTGAAGAGTCTCTAGTTCAGGAAACTGTTAAGCACCTCTGGATGTTGTAAACAGTCAAGAACTCTAATTGTATAAATATGTGTACACACACCTTCACACACACACCTCTGTGTATGGAAAAATATCACTTATTCATATAAAGTAATGTAATATAATATCACATATCAAAGAATTAAAAATAGAATTCTTAGCACTCAGAAGTATCACATTCTATGACAGTCTAATTATTTAAAAGCTCTGATAAGACAGTATGAAATACTGCACTGCACCTATTTTAAGCAGTATTATCTCAAATCAGATAAAGGCGGTCCCTTTAAATCACATTTATAAGATCAGGAAACTGATTAACTTTTCCTTGGAGGAAAAATATCCAAAAATATCTTAATTACAAGTATATACATATATAGAAATGAATGCAAAGAAGAAAATTTTCCCTTCCTTTTCGATACTTGTATCTAATGATCTATTACATTTATATTGAGAAAAATAAAGGTCAAGAAAGAAGGTAGAAAAATACATGAAAAGTTCAACACCAAATACAATAACATTCTGTGAACAACACAATTCTGAGAGCCACGGCAAAATTTCTTTAACTCTTGAAAAAATGTTCAGCTGCTGGGACTCATAATGTAAATACAAGATTATAATATCTTCCTTCCAAAGAGTTCTATCAACAACTAATTTTTTCAACATACCATATCTATATTAAAAACCAATGTTTCCTTTTTTTCTTACCAGTGAGAGGAGAACCAAAGTAAATTCATCATATGAACAAAAAGATCATAATATACTGAGCGTCATCATATTGACAACAATCTAACCACAGTAAATCCTGCCTCTTATTACTGATACATTTACATACTTTTTAACAGCCGCATCTTATTTTAGAATATAAACAATTAGTATTGAGATAAGTAAAGCAGAATATCACTAATCTGAAGACAGTGGAGGGGCTTAGTTTCTGGCAGCACAAAACTCTGTTTGAGCTCTAGTTAGCAACTTAGGAAAAAAAGAAGTGTCAACAACCAGCCAACTGTCACCCTGAACAAAGTTGGAAAGGTCAATATGATGCTTTGATGGTTAGACAGACTGCCTTATGGGTAAGAAACTTAAAAAAAAAAAAAAAACATCTATAGAAAAAAGGAAGAATTGCACTGCCATATCTATGGGGAACCATTTATTAAATGGGTCAAGGAACACATATTTCAAGTAAGACTGTTGGCAATAAAGGGCATAGATTCAGCCTGTAATAAACATCAGCCTGATGTTCACTGAAATAACACTGTCAGGGCTGCCCTTTAGAACATTGATCCAGCACTGGTAAATACTGGATACAAGAACAGTATGGCAAGCAAAAACCATGGGCATTTTGTAATTTTATTATAATAAAAAACAAAGTACCAAATGGAAAGCAATAAGGAGTGACAAGTAATTGCCAAATATTTTAAATTTTAAGATGCTAGTTGAAAACTCTTAGCCATAAGGCAAATGTGTCTGGTAGCATTGACTAATACTAAAAGCAATCATTTTCAGATATTAGGGATGGCAATACCAAATACCTAATGAAATTAAAAAATTTCTGTTATTCCGAACATTTCAGTGCTCCCTCTCATTGCAAAAATTACCTACTCTTAATTACAGTGATCTTGAAGTTGCAACTTTTCTAGCAGCTACTCAGAATACAAATCTCATAATCCAGTATCTAAGTGAGGCATTATTTAAGTCAAATCTTAATTCATAGTATCGCTCAACAATTTGGCAAGTGTGTTCCCTATGTACACAAATAAAATAAACATGATTAAACTGAAATTGTCGTGTGAATTTCATTGATCAATGTTGCCTTTGGGCTGCAGACTAACTATATTGGAGTCATGAAATTTTTTTCACATACCATAGTATCAACCTTTCCCTCTCCCTCTCTCCCTTTCCTGGATTTACTCTCTTACCACTATCTGTATTGGGGAAATAACTTAAAGGTTGATGGGAACACTGAACCCAAAATAAATGCTTATAAAAGATGATCGAGTATTTTAAGAAAATAACCATTATCTTACCACAAAACCCCGCAAAGTAGCTGGAATATTGGAGGACTGCAAGTGGATTCAAGAGGGAACTGATCCAAGGCCAAAATTCACCCATAGTGACTCACTTCTACTTTCTTTGTCTCGAATTAATCACATCTACTCAAATAGGAAAAGGAGGAGATGATGTCAGAATTTTCCTAAGGTCTGATAGTTCTCGATTTGTTTGTACACCACATAAACAGAGCTCATCCTTAGAGTAGAAATGTATAAAAAGGGAAGAAGGTAGATTATCAAATGCTCAATGTCTTTTTGGAACATGAAATTTGGCAGCTGTTAAATTGAGTCATTTGATAGAATCTTTAAAAATTTTTCACCCCTTTTTGCCCACAAAATTGGAAAAATGAAACATAATGAAACAGGACTCAATAAGATGTTATTTTCCTGCCGTTTAAAGTTAAATAAAATTCCATAAAGTGTCTAACTTTTGCATGAAATACACGTGGAAAAAATGCAAGGAGTTTTGCTCTTTCATAGGCCTTCAAAAAGCAATTTAAAATTGAATAAAAAAGAAAGATATTATCTGAACTGTAGGTATTGTGAAAATTGTACTGCGAAAATTAAAATACTAGTTTGCGCCACAGCCATAAATTACTAAACTAATTATCTAGTAGCAGGCATAACTGAATCATTCAAAGGGGTAATTAGCAATCAGACATAATGACTGCTGCTACTATTTCTTGTCATACTGTATTTAGCTTCCATGCAGCCTGAAGGAACTGAATTATTTCCTATCCTTCTCAGAGGGCATTACTGCTATATTGAGTGCATCAGCCCATATTATTACTCCCAGAAGTTTAATTCTTCACTGGACTGCACATTTCTGATTTCCCCTGTCAAAAGTTCCCCAGTTCTCCCAGGTTCTTTAAAAGCAGTCATCTTCTTAGTCATCATTCCTTAATATGTATGTAAACTGTGTAGAAACCAAATTATAGATTTCCTTTGTTAGTTTTAAAGCATTCTGATTTAGTAACTTATGCTGTATCATTTTAAATGGCATTTTCTGGAGTAATATCTAAAGCCTTATTTATATGTATACATTAAAATACTTTGAGCACTTTTCAGATACATTTTTAAACAAAATCATGAACAATGCTCCAACTCATTCATTCATTCATTTTTTTGCTGAACAGCTTCTACAAGTTCAGACTCAAGCCTGTGTCCTGAGACATGAAAATGAGTAACATATAGTCCCTGCATTAAGGATCACACAATCTACTAAAAAGAGATAAGTATTTGAATATCTGCACTAGAATGTAGTAAAGGCTAAAAGTGAGGAAATAAGAGAAACTGTATGTATTAGCACACTATCCTCTGCCCCTTTCCCTCCCTGCCTTCTCATATCATGAGGCAATGTGAAAGATTAGGTGGAAGAATAAAATTAATAATGCAAATCAATTAGGGGAGAGAGGCTTTTTTTTGAGAAAAAAAATAAAATTTAACTCAGTCCATTTTTAAAATTCAGTTGAAATTTATTAAACACCCACTACACGAAAATGCATTGGTTTTGAACCTTTGCTTCAAAAAGCTAATGTTCCAAGTTACTGATCAGAAATTCTCAGGTGGGGCGCCTGGGTGGCTCAGTTGGTTAAGCAACTGCCTTCGGCTCAGGTCATGATCCTGGAGTCCCGGGATCGAGTCCCGCATCGGGCTCCCTGCTCGGCAGGGAGTCTGCTTCTCCCGCTCCCGCTCCCCCCTCTTGTGCTCTCTCTCTCTAATAAATAAAAAAAAAAATCTTAAAAAAAAAAAAAAAAAAAAGAAAGAAATTCTCAGGTGGAGCAGAGTTGGGGAGCCAGGGCTGGGAACCACTGCATGAAGGCAGTGAACAGTTAAAAGCAGCAAATCCCTTGTTCAGTCCCTGGGTTTAGCCAAAGAACGTGTGGGGACATTTATAGTAGAAGGCAGAATACAACCATAAAGGAAAGGGTTTTGAGTAATGAGAAAGAGCTTTGCCAGCAGCACTCCAAGGGGATCATATGCTTTTATTTTCCAGAAACCATCGAGGAACATAGCGTCCCTGTCTCTCTCTGCTGCGGCGGGTGCTAAGTGTTTCAAAGACCCCACTTTTACATCTGGGGAGAGGATTGCATCTCCTGCAATCCTGTTCTGTCTGAATGAAAACAACAATGAATAAAAACAAAAAAGGAAGATTGATAGAAATGCAGACCTACTGTAGGAGAAGCAAAGTTCTGTCTTTAAGGACTTATGTTTTAATATCCTAAGAGGAAATCATTCTGCAATCAGCACAGAAACAGTAAGACCAGGAAGAAAATCAAACCATTCACAAGCAAGACCTATGGTACGAGCTTAATATTCTGCTTTCATCCTTTGGATTGGATTGGATCACATGTCTGCTGGATACTTGCATATTATCATTACATTTGAAGATAAAAGTGGCCCATTACAGTGCTTCAGATTCTGAATATCTTTTGAAACAATGCAAAGCAAAGAGAAAGGGGAAGAAGCTCCATAACCCCAGCATCCACTATGCAGCAAGCACAATACTAAAGCCTTATAAATGCAGAGACTGAGTAAATATACATGAAGCTCTCATATCCTAAGATTTTCATCTGCGATGAGATTCTCAGTTCATGTTTCACCCATAAGACACCTAACCAGCTCCCCTGCTCACTGATGGACCAGACAGAAGCTTCAGGCTGTGAGAGGTGAGTCCCCAAACACTGAGAGTACAAATCCCCAGGACTCAGGAAAGGCATGCCAGTCGTCTCCTTGTCTTTAGTTGGGGCTTTTTACTAACTAGGGTCAAGGATTCCCCAATTCAGAGAGTCACAGGGACAATATTCTGAAGTTATTTCCCTACTGCAGAAAAAGAACCAGCTTCTAGCAGTACTTTGTTAAGTGGGAACAAATTCTAGAGTGTGAATAATCCTGTATGCAGGTTGCTCATCATCTCTCTTCACAAATTGTGCACTATGCAAGGAGCCAGAAACTGAATTGAGGCAAAAAAAATCTTTTTTTTAAATTAACATTATTTTTAACAAATCAAATGGAAACTCTATGGATTGTTCATCAATTCAAACATGTCAACAACCAAACCACAAAATCTCTAAACTCTGCCTACCATATATATATGTACACAGTCACCCACATGCACACAAACACCAACACTTAGGATAAGGAACTAATGTAGTAGGGTGGGTGAGCTGGAGGGTAGTTGGTAACAAATGGAAGGTCCCTCCTTCCATCGATGAAGCCCCTTCCTAGTAATTTATCTATTTGAACAACCACCACAACAAAAATTGACATCGACTCTGGTTCCTTACGTATAATCACATTTACATATTAAGCCGTACAAAATCCTCAGTACAAAAGCTATTGCACAGAATGAGGGCTCTTGTTGTTGCTTAGCACTAGGTTTTCTATGTTCTACCACCACTACCCATGATATAATGTACATTATATAATATATTCGCTTCCCTCACGTCTTTCTCGGTAGAATCTTTTTCTTCCAGTATAGTTAACGTACAATGTTATATTAATTTCAGGTGTACTGTATAATGATTCAATAGAATTTACTCAGTGAATTCTACTGAATTCTGAGTTACTAATTCTGAATTACTAATTCTGAGTTACTCGGTGCTCATCATGATAAGTGTACTCTTAGTCCCCAATTTCACACATCCCCCCATCCGTCTCCCCTCTGATAACCATCAATTTGTTCTCTATAGTTAAATCTGTTTTTTGGCTTGTCTCTTTTTTCCCTTTCATTTGCTTGTTTTGTTTCTTAAATTCTATTTCTTAAATTCCACATAAGAGTGCAATCCTATGATATTTGTCTTTCTCCGACTAACTATATCACTTAACATTCTACCCTCTACATCCATCCAGGTTGTTGCAAATCTTAAAATGGCATTCAACACATAGAAGGCAAATAAATATCAGGCGTTCCTGAATGAACAAAAACATACACGCATTTTTGGTTCTGGCTGTCTACGTTAACATACATCCATATTCATCTTCTTTTTTCATTTCTCCCTGAACAATCTGAACCAATTCTCTGTCCTGGGCTTCCCACAAAGGGTCTTCATGTAGTACCAAGTTTCTTGGAGCAAAAGGGATCAAATTACAACATTGCAGTCGTTCAATAAATATTATCAGTCTAACTGAAGAATGAATGAGTGACAATAGTATTCAACAGCAGTTTACTGCCGCCCCCCTGCTGCTGTTCATTGTTAGCTTGACTTACCCACTCTCTCCAGTGAATCGGGACTTGGCTAAAGGAGGGTAAAGGGAAGGATTGGTCTATGGACCACAGAGGGTGGACTTGTGCACGCTCTGAGATATAGAGTCAGAAATAAAAGGAAACTCAAAGGCTAAGCAAGTCATCCACACAGGTTTCACTCAAAAAAGAGAAACCTGGGAGCAATGACAAAAAGAAGCCAGGATCCAGGCGAGAGGGTTTCACGGCCAGAGTGCATTCTGAGAAGGCGAAGACGTGGCAGCTGCTCTGCACAAGAGCCTGTGGCTCACCCTGAGTAGGGGGGCAGACGGCACGTGAGTTCTCGGGGCAAAATGCAACACCAGTGACAAGGGTGATGAAAAACAGTTACTGATATGTCAGTTAGAGCCACAGACTGAAATCCCGCCAAATCACACCAGTGATATACATGACCGAAGGAGGCCTGTGCAAGGAAGTGCAGACTGACACAACGTGGAGGGGGAGGAAAACTTGTGCCTTGAATTTTAAGTTGATACAACCTATGGTTTATGACTCCAGCAAAATGCCAGGCTATCTGTGAATTATAGAAATTAAAAAAAAATAGTATACGTGGGAGAGTAAAATTCCAGTCCTGGTTCTCCTACTAACTACCAGTCCGGCATTGCCAAAATGTTTCAGTCTTTACAGAACCATGGAAGATAAGACTGGGATAGTAGCTTATTCATTATTCATCAGTAGGAAAGGCTCCTTCCTTGGCGCCCCTCAGCTCCCAGACATCATACTCATCTGAGGCTGTGCTTTTTTTTTTTTTTAAGATTTTATTTATTTATTTGAGAGAGAGAATGAGAGACGGCACAAGAGGGAAGAGGGTCAGAGGAAGAAGCAGACCCCCTGCTGAGCAGGGAGCCCGATGCGGGACTCGATCCCGGGACTCCAGGATCATGACCTGGGCCGAAGGCAGTCGCTCAACCAACTGAGCCACCCAGGCACCCGAGGCTGTGCTTTTATATCCCGCACTCCTGAGGTCTACATTCACACCCTGCCACCACCAAAGTCCCTATTCTGTCACCCCAAAGACATAGCCTTAATAGTTAACGCTCAAGTGAGTCATGGAAGTATGTTATTTCCCACAGATACGGTCCTGGAGAGAATAAGTCGAAAAGCATCGATTTAGACTAATTACCTTATTATGCAGGTAAGAAAATAGACATTCCAACAAAGAAAAGGACTTGCTCAAGGCATGGAGGTACTTCATGACAGAGCCACGACTGAACCCGGTTCTTTTAACTCACAGCCTGCTATTAAGATGACCTTAAAAGACCCTTTCCGAGATAGGTCCGTGAATGTAACTATTAGTTGTTTTTCTTTTTTCTTTCTTTTTTTCTTTTCTTCTTCCTTTTTCCTTGCTTCCTTCCTTCTTTCTTTTCACTACACTCTCACGTACACACACACACACATACACACAACACACAGGCACATAGATACACAGCATATAATTTTTCATTTTAAAAATAACTGTGATTTTTATTCTTTCTTGGTTAGACCTCATTGTGAGCATTTCCAGTATTTCAAGGTGCATGCTCCTTCCCTAAGGAATGCAGAAACAATAGACACACACAGTTTGCAGAGCATTTTAGAAGTACAAGCATAGTTATCAAGCATGAGGAACATACAGAATATAAAGTTAACTGTGTGCATAGTTTGGAGTGCCAGCCGATTAAAATATTACAAGGACTAATTTAATTTCTCCAAAGAGTTTTCAAAAACATCTAACAGCACATTTAAATACAAAATAACAAAAGCTAAATTTGGTCTTTCCTCTTTTCCTTGATATTTTCAACACAACTTTGACATTCCACGTTTTAAAGCATTATTTACAGTTTTAAACATACATTAGAATCAAAAATTGATTTGTCTTTTTCAAAAAACTGGAATAATTGTCAGAAAAAAGAAAAATATTAAATGATTAAATAATTGTATACATAATATTATTTAAAAACAATTAAAATGACAAAGATGTGTGATTTAGTTTGGCATAAAAAAAAACACTTAAAATCGTTGATTTTGTCACAAGAGGGAGCCCATGTTTTCCAATTAATTCAAATACGCTGCAAATGAATGAAATGAAGATAATTTAAAACTAGAAATTTTATAGCATAATCCATTATGGATAACAAAATATAAATGAATATTAAAGATCAGTAGTCATCTCCTCTTCATGTCAGTTTATCTGGCTAAAAGATGAGAAAAATTTAATGATTTATTTCCCAAATAAAATAAGGTCTATGATATGCAGGGTGCAAATGAAGTCTGTAATACAGTTTTAATAGAAAAATTAAAAATTCAAATACACTGGATACTGAGCTATAAAACGTTATTCTTGGTTCACAGTTATGTACTAAATATCCTTTTAGATTATCTTAAATATTTCTAGAATAGCTGTTGGGTGGATAGCAAACAAAAGGAAAAATACTGATTATCAAGTCATGTAGCTTCCTGAAAGATATTTAACTTCCATGAAACTATAACATCTATAACAAAAGGATGTTTAGCTACCTTTTAGCAGAGTTTTAAGAATTAATGAGATAGCCTGAAAACATTTGGAACTGACATTTGGTAATCATTAATAAAAAGCAGTTTCCCTCTACCTTTTGAGTAAATATTGTACGTTTCCCTGATAATAAATACATTTAAGTCTCTTTCATAAAAATAAATCCTTTCCTGATACCTAATTCACTTTCTACCCACTGACTTCCAGCACCTATTCTTTCTCTTCTAATCTTAATATCCCAAAGACTAGCATATACTGGCCAGTACAATTCTTCCACTCCACCAAAATCCCTTGCATTAATTTCTTGGTAAATTCAAGCTACCAAAACTAAAGGACTTTTTCAGTATTTATTTTACTAGATCTTTTTGAAGCTTAGGGTGCTTCCTCCTTCTTACACTTATTTCTCTTCTCTGATGATTCCTTCTGTTTCTTCCCTGATTGTTCCACTTTATGTCTCTAGAAATCTCATCTTCTTTCATAGTTTCACTACAATCTCTAGGAAGATAACACAGGTAGACAAATGGGTCTGCTAGAATGGTCTATCTAGCATACAAATCTAACCATTTCTCCTTCCTGGTACTCCTTACCTAGATAGAAGCAGGTGCCTGAAAGCTCAGTGTGTCTTGGCTGGCTCACATATTATTGGCTCACATGGTGTTTTGCTTCGTATTTTTTATTTTAATTACTTATCCACAAAAAGATAAATAAGACAAAACACAAAATTCCACTCCTCTAGCTTCTGTTGCAAAACTAAAAAAATGAAAATATTAGCTCTTCACTGTTAGCAGTGAAGCAGAACTACATAGCATGTTCGCTTAGGTGTGGCATATTTTTCCCAATTCATCACTATCCTCAGCATAGTTTACCTATTTGCTGGCATTAGAGGTCGCTATTCATCGTCAACTTTGGGCTATTTTATTTAGTAGGCTAGAATTAAGAGGAAAGTAAAGCATTTTTTGTATCTATGCCAATAACAAAAGTGGGAAAATTAAAGCAAAGCACAGGGGTTGTACAACTCAAAAAAAAAAAAATGCAAAGAAAGACATTCACTGTCCAAGGAATCAGCTATTAAGGAATTAAGCCAGCTGCCTGACCCAGTGTTGGCCTGGGAGGTTGTGATCTCAGAGCATGGCCTGAGCACCCACTCTGTTCCAGCAGGGAATGAAGGGTGTTATGTGCAGAAATGCGTGAAGCTCCTATATCCTAAGATCTTCATCTGTGATGAGATTCTCAATCCATGTTTCATCACAAGGCAACCAACCAGCTGCTCTGATCACTGATGGATCAGACAGAGGCCTTAGGCTATGAGAGGTGAGTTCCCAAACTTTAACTGAGAATAAAAATACCCAGGACATACTAGTTGTTCTTGTCTTCATTTTGGGCTTTTTACCTAAAAAATAGCATTAGTGATTCCCCAATTTGTAGAGTCACAGAGGCAATATTCCTTGAAGTTATTTCCTTATTGTAGAAGATCTTCTAATGGTACTTCTGAGGCGGGAGAGCTAGGTTCTTATCTTACGGAGTAGAAGAATGAATTTCACGGACAAAGGAGAGTGAGTAAAGCAACAGAAAGCTCTCAGGAGTGAGAGGGGTCCTGACAGGGTTGCCACTGAGGGCTTTTAGGGTTGGTTGGTCTTTTATAGAAAGTTAACCAGGGAACTTAAATCTTTTTGAATTCCCTACTTGACAGCACCTTTGCGTAAGCAGGACTAGTGATAACATCTTTAATGGTTTACTTCTTTTTAGGGTCTGTTTATTTTCTGTTGACCACAGGAGACTGTCATAAATAAGACTCCCCCCTTGGACACCTCGGGCAGGGGGGTCTGGAGTGTTCCCTTATCTCTGGATTCCTTACACCTCTGCATTTTGGGGATTTCTGTGAGCCTCATCATGGAGCCCCCTATCTATCTCTCCTTACCTAGTCTTGCCTGTCCCTTTCTCACTTTGTTGGGTGGTGCCATTTCCTTCCTATGTGATGTTAAGCTTGTCAGTTAACCTCCCTAAGTATGAGTTTCTCTTCTGCAAAGTAGGGCATTAAAGTCTATCTCATAAAAATTGCAGGGAGAATTAACCAACCAGTGTAGTACAGTCATCCCTCATTGTATTGCACTTTGCTTTATTGTGCTTCGCAGATACTGTGGGTTTTGTTTTGTTTTTACAAACTGAAGATTTGTGGCAACCCTGCGTTGAGCAAGTCTATCAGCATCATTTTTCCAAAAGCATTTGCTTATTTTGTGTCTGTGTCATGTTTTGGTAATTTTCACAATATTTCAAGCTTTTTCATTATTGTATTTGTTATGGTGATCTGGGATTAGTGATCTTTGATGTTACTCTTGTAACTGTTTTGGGGCATCACAAACCACACAAATGCACCCATATAAGATGGCAAACTTCATTGATAAGTGTGTGTGTCCTTACTGCCCCATCGACTGGCTGTTCCCCTGTCTCTCTTCCTCTCTTCAGGTCTCCCTATTCCCTGAGACACAACAATATTGAAATCAGAATAATTAATAATGCTACAATGGCCTCCAAGTGTTTAAGTGAAAGGAAGAGTCAAGAGATGCAACAAACTTCATTGTTGTCTATTTTAAGAAATGACCACAGCCACTCCAACTTTCAGCAACCAGGACCCTAATCAGATAGTAGCTATCAACACTGAGGCAAGGCTCTCTACCTGCAAAAAGATTATGACTTGCTAAAAGCTCAGATGATGGTTAGCATTTTTTAGCAATAATATATTTTTATTTTTATTTACTTATTTATTAAAGACTTATTTATTTTAAAGAGAGAGAGTTCACGAGCAGAAGAGGCAGAGGGAGAGACAATCTGAAGCAGACTATGCACTGAGTGCGGAGCCTAATGGGCGGCGGGGGGTAGGGGGGCTCGATCTCAGGACCCTGAGATCAGGACGTGAGCCGAGAAGTCACTCAGGAAACCAAGAGTCGGCCACTTAACTGACTGTGCCACCCAGGTGCCTGGAGGTATTTTTAAATTAAGGTATGCACATTGTTTTTTTAGACATAATGCTATTGCGTATTTACTACACCACAGAATAATGCAAACATAACTTTTATATCACTGGAATACTTCAATATTTGATTTATTGCAGTGGTAGGGAACTGAACACCCAGTATCTCCAAGGTATGCCTAATGAGGTAAGAATGCCAGCTGGCATGTACTAACTACTTAACTAACTAAATACTTAACGACGTGCCCGTGATCTATATATATATAGGCTTTAGTATAACTAGCCCTTACTGCAGCCTTATAAAGTATGTTGTACGGCCACCTCCCTTTACAGATGAGGAAACTGATGGGTAGAGGGGAAGGTCACACAGCATAGAAGTGTCAGAACAGTGTTGAAAGCCAGGCATTTTGATTCCACAAACCCAAGTACTTGATCGGTATAGTATGCTGACTCCCACTCAGTAAGTGGTCGGTACATAGGTATGTCAGTAGCCTGATGTACAAGTTCTTTCATGACCAAACTCTGGCTGCTTTCTGTTATTCCCTGCCTTGATCTTTGCAATACAAAAACACGCATAGAACACCCACCTCCCCAACTACATGCAAACATGCAGCTCAGCAGTTCCCTGCATCTGCAAATGCTGTCCCCTGGGGCAGGACCATCTTCCTATTCATCTGTCAATGCAGCCCAGAAATTACTGAGTCAACCTCTGTCTCTCTCCTTCCATAGGATCTCCCATTGAAACTATCCCACCTTTCAGTTAAGCACCTAGGAGTTAGGAACAGGATCTTACTCAGTTTTGTGTCCTCAGGGCTTTTTCCAGCTCTTGATATGTAGAAGGCGAGCAGAAATGCCATCATGTGAGGAATAAAACAATGAACAACTAATACAAACCCTATAAAGGTTTTGATACTGAGGAAAATAGATTCTATATGGAGCATTTAAATTTGAAGCATTTAATTAGAATCAAATTGCAAGTGCTAAAATAAACTGATCCTAATTTAAAAGCAGAGTATCTGTAAAATATTTCATCACTTAAATTCAGCTATGTCATCACAATGATGTATATTTATAGCCTTATTTCATATTTATACAAAAATGGGTGTGGAAAAAAATTGAAATTTTAGAGGAGTTTGGAAAGTAAAACCACATAAGAGAGTAACAAACATCTCAAATGCATTTCCATAGCTTTTCCTGCTTTTCTTTCTTTTTGCCTTTTTGCTGCGAATGTCTACACATTCAGTGATATCCGTTTCTGTTGAAAATAGCTTGTGTTTATAAAGCAATTCTTTTTTTCCTCATATTTTTTAAAATTTTATTTTATTATGTTGTGTTAATCACTACATTACATCATTAATTTTTTTATTCTTATGTTAATCCCCATACATTACATCATTAATTTTTGATGGAGTGTTCCATGATTCATTGTTTGCATATAACACCCAGTGCTCCATTCAGTACGTGCCCTCTTTAATACCCATCACCAGGCTAACCCATCCCCCCACCCCTCCCCTCTAGAGCTCTCAGTTTGTTTCTCAGAGTCCATAGTCTCTCATGGTTCGTCTCCCACTCCGATTCCTCCCCCCCCCTCATTTTCCCTTCCTGCTATCTTCTTTTTTTTTATTTTATTATGTTACGCTAATCACCATACATTACATCATTAGTTTTTGATGTAGTGTTCCATGATTCATTGTTTGCGTATAACACCGAGTGCTCCATTCAGTATGTGCCCTTTTTAATACCCATCACCAGGCTAACCCATCCCCCCACCCCATCCCCTCTAGAACCCTCAGTTTGTTTTTCAGAGTCCATAGTCTCTCATGGTTCATCTCCCCCTCCGATTACCCCTCTTCATTTTTCCCTTCCTGCTATCTTCTTCTTTTTTTAAAACATATAATGTATTATTTGTTTCAGAGGGACAGGTCTGTGATTCAACAGTCTTACACAATTCACAGCACTCACCATAGCACATACCCTCCCCAATGTCTATCACCCAGACACCCCATCCCTCCCACCCCCCACCACTCCAGCAACCCTCAGTTTGTTTCCTGAGATTAAGAATTCCTCATATCAGTGAGATCATATGATACATGTCTTTCTCTGATTGACTTATTTCGCTTATCATAATACCCTCTAGTTCCATCCATGTCGTTGCAAACAGCAAGATTTCGTTTTTTTCGATGGCTGCATAATATTCCATTGTATATATATATATACCACATCTTCTTTATCCATTCATCTTGGCTCTTTCCATAGTTCAGCTAATGTGGACATTGCTGCTATTCCTCATATTTTTACTTAATGTTTCTGTTTGGTTCATTTTTAAGTGGTGGTCAGAGGAGCACTTACCTATATCTGGCTATGAGAAAAACATTTGGGTACACTTGTCCCAGACAATAATTTTCAAAGCCAATTGGAAATTGCTTTTTATGCTTATGAACCCACACAAATGACTACAGAACAATTCTAAGGACAAGAGTCAACACTTTGAGGACTATTGTCGCCAGTGAAAACCCCTTTATCCCCCAAAGGCCCCAGTGCTTATCAGGGAATGTGAATTGTGAGAGGCAGTGAGGCCAGGGCCCAAATTAGAAGACATTAAAAGAAAATAACAGAAAACCCTTAATTTTTGAATTCAGATAAATCACTAAAGTTTCTATTAATATTATTGATACTTAGATAAATCATGATATGAAAGAATTTCCCAATTTAAGATGGCACAGATCTAAGGTTTTACTCAGTGCCCTGCTCTTCTTCTCTTTTCTCGTTTTTTCTATTTTTCTGCCGCTCACCATTCTCCCTACTCCATAGATTTGAATCCATGGCTGTCCATGTTTCAGGGTTCTAAGACAGACTGGAAAAGAATGAATATTATTGCAGCTCACTCAAAAATAAAGGTAATTTTGAAGCCCAAATCTGATCTTTCAAAGGCCTCTTCTGTATTGTCAACCGGCATTGACCAATTAACAATATTCACTCATTCAATTGCCAGACTGGGCTACGGTCTCTCTCCTAAGTACACCTAGGCCTGTATTCAGGGGTTCATCTCAGCAAGTCCGATACATTATGAGCAACTTGAAGATAGGAACATTTCTTATAAAATTTTAAATCTTCAGAGATCTCACAGTGCCTTAAATAAAGCTTCACCTCCTGAAAAGTCTGAAGTAAAGGAGAAAATGTAAAATTTTCTTAAAAGAAAAATGGACAAACTTGTAATTCCAAGTTATTTTGAAGACTGTTTTATACTTTCATATGTTTGAAGAAAAAAAATTTTTTTCGTATTTAAAAAAAAATCATCACTTACATAACTATTTGAATTGCAAAGCAGATAAACAAACAGACAAAATCCTGGGAATACTAAGTTGATGATAAAAATGTGAAATGACTGAAACTCTCATTTATTTCTGGTGAGAATGCAAAATGGTAAAAGTACTTTAGAAAATAGTTTTTTTCTTATACTGTTAACATACACTCACCATATGACTCAATCACCCCACTCTTAGAGATTTAAGCAAGTTCAATGAAACCTAAAAGCTTCACATAAAAGCTTGTATGTAGATATTTATAATGCCTTTGTTCATAATTGCCCAAAACTGGAAAAAGCACAAATATCTCCCCATCAGAAATGGATAAACAAACTACAGCATATCCGTACAGTGGAATACTACTTAAAATACTACATAAAAAGGAAGGGATCTTTGATACATGGAATGAAATGACTGAAATGACTGAATCTCAAATGGTAAGTGAAAGAAGAAACAAGACTTAAGAAATACTACATACAGTTATGTTTATATTACATGATATTCTTGCAAAGGTAAAACTATAGGGCCAGAAAACTGATTTGTCTTTGCCAGGGGCTGGCAAATATAGCAAAGTAATTATAGGAGTAGCTGTATTCCTGAGCACCTGCCATGTTCCACTATGTCAGAAGGTGGAAGAGGGACAGTAAAGTATCCTTCAGACTGAAAAGGCGCTTTGAGCCTGAGAAACAAAGCAGACCATGCCATACCGCTTAACACAGTTTCATTCAGGGTAGTTTACTGACGGGGGATCGGATGAACAGAAGATCCAAGTGCCATACAGCTACCCTCTGCAAAGCCCAGAGCTTAACCCACAGATCTTATACAGGGAAGGGTAGTTCTCTAAAGTGGCGCCATCTGTGTGCCAGAGGGGAGATCAGAACAAGCCTTCCAGCCTTCTGTTCAGAGCATACACTAACCTCCATGGGGCCTGGAGCTGGTAGCCCAGAGGAAGGTCATTGCTTGGACATGAACAGGATGGAGGGCCAGAGATGGAGTCAGTATTCTCAGCACTCCCTACAAACTGGATTATTCAGTCCCTCCAAAACAATCCTATATGAACTTGAGACTTTTTATCTCCTTTTCTCAGAAGACATTGAAGTTTTAAAAAGCCAGAATTCAAATTCAGGCTCTTGCTATTAATCACTCCACTATTCTGTCTCTCTCAGAGTAGGGACATGTCAAAATTTTAGATATCATAAGACAGAGATTACTGTGACCATTAACAGATAAATATTTTTTTCAATCCTTGAAGAAAGTATGCATACAAAGTTATGAAAATAAATTTCACTAGTGTTGGCCAAATGAATACTCCAAATTATTACTTACTTAAAACTCTAATATCCAAACTCACTTATATATGATATGCTGTAAGCATTTTCTGTCTCACAAAATTTCAGAGTAAGTTACTACATAATTTTACCTTAATTATGATTTACAAACATAACATTATATAACTTGGACGAACTATGAGTTGATAGTGATTCTATTAAAGTATTATACTGATTTAAAATTTGTTTCTGAAAGTAATTATGACTGCACATATCATTGTGCATTACTTTAGAAAGTCTGAAATTTAGGCCAAACAGGGAAGATTACTGGTATACTTAAGTGAAGGATTATCAAGTATAAATCCCACGTAGCATATCAAATGGTTTTTTAATTGCAGAGAAATCCAAATATTAACACATTTTCAACACATTTATCTTAAGTGTGACCATAAGAATCTGACAAGTTATTAAATGTGGCTGAAGAAAATACTAGTATAGTCATCTGTGTTTTAATTATTAAAATCATCGGGGCGCCTGGGTGGCTCAGATGGTTAAGCATCTGCCTTCAGCTCAGGTCATGATCCCAGGGTCCTGGAATCGAGCCCCACATCGGGCTCCTGGATCAGCAGGGAGCCTGCTTCTCCCTCTCCCTCTGCCTCTCTCCCTGCTCATGCTTTCTCTCTCTCTCTCTCTGTATCTCTGTGTCTCAAATGAATAAATAAAAAAATTAATTATTAAAATCATGAACATGTATCAAATGGAAACTACCATCAAAATAAAATCACATATATATGAAAAACAACAAAATATCAATCACAATCTAGCTTTCATGGATGTGGAAAGAAAAATCCTGAAATCAGAACTCAAGATGACAAAGTAGCTTACAAGAACAAGAACCCCTCAAAAAAGATGGTATAAAAAAATAAGCTAAAACAACACTTACATCAACATGCACATTGAGAAAGTCTTACATCATTGTGCAACTGCTTCTACTATATATAACCTAGGCTTGAAATTAGCATTTAATCAAGTTGGCAACCTCTAGACACATCTACCTATGTCATATAAACAGGGACATCCCTACCAGGACAGGGTGGAGGACACATCAGAGAAAAGGGAGCAAACTGGAATAAAAATGACTCCTATTACTGCTGGAAGGACATCTGTAACCCACACTTCAGAGAAGGAAGCATCCTTTCTATCCAATCCTATATCTCCATGAGAAGGACAGCTCTAAGGGAGTGAGTCTGGGGGATGCTGTACCAAGAGGAAGTAAATAAGACTAGATCCTGCACTGAAAACACAGTTCAGTGCCTAGTTTTCAGGAGTGATAGAAAAGACCAGTTCTAGCAGTAAGGGCTAATAAGTTTTCAGAAAAGACAGGCTGGTCTCAGTCTCTCTGGTGAGTACGGTAGAGATTGCCCTGAATGTCCAATTCCTGGGGAACAAAGAAAATGTAGGGTCTAAGATATGTCGAGATAAAAATAGCAAAATTTAAGTAAAGTACCTCAAGTAACCCAATCTTTTTTTTTAAGATTTTATATTTATGAGAGAGAGAGAGAGAGAGAGAGAGAGAGAGAGAATTAACTGGGGGAGGGGCAGAGGGAGAGGGAGAAGCAGACTCCCGCTGACCAGGGAGCCTGATGTGGGACTGATCCCAGGACCTTGAGATCATGACTTGGGCCGAAGGCAGATGTGTAACCAACTGAGCCATCCACGTGCCCTCACATGACCCAATCTTATGGGTAGTATAAAATAATTGTGGCACATGACTAATTTAGTTATATTAATGTATGTATCTGGAGTCAATTAAAAAGTCCCTTCTAAATAAGAGTTTTTTTCTCCTATTTTCTCTGAAAATTCTGAAAACAAATGGTTATTTAAATATTCTTTTCAGGTAATGTCTAATGGGAATCAATATACTTAGTATCATAAATCTGCACTTTGAGAAAAATTTTTCATCCAAGACTTGTAACATCTCTACCACTAAAAGAATCATAATGTTATGTCTATACTAGATATTTTTTAGAGAAGGGAATCACATCACTTCTCACATACAGGAATAACTTTGAGTTACCCATAGCTATGAATTCTAATATCTGCGTAGGCTACTAAGCTTTCGTACAGAGAGAAATAATCACAGATTCTTAGAATCACAGAATCCTAAGCATCAAAGAATGTAAAAGCTTTCTTTTTCCACACTAGCTCTTCTTCTTACTCTTCAAAGTTCCTCAGATGGGGACTGTGCATCCTTTAAGAAACTAATGCATTTTCATTCCATCTAAAATCCGATTGGGACAATTGAAGAGGTCATGTCATATTCTTGGAATAGTTGTATTAGTGTGAACAGAGTATCAGTTCATCTCCTTCCCATTCATTACTTTCCAAATATTATTCCTTGAAATAAAAGAGATTACTACCGTGAAGTCAAAACAACTGGCAAATACTGCTAATTTGTTCAGGTGTTTCAACAAAATAAACAACAAAAACAAAACCTCAAACCTCAAATCTCTCAAATAAGTATACATGTTCTTTTCTTACCTCAAGAAAATTACCGGGTTGAGAAACAATTCTATTGCTAATACACTTGGACTCTTATTGGAATGATACATTCATTTTTAAAGAAAAGTGTTAGCTACCCATAGAGATTCTACATTCAAATATTTCACAGGGCTTTCTAGTTAGGTAGGTCCTCAGCTAAAAAATCCATACAGACACAAGTTTTTCATGTTCTCTGTTTAGAGCTGAAGGGCACCCCCATTCATATGTTAAAGACTTAACCCCCAGGACTTCAAAGTGTGACTACACTTGGAGCTTGGGTCTTCACAGAGGTAAATAAGCTGAAATGAGGTCATTAGGGTGAGCCCTAATCCAATAGGACTGGTGTCCTTATAAGAAGAGGAAATGCAAAAACACAGAAGTTGCTCATCTATCAGCCAAGCAGAGAGGCCTCAGAAGAAGAAAACACCAGTCCTCTGGCCAACATGCTGATCTCAGAGTTCTAGCCTCCAGAACTGGGAGGCAGTAAATTTCTGTTATTTTAAGCCACACCAGTCTGGTAGTTTGCTATGGCAGCCCTAGCAAACTAATATACCTTCCTGCAATGTTCTTGAGAACAGAAGACGCCATTAAGCTGAACAATGGAGGTCCCCACATACAAACATCTGATATGAATACCACAGATTGAAAAAATAGTTATTGTCATTGTCATGATATAAAATTTATATATATATATATAGTACACCATGTGTAAACATCATCCTTATTTGGGTGTTATGTATTTTACAAAAGTATAAAATATATCCCCTTTGCTCTAAGAATTTATGATCTAAATGCAGAAAGAAAGTAACATATATGAAATAAAAATAAATACTGCAGTGCAGTTACAGACCTAAGTGCTCACCTAACTGCTATCAATTATAAGTGCTGTAGGAATTATGAATGGTAAGTTCTGGGTACATTTGTCACTTGACTGAAAGGAAAAGAAACACCTGTGTCTACAGAGATATATATGTCTCCTGATGGAGTACACAAGAATTCCAAGGTTTTATAGATTTTTTTTTAAGATTTTATTTATTTATTTGACAGAGACAGAGATAGCGAGAGCAGGAACACAAGCAGGGGGAGTGGGAGAGGGAGAAGTAGGCCTCCCCTCGAGGAGGGAGCCCGATGTGGGACTCGATCCCAGGACCCTGGGATCATGACCTGAGCTGAAGGCAGACGCTTAACGACTGAGCCACCCAGGCGCCCTGTTTTATAGATTTTTAACTTTAGAAAATGATATATAGGATTTGTTTTTAAGGATTTCCATAAGCACAAATTCCTATACTACTAACCTATAAAAAGATAAGAAAACATTTAATGGGGATGCCTGGGTGGCTCAGTCGGTGAAGCATCTCCCTTCGGCTCAGGTCATGGTCCCAGGATCCTGGGATCGAGCCCCGCATCGGGCTCCCTGCTCAGCAGGGAACCTGCTTCTCCCTCTCCCGCTCCCCCCCTGCTTGTGTCCCCTCTCGCTCTCTCTCTCTCTGTCAAATAAATAAATAAAATCGTAAACACACACACACACACATTTAGTGAGTGGTTATTATTATACCTGACACTTTCCTCACAATTTTATGTAAATATTATATAAGTATATTCGTTTCCTGAAGTTCCCATAACAAAAAGACCCCACAAACTAACAATCTAGAGTGGCTTAAAACAACAGAAATTGATGGTCTCAGTTCTGGAGGTTATTAGTCTGAATCAACATGTCATCAGGGCCATTTTCTCTCTGAGACAGTCTCTTTTTGGCTTCTGGGGGTGACCCACAATCTTTGCTGCTCCTTTGCTTGCAGCTGCATAACTCCATCTCAGCTTCCACCTTCACAGGGCATTTTCCTTTGTATGTTCACATCATCTTCTTCCTAAGTACGGTCAAATTTGGGGCACCTGGGTGGCTCAGTTGGTTCAGCGTCTGACTCTTGGTTTCAGCTTGGGTCGTGATCTCAGGATCCTTAGATTGAGCCCTGCGTCCAGCTCTGCGCACGGCAAGGAGTCTGCTTGAGATTCTCTCTCTCCCTTGGTCCCTCCCCTCTCCCCCTGTGCTCTATCTCTGTTTCTCAAATAAATAAATAAATCCTTAAAAAAAAAAAGACAGTCTTATTTGATTAGGGGTCTGCTCTACTCCACTATGACCTCATCTTAACTAATTTTATCTTCAATGACCTTATTCCCAAATAAGGGAGTTAGGATTTCAACATATCATTTTGGGAGACATAATTCAACACACAGCTAGCTAGCTAGACTTTTTTTTTTTTTTTTCTTAGGTAGATTGATATTTAAAGAAATTTAGTGTGTTGTAGGTGGTGGGCATCAATACTATATTGGTCAAGTGTATATAGTACTTGGGTTTGTGGAACCAAAATGCTTGGCTTCCAATGCTGGTCCTGACACTTCTTTGTTATGTGACCTCCCCCTCTGCCCATCAGCTTTCTCCTCTGCAAAAGGGGTGGCTGTATAGACATACCTTATGAGGTGCTATGACAACTACAGGCTGTTAATGTCAGTAAAGATGAGAAGACTGTGGACTCATTGTTAAGTACTCAGTACAAGCCAGTTACCATTATTACATTACTACATTGGTCGGCTAATTCTCCCAGTAGTTTTTATGAGCTGAGTGTTAATGTCCTACTTTACAGAAGAGAAACTCAGACTCAGGGAGGGTGAATGATGGGCCTAACATCACGTAGGAAGTAGATGGGACATATGGAACACACCTGAATGACTCTGGAGCCCATACGCTACCTGCTATTGCACATTGCCTCGACAGTGAGGCAGGTACCGTCCCAACTCAGGAGACAGGAAGCAAGAAGCAAAATTAACCCCAGTTATAAAAGGTTACATTAGAGGAACATTTGCCTCATCACCATAATCTGCTTTGAAAGTTAGCAAGCAATTTACATATTCTTACTCATTTATTCTGAATCTATCTAGTGAGGAAACTTTTTGTGCTCACAACATTAAAAAAATTCAAAAACAATTATTCATAATTTTGTTTTAGAAAGGGCATTTATGCCTTGTGTTAACATGGCTTTTTCCATAGGCAAATTATTTTTATTTTATAACCTCAGAACATATTTTTTAAAGATTTTATTTACTTATTTGACAGAGAGAGAGAGAGCACAAGCAGGGAGAGTGGAAGAGGGAGAAGCAGGCTCCCTGCTGAGCAGGGAACCTGATGCGGGGCTCGATTCCAGGACCCTGGGATCATGACCTGAGCTAAAGGCAGCTGCTTAACCGACTGAGCCATCCAGGTGCCCGGCCAGAATATTTTTTGATAAATAATGAAGCATAAGCATATTCTCTGGAAAAAGAGAAAACTGTATTTGAATTTTTGCTTCAAAAGGGTAACTCCCTAATGTTGGTTACTTACACACTTAAACCCTGACCTGGAATGACAATTCATAGATAAAACATGAAACTTTTAATTTCTAAAATTTCCTTTCTGAAAATCATTTCATGAAATAATTTCAAATATTTTACACTAGAGTAAGCCAGTGACAAACACTGGTCTTCTCACAGTAGTTCTTATTTTCTCTATAAAAAACTAGGTCTCAGGTGGAGAATAAGAATGCTTTTCTAGCCTTGCGTATTACCACTTTGTGACTTTCTTTCCTCTCTTTGAACAAAAAGAAGAGTTCATTTGCATTTGAACTTAACAACACAGTACAGAAGTAAAAAGAATCTCCAGAAAGCAATGAATATTCCCCAAAGACAAAATTGTCTTCAAACATAACTAATGCTTAAAACATAGGACTACATGACAGAAGGAACAAAATGATTCTCAGTCACACCGAACAGGATTGAAATCCTGGATATGGTGTTCCTGAGAAATTTTTATCACTATCTGGGTTTTCCATTCTCTCACTGTAAAAATAAGGAAAAGGTTATTGTGAAGAACACATTAAGTATATGACTAAGGTAATCAGCAAATTGTCTAGCATGAAGAATGCACTTAACAAATGTTTCTTCTGTGGCAAATTAACAAGGGTAAGTGGAAATCTATGTTGTAAACCTCCATGAGAAATGGGGCAATTTGTTTAGTGAACTCTCTTAGAAATCTATGTTCTATCTTTTGTTGTTTCCTTCTGCTTTTTTAGAGAAAAATGCTAAAATCTGGGGCAAAAGCAATATATGCTATTTACCTAGAGGTAATAATTTTGACCATATTCATGACATATAAGAATAGTGGGTAGGTGCTTTTGAAAAGAAGTCTAGAGCACATATCTTAATATCTATTTGTCTAGCAAATGCAATGTTTTACTTAAAAATTTTTGTGGGAAATTTAACTGGAGATTTTAAGAGGCTACTAGCCAGTCTTCCCCCACCTCAGATACCCAAGCCTCTCCTACCACATCAAAATAATGTCTAAATGCTTACTGTGCACCAGCCACTGTATTTACAAGAAACTTTGGGGACATAGGAATCTTCTAGCATGTAAGACTGTCAACTGCCTGCCTTAGAGGTACATATGTGAAACAAACTAAAAATAGAGATGTATATCTGTCCACATCTATTTTCCATACAGAAGTATAATGTAGCTTTTGGGGGAAAATGTTGTCTTTTTTCTCCAAAAGCATTTAAAAGGTCTCATTTATTTCAGTCTTCATTTAAGATATTGGTCCAAAATGCATTGGGACTTTATTCAACAAAAGAATAAAGATCAAAACTACAGCTACAATATCAGGTTTTTAAAGATGTCAAATCTCAACAGCACTAAACCGGTTCTTCATTGTTCCTTATGTTATTCTTATTTTGTAAGTACTCAAGCAGCCTGTGCAATTCTTCACTGCTTCTTTTCTGCAATGATTTCCTTTTCAATGATTTAAACAGTCTATTCTCCAAAGCAATGCTCAGAAATCCAATTACCATTCCAACACCACGCTTTTGTAAGCCCGGAGCATTAAACCATAGAATACGCTTCCTCTTGCCCCTTCCTTACACCTCTCACTCAGGAACTCTGTGTTTTCCTATCAAAAAGGGTTCTGGTTTTGTTTCACTTTGCTTGGCTTTCTCTGGATAAAGAAAAGTGGCCATAAATTACCTTAAAACAAACAGGAAGAAAAAAAGTATAAATCTTTCATGTGAAAATAAGTCCAAGAGAATGCATAAAAGAAGAAAAATTGAACAACAGGCAATTTCTCCTTTAAAATAGTGTTTGTCTATCCCACCCTAAAGATGGTTTATGAATTATAAATTGCAATGTATTAATAGGCATTAAGTAACACTTAATTTCTTTCACATATAATTTCTAGTTTGTCATATAAACGAGGAGATTTAAAGTTGGGGGTCTCCTGGTAATCATATTATAAAAGGTAATTTCCATTTATATGTTTTCCTTCTGAGTTCCTTCATCTCGTGAAAATATTGTATGTGTGTGTCCATGTGTATCTGTGTGCATGTGAGCCTGTATGTGTGAGCAAATAAAGGATAGAGAACGATAGAGATATTATAGTAACATTTCTAATTTAATTTCTGGAAGCAATAGGAAAAGACACTGACAAAAGGTCAAGGAAGGAGATAAATTTTTAATGAATTAAGGCTGACTAAATCCATTTAGAACAAGAATTCTGAGTTTAAGATTTCGTTTAACCATGAGCTGCCTCTGACCAGCTGTACTCTAAAAAAGACAAAAGAATGTAAATCATCTAAACTCTAAATATGAACTGAAACCATTTTTCAAAGCCCATGTTAGAATGAAGCCAAGACACGTGTGGGACTCCTTAGAAGTGATGAAAATTTTATGAATACAGAATCAAAAGCCCTTATGATCAATGACCATCTGGCCACCTGAATATCTTTTTAGTCTGACATTAGCTTTGGGAAGGAAAAATATGTTAAAATAATTAAGAGGCTATCATTAATAAATTAAGAATTTATATATTCTAGAGAACTCTTCATTAGTAAAATAATGTCGATACAAGCTTAAAATATTTTGAACTGCTTTATGTGTGTATGTGTATGTACCCATAGGCATACATACATACAAAATAGAGAGGGCATCTGGGAGGACAAGTAATAAATGGAGCTGAGGGTATGAAGCACAGGGTATGTCAGAGCAGACCGCAGAAAAAGATACTAAAGAACTGACTATGAAAGGTCTTTTGTGTAATCACATTAGACACCGTTCCATCGGTCAGTGTTATCTCAAAATTTGCTTTTGGAGCAATAGCAATAGGGAAACACAGAATGCTTAACCAAAATGCAGATGATGGGGGCAAGCTCAGTATCTAAACTTGTAGAATGCATTCCAGAAATCATTTTTCCAAGTTGCCCAGATGCTTCTAAGCAAGTTAACACTTGAGAGCCACTCCCAGATCAAGGACAGCAGGGACATGGCATTGTCAGTTCTGCTCCATACAAAGACGACTCTGGAGTCAGTGAGAGGAGACTGGAGGGGCTGAGGCCAAAAGCTGGAAGTCTAGTCGAGAGGCTATCCCAGTAGCTAAGGCAAGTGACATAGGCATTGTGTGAAAATGCTTTGTTAACACTCAGTCTTCTCCATGTACTCATGTGCTCTTTTCCATTTTGAATTTCTGAAGGGATACCCCTCTTTTGCTTTTCATCTTACTAAATGGACCTTTAAAATTAGTAAAATGTCCTTGGATCTCAGTTCAAGGAGATATTTGGAGAGATTTTTCAGCTGAAGATGAAATAAAAGGACATACTGTTTTCCTGGGTTTCTTTCTTTCTTTCTTTCTTTCTTTCTTTCTTTCTTTCTTTCTTTCTTTCTTTCTTTCTTTCTTTCTTTCTTTCTTAAGATTTTATTTATCTATTTATTTGATGGAGAGAGAGACAGCGAGAGGGAACACAAGCAGGGGGAGTGGGAGAGGGAGAAGCAGGCCCCCCGCCGAGCAGGGAGCCCGATGCGGGGCTCAATCCTAGGACCCTGGGATCATGACCTGAGCCGAAGGCAGATGCTTAACAACTGAGCCACCCAGGCGCCCCTCCTGGGTTTCTTTATACTTTGGGTCATAGATGTATGTGTTTTTCCTATTTCCAATGCCCCAAGTGATGCTGCATGGATGTTGCAATGGTAGCAACCAAACCCAGATGAACTGTCACCTCAAGTTCTGTCAATTGCTGACAAGCACCAAACACACACACACACACACACACACATCTTGCTTCCTAACAATTGATTTTGCAATTCGATCCCATTGTTCGGTCGATCAAGTTCCCAGAGATCCTTTGGAGTGACACTGGTCCCGTGGAGTCAGGATAAGATATCAAGTTTGATAATTAGATGGAGAGAAAAGTTTAAAATGGCTTGCTATTTTGCAAAATTAGACAAGGAGCTGTTTGAAGAACATGTAAAAGTTAACATCATGAACTTGTGTTAGTGGTTCTAATGGGACTCTCGCTATGGGACTACAAAAGTAAATTATTAGGTTAAGGCAGGTCTGAAGGACAAGGTATAGGAGCTGAACAGGGTAACATAGTTAAAAGGATTGGACAGACAGTGAAGTCCAGACAGAACAAAGGAAGCAGTTATGACAAAGAGTGAGTTTGCTAAGGCAGAACGGAGTTAATGGACATTGATACTAAAGGGGTCAAGGAAGTGTAAGGGGTGGCAGCAGTGGGCAGCCTAAAAAGCTGGAAAGCAGCGGGGGCGCCTGGGTGGCTCAGTTGGTTAAGCAACTGCCTTCGGCTCAGGTCATGATCCTGGAGTCCCGGGATCGAGTTCCACATCGGGCTCCCTGCTCAGCAAGGAGCCTGCTTCTCCCTCTGACCCTCCCCCCTCTCATGTACTCTCTCTCATTCTCACTCTCTCAAATAAATAAATAAATCTTTAAAAAAAAAAAAGCTGGAAAGCAGCGATGGGAACTGAGGTGCTCACAATATGCTCTTTACACCTCAACATTTCCATATGTGGAGCTGGAGAGAAAGCACAGATGCCACCAGAAAGGACAGCAAAGGAAATGATGCATAAAGGAGAGACCCAGGTTGTACCGGCTCAGGAGAGTGTTGGAAATTGTTAAGAAGATACTACGGCAAAGAAAGGGAGGCTTACTTAAGATTGAAAGGAGGTTACAGGTAATAAGATGGAAAGGCTAAATGATGCCAGCACTAGGAGAGAGGTAAGAGGCAAGAGGTTGGTTTCTGGAGGGAGAAAAGAAGACATTGAATCTACTAAATCTAAGGATCTTACTGGAATTACATCAAAACTAAAAGACTAAATTCAGGGTCCCACTTATATTCAAGTGAATGTAAGTTATAGTTAAGTACTAAATTTGGAGTTTGTAGACTTAACTGTATTATAACAACAAAGGATTCATTTCTGTTGGGGAAGGGAGGCTTGGGATGAGAATCTTCCCTTGTTCCCCTAAGCTTATCCTAGTCAGACACCAGCAGTTTGAACAGCATACAAATTAAGTTGTCGTTAAGCATGTATAATAGGAATTAACATTTACTGAGTGTCTAATGCATGCCAAGGACTGTGCTGTGTTCATAGAGATCATACCATTTTATTCCCATTAGAAACCTATGACAGAGGCTTTACTATTACTTCCATTTCCTAGATGAGGAAACAGATACATAAATAATATGCTCAAAAGTCCCATAATCAGTAAATCACAGAGTCGGAATTCAAACCCAACCATCTGACTCCAGACTCCATATTTTTAGTCATCATGCTGTTTGAGGATGCCTCAATCAGATGCTGTAGATCTTGTCAGTGTGAGTACTTGCAGACGTTAATCAGAATACGAAGAGGTCAGCAATTACTATGTGCCAGGAAAACCAGGCAATGCAATACAGGATAAATTTCTATTCCCATAGTTTCTTTAGGTGGTTTGATCATCCCCTGTTCAGCCACTTAGGGAGAAAAGAGATGGTTATGTCTTCAAGAAGGTGCTTTTGCAAAAGGGAGAACAAGCAGGGGCGGGAGGTGGAAGAACAAAATAGAAAAAGAAAATTTGGGGCTTTTGATTTCCAAAAGCTGAGGTTCTGAGACAAATACCAGAATTTAAAAAATACTAGTTAGGATTTTAATATTTTTCCAAATGAGAAGTACTAGGGTTCTCTAGTAATAGGGAGTAAAAGAGAGAATTAGAGAGGGGAGCAATATAACTATAAATATAAATATGAAATGTGTATCTAACGTGGAACCTTCGTCTTCGCTGTCTCCTCTCTCCTAAGGTAATGCTATGATATTTAAATGTGGGGAATTCAGCATAGAGGGAATCCATACCCCCCCAATTTGATATCAGCGCCCTACTCAACCATGTAGTGAGAGTAATAGAGATGACTATGGTCCCAGCAATGAGGACTATGAACAACTCAGTCCATTTTAGGAAAGCACACTATACAAGACAAAAGACAATGGAAGACTGGTATCTCCATGTGACTTTATGACACTGGGTCAACCTCCTGAATTTAGCTGCAACCCTAGAGAAAAGGAATGTCCCCATCAAAAGAAAATAGTCCATGCTTTACAAAAGGGTGCTCCCAGCATTTTTTCCTCTATCTATCCAATACTGAGGATCCCAATTTGGACTTTCCAATCTCTACCCTCCAAAGAGGTCTTTGCCTTGCCAAAGTCATTCTTGATTTCAGGCTTTGGGCTTGAATAACCAAGAAAAATAGACTTACTTCATATTTTTGGAAGACCAAGAAAAGAACTTCAAGAGTCTTCAATAGTACTTTTAAAAATGTCCTTCCCACCCCCCATCTTCTAGCCAGTACACATATTACAGCTGTTCCTATGCTCTCTCAAAAGCTTCCTCAAATTCATCTTGTTTCCTTTTTTTGTTCTAGTTTTTGCCTATTTCACTATTGTATACTAATTATCTATCACTTGACCAGACATAGTATAGACAGTCTATAAATATTACTTCCACTTTGAAAAGGAGTAAGAAAAGAGAGGAAGGGAAGAAAGAAATAAGCATGTTGGTTGGTACAAAATAGTAAACTGTTTGGTAGCCTATTGCTCTATAGCAAGAAATTATGCAAAACCATATCCAAGAAGGCTGTGCCCTCCTAGAGTACGTAGTTACAAGAACTCCTTTCTCTGTAACTTGATCTAAGAATTGTGTAAACAGTATCAATTTTCATTTTATATAGGCAGACCATAAAATTTATCATTCAAACTAGAACACACTTAAGAGCAAAAAGATGACTACTAATACTTTAGTCTAGAAAACTATAGCACCCCGATGTTTATAGCAGCATTATCAACTGTAGCCATTTATGAAAAGAACCCGAATGTCCATTGACAGATGAATGGATAAAGAAGAGACGTCATGTATATACAATGGAATATTACTCAGCCATCAAAAACAATGAAATCTTGCCATTTGCAACAACATGGATGGAGCTAGAGAATATTACGTTAATCGAAGTAAGTCAGAGAAAGACAAATACCAGGAGATTTCACTCATATGAGGCATTTAAGAAGCAAAACAAATGAATATAGGGGGAAAAAAGAGACACAAACCAAGAAACAGACTCTTAATTATAGAAAACAAACAGATTTTTTGGTGAGGAGGTGGGTGGGAGGATGAGTTAAATGAGTGATGGGTATGAAGGAGGGCACTTGTGATGAGCACTGGGTATGGTATGCAAGTGATGAATCACTAAATTCTCCACCTGAAACTAATATTGCACTGTATGTGAACTAGCTGGAATTTAAATAAAAACTTGGAAAAAATTTTTAAAAATAAAATTAAAGAAAAAAGAAAGTGTATACCAGGATTGTTATACTAGGGCAAATTAGGTGAATGGTCACCTTAGTTTTTCATGACCTTCAGCAAAACTGAGCTCTTACAAACTCAATACACTCCCTGCACAGATGTAAGAGTAATCTCATAATAAAATACATGAAAGGGGAGCCTGGGTGGCTCAGTCAGTTACATGTCTGCCTTTGGCTCACGTCATGATCCCAGAATCCTGGGATTGAGCCTTGCATCAGGCTCCTTGCTCAGTGAGGAGCCTGCTTCTCCTGCTGTCCCTGCCTGTGTGCTTTCTCTCTCTCAAATAAATAAAATCTTAAAAAGTACAAGAAAAATGGCTCAAGTTAATACTTATAAAACTCCCACTTGCGTTTCTTTCTTTCAGCTCCTTGAGAATACCAAATCTTTGCACTGACTCGAGCCATTACCTATCCTCTTTGCCTGTTTAATGTCTCGTTATCATTTGGAGCTTGCTTAAAAGCCATTTTCTCAGGGAAGCTGTCCTGTGGCTGGTCCTCTGTCCACCCCCACTCCTGCCACAGACCACATTTGCTCCCTTGCTTATTGCACTTTTCACAGATGGAATTCTACATTTATGTTTCAGATAGTTAATGTTAGTCTTTACTGGTAGCTCTTATGTGTAATGAAGACAATGAGATGTAATTTTACAATTATAATTTTATAATTATACCATGAAGTATCATTTTGCTTATGTTTGTATTTCCAGCTCCAAAGGTGCATTTTGGTACCTAATAAATGCTTAATAAATATTGAGTGAATAAAAAGTTAAGTGGATAAACGAAGAACAGGAGTCTCTTTCATTACCAAAGGGGGGTAATTATGTAAGAAGTCTCAAAGTGCCAGATAAGTGATAAATTTATAGGATACAAAGATACCTAAAAACTATTTAATTCATCTTTAAATGATATTTAATCATTCACTTTTGCTGGCATTAAACAAGTCTGACTTTGGTATTCTTGAGCATTGACAAGTATGTTAGAGGTTTAGCTTTTCTTAAATGCATAAATGAGAAGGAAATATAGTAATAACAGAGAATTGGCCATTTTCTATAAATATATATATATATATATATATATATATATATATATACACACACACACACACACACACACACAAATTCTATACACACATACCAAGATTAAGAAAGTAATATTGCCATAGCAACACAGTAATTTATTTTTGTTAATTATGCAAAAATATCAGTATTTCATTTCCAGAGGTAGTCTGCACATAAGGCCACAGTACCTGGATGGTACAGAGGAGTTTAAGAATTTAGTCAGAATTGGGGGTGTCTGGGTGGCTCAGTGGGTTAGCTTTTGACTCTTGATGTCAGCTCAGGTCATGATCTCAGGGTAGTGAGTTCCAGCCCCACGTCAGGCTCCACACATAGAGGGGAGTCTGAGATTCTTTCCCTCTCCGTCTGACCCTCCCTGCTGCTTGCTCCTTCTCTCTCTTTCTCTCTCAAATAAAATAAATCTTTTAAAAAAAGGATTTAGAATTGCAGAAAGGGCTGGTGGATTCAGGCAAAAGAACTTTAAAAATAGAGACAATATGTTATAGTGAACGGAGTATCAGTTGGCCTAACTCTAATTCCAGTTCTGCTACTAAGAAATCATGTGGACTCTTATAACCTTTCTGGAAGACTAAATGCATAAAATAAATATTTTCATGGTTGACAGTCCATCACAATCACCGATGGATTTAAAAACCAGGGAGGCCTAAGACTCACTCTAAATCTTGGATTTCAGTGTTTCTGGAGGTCTGTGCCTCTTCTTGTGTTTTAAGAGACCCAGATGAGACCCAGGACAGTAAGGCATGAGAACTAGAACTAATGGAAGTGGTGAGATCACTTCTCTTACTCAAAATGACCTCGGCTGTCCAAGTGGGTCCCAGTGCAGATCTCTAAGATCTCTCCCAGAACGATATTTTTATTATTTGGAGCAAAAATCAAGTCTAAACACCAGCAATCCATGAAAAAATGCAGACAAAGAAACAAAAATGACTTCAGATATTCAGGAAACTTCATCAGTAGCAGTAAAATGGCACTAGCACTTTTAAAAAACTATTAGATTGTTAATTAAAATGTAAATGCTAATAGTTGAATCTTAAACGCATCTGCACATCAATATGTTCAAAATCATTTATTTAAGATGTGATGAAATCATAATGAAAGGCATAAAAACAAAGGAATGATAGTGGATTTAATGATGCTGTGCACAAGTCAACTAAAACATTTGGTCTACCTCTTTATTTATTTCCCTTCACCTGTCATTACAGAAACCGAAGATATTTAGTCCTTTGGAACACAGATGTAGGTAACCTTTCTGAAGAACCATCACATATGGTAAGAGATGCTATTTTTAGCAAACTTTCTCCTAGGAAATTCACATTAATGAACTATGAACAAAATAGAAAAATGACCACCAGGAAGAGGCCAAAATTGAATAAACATAGCAAAAATGTTATTAGCTTTTCTTTACTACAAAAAATGACCACTGATATAGACTTTATATTAACAGAGATATGATTTTCAAGAAAATTTACAAATTAATAAAATGTTATTATAAGATTATGATAAAATGATCAATGTCAAAAGAGGAACACTATGAGACTGTTTCTCTTCTGATACACTAGAAGTTCGGTTTAAGTATATGCTTTTATTAATTCATATTTAGATTCCTTTATTTAAAAACAAGAACTTGTGGTTACATTAAAATTTTAAAAAGTAGCATAGCGTAATGTGATTTTCAACAAATATAAAACCTCTCTGACATATATGGCATTCAAAGAAAAATAAGGTTAAAAATGATAATATATGCCAGCAAGCACACTCTATGCTACAGACTTAATGATGAAGGATTTGGTTCATGACTTAAAATAGGAAATAAGAAACTCATCTTGATTACATTAGGAACTCCCTATAATAACACTCATTCTACATGTAAATCATTTGCAAAATGAAGATTATCTATTCAATTCATATAAAACCTTATGCATTTCTCCTTCACTTTGAGTAAAGCATAAGGTAAAAGTTGTAACAATTTGCACTTTTATGCATGTTCTAACTGAAGATTAACTGTGTTTGACAACTCTAAATATAAGGCTCTCTATAAGGAATACATTCCAGAGAAGGTTTAAAAAATAAGGCAAAGTGAAAGAAATTCTCTCTTCTCATGTGCAAACATATAATGAAAGATGTTAGAATGTCTAACTAAATTATGCTGTCCATCAGAAAGCATATCTAAATATATAGAATTTAGGTATTGACATAGATGTGTCTACTAAGAAGAGCGAAGTGTTTTTCCCTCTATTTATAAACATATAGTGCCTGGTCAAGATAACACCTACCTTTTTTCCAAGAAACTTAAATATTTCTAAATAAATATACATCATATTCATTTATAATTCTTTAAATTAATGAAGGTGTTGCACAATATAGAAAGATAAATGATAAATAGATAACTGAAAAAATATAAAAACTTTAGAAAGCACCTAAATCTTTTTAAATTCCCAGAACTTGCTCTTAGTGGTCTTAAAATGAGCAGTTTTGCTGGAGACTTCTAATTTTGACAGTGCATTTTGAAGAACTAGAAAAAATTCATTTCAATTATGTATACAATTATATATTTAGTATTTATATAGTTATATAAATAATTAGTATAAGATAGCAGTGAGAAAGGAATTATAGTAAATATTTCTTTAGTACAAAGCATTTATAAATCCTTTTCCTATCTCTGTTGCATTCTTTCTTAGTTTTTCTTTTTGTTTCCTCTTCTCTCCTTTCCCTTCAGCAAACTTGCCATCTATCCTCCAAAGTCTGAAGGGCTTTGCTTTCATCACCTCTTGTTAAGCACACCTTTACTAAATACACCTTGGAATTTGGGGTCAAGTATTTTTACTTTGTACTATGCACCTCTACTTGAGCCCAATTGCTTGTACCATCAACCGTAAGAGGATCATAGTTACTTAGGCCTTTAATGACAAAGTTTTTCCGGCACATCTAAATCTATTTTCTCTCTAAGGAGCCAAGAAGATATCTACCTAATTGCTTTTAGCATAAAAATTCTTTGGGAGAGATTGTGGTTTACTTTTATCATTAATATAAAAGCTGAAATCTATAATTAGAAGGTAATTAAAGAAGTAAAAATGGGACCTTAGTGTCCCAACTACTGATAACATTTTACAGTGTAAAAGCCTCTGGGATTAGCAAATCACTTGTGATATATAAATGAAACCCACGTAAAATCTCCCTAGACCTAAATATCCTGCTTTACTTAATAAGGTGTCCATATGAAAAGGAAAATCTAAGAGAATTTTCTGGTAAAGAACATATATAAGGCTTTGTCTCTTATTATATTCAGAAAATAAAACATGACTGCTTATCAGAAAAAAATAGAATTCTAGTGCACGTCTACTTATCCATAGGGTTTCACACTTGCTTTATTTTCCAAATCTGATCACACCCCCTCAGTCCACTTCCCTTCCTCTTTATATAGTTTGTAGTTTTGTTTGTATTTTTTTTTATTTGCTTGATATTTGTTCCTCTGTTGACTATAAGGAATATATTTTTAATTGCCTTTGCACTCTAAAACCAATCATTGTGGATAAGAACTAACAGGATCTCACAAATATTTGCTGAAATAATGAGTGTTGAATACAGCGAAACTAGTAATAACTAACATTTTTTTTTTAAGATTTTATTTATTTATTTGACAGAGAGAGCCACAGCGAGAGAGGGAACACAGCAGGGGGAGTGGGAGAGGGAGAAGCAGGCTCCCCGCAGAGCAGGGAGCCCGATGTGGGACTGGATCCCAGGACCCTGGGATCATGACCTGAGCCGAAGGCAGTCGCTTAACCGACAGCCACCCAGGCGCCCAATAACTAACATTTTTAAGTGCAAGCATGCACCAGCATTTCCAAGCACTTTACCCATATTAATGGACTTTCTCCTCTTTCCCACACTGGCAATAGATGATCTGATAACCCCCCATTTTATCAATGAGGAAACAGGGGCAAATTTAAGTGTCTGGGTATCTGTCACACAGCTCTTAAGTGGCAGAGGTGAGATTTGAGCCCAGGGAATCAGGGAATCTGTCCCCCTTGGCTCCTAACCACTATTTTATGCAGTTATTTTTGGATATTAGAAGACATATGACAATTTCCAACAGTTGGAAAGATACCTTGTTTTCAAAGGCATGTAATTATACTGAAAGAAAAGTAGTTAAATAAATAATCCTTGGTTGAATCTTTGCCCTCTGTTTAGTAGGGAAAAAGAGAAGTAATAGTTAACATTATTATGTGCCTGGCATTATGCTAAGTGCTTTACATAGATTATCTCATTTAGTCCTCCTTGTGGTGAGGGCCCCGCTTGTCAAAGTAACTTGCAGACAGACACTTGGTAGAAAACCACTGAATGGAACTGCTTGTTCTAAAGAACAAAACCATGAATAAAGTGAAAGGAGTTCAATATCAGGGCGCCTGGGTGGCTCAGTCATTAAGCGTCTGCCTTCAGCTCAGGTCATGATCACAGGGTCCTGGGACTGAGCCCTGCATTGGGCTCCCTGCTCTGCGGGAGGCCTGCTTCTCCCTCTCCCACTCCCCCTGCTTGTGTTCCCTCTCTCACTGTGTCTCTGTCAAATAAATAAATGGAATCTTAAAAAAAAAAAAAAAAAAAGAAAGGAGTTCAGTGTCCCCCATATTGAGTGGTTGAGATCAGCTGGTTAGAGGGAGAGGGAATAGAAAGGGTGTAGGGACACTGAGGGGAGCAGTGAAACATTGGAACAAAATGAAGTCACTAAAAATAAAAAATAAATAAAAAAAGGAAACCGGAAATACCAGCTGATCACTAATCTGAAGCTTCGTGAGTAGTGGACCCCACCAGCGAGAGGTTATTTTTTCTAATCATGCTCTGCATTTTGGTCATGAGAGTGAAAAACACAGATGCCGGAGTGAGTAATCTTAATGACAAGAGCATGGGGAAAGGTCATGTATAAAATATTTGATTTGCTCATTCTGCAAAGAAGATATGTTTTGGGGGGACAAAAATCTGATTATTGCCAATTCCCATCCATATGGTGTTTATTTCATTTTTAGGCAAATTTTAGAAAAAAAAAGTGTTATCTTACTTTCTAAATCTAGAATAAGATTATTTATTAATCTTGGATGCTTTTGAAAAAAGAAATATCTTTCACTTTCAGTAAAAACGCTGGAACTTACCAAAACAAGATTCTCCTAGAGTTTACTTCCCTTCTCATTTTGTATGTATATCATAAGCTGGGAGTTCAAACAGAAAATAACTGCATTCTCCTACTTCATTCTTAATAATATACACTTTAAAATTCCAACTTAAATATTTGCATAGTGTTTTCTTTGAGGCTTAAGAAGAAGACAATGATAAAATAGATGAACTTTTCTCAAACATAGGAAATGACTCTTACTAAATCAATTTTTTTTACTTACCTATCAAATACTCAAGAAGTTAACATAATAACCCTGCAGTATGTTCAAGGGGTCATTCCATTTTAGGGGCGCCTGGGTGGCTCAGTCGTTAAGCGTCTGCCTTCGGCTCAGGTCATGATCCCAGGGTCCTGGGATTGAGTCCCACATCGGGCTCCCTGCTCGGCGGGAGGCCTGCTTCTCCCTCTCCCACTCCCCCTGCTGTGTTCCCTCTCTCACTGTCTCTCTCTGTCAAATAAATAAAATCTTAAAAAAAAAAAAAGGGGGTCATTCCATTTTAGAATTTGATCTCAAAAATTAATAAAAGACCGCATATTGTAAATAATAATGTCTTGCTCTTTTAACTGGCTTATTGCTTACAAGTTTATGTTTGAACAAAACGAAACTGGGGAGCTTGGGTGGCTCAGCCAGTTGAGCATCAGACTCGAGTTTTGGCTCAGGTCAGGATCTCCAGGTTGTGAGATCCATCTGGTGTCTGGCTTCTTGCTCGGGAGGGAGTCTGCTTGAAGATTCTTTCCCTCTGCCCTACCCCTCCCCTTGCATGTGCACTCTCTCTCTCTAAAAGAAACAAATAAAAAGAAAAGAAAAGAAACCAAAAATAACAAGGCAATGAAAAGAAAGCTCTATTTCGCTGAAAAGAAATAATACAATAATGAGAGCTTATTTATTGTGTGCTTAATAGATGACAGAACACTCTTTTAAGTATTTTATATTAAAACATTAAATAAAATCACTTACTCATAGAAAATTATGCAGTCATTAATATTATAAATCCTATTTTACAGATGAGAACACTAAGGAGTAGAGTGGCTAGGAATCCACTAACTAGTCCATGTTCCACAAGCTAGGGAGTGTTAGCATTAGGATTTTAATCCCAGCAGTCTCATCAGAATATAGATTTCTTTTTTTTTTCTTAAAGATTTATTTATTGGGCGGGGGAGGGAGGGAGAGAGAGAATCTCAAGCAGACTCCACACTGAACGTGGAGCCCATGCGGGGTTTGCATGGCCCCGAGATCATGACCTGAGTCAAAACCAAGAGTCTGACGCTTAACTGACTGAGCCACCCAGGCATCCTAGAGGACAGATTCTTTTTTTTTTTTTTTAAAGATTTTATTTATTTATTTGTCAGAGAGAGCAGAAGCAGGGGGAGCAGCAGAGGGAGAAGCAGGCTCCCTGCTGAGCAAAGAGCCCGATGTGGGACTTGATCCCAAGACCCCGGGATCATGAACTGAGCTGAAGGCAGCTGCTTAACTGACTGAGCCACCCAGGCATCCCTAGAGGACAGATTCTTAATATCATTTAATACTGCCTCTCTTTCACATTATTGAGAACAAAAGAGAACACTTAAATATATGTAAATTTGGGAGTAAATAAATTATTAAAGCGTTTTTTTCCTGTTTGACAATTAAACACCTATGTCTGACACTCCTTGAAGGAATCATCAGTAATTTCACATAAAAATAATATTTAACTACCTCCAAAAATATCAAAATAGCTGTGTTTTTACTCTTACGCTTTCCAGAGACCATATTGATGGAAGATTCTGAAGTTCTGTGGCATGACCATTTCTCAGTTCAGCTCCACACTCAAAGAACGGCTTGCCATTTGTTCTACATTACAGAGTCATTAGAATATAAAAGAGATAGTCTGGCCTGGAACACGAAACTTTATGGAACACATACTTAATTCTTAACAGGTTCAGAAAAAAAGACTTTATGCTAAAAGAATGAATACAGATACCTGTCATTAGTGTGTTAAGATTTCATTCTGGCCTTTAGAGCCTTAGCTGAAGTGAATATTGTTGTAGAAGATGATAATCTTAGGTACAATACAGGGGAAGTGAATGAGGGGACAAGAGTCATATAAATCACTCCTTTTTGAAAAATGTCATCAGGGCACCTGGGTGGCTCAGTTGGTTAAGCATCCAACACTTGATCTCAGCTCAGGTCTTCACCTCAGGGTTGTGAGTTCAAGCTCCATACTGGCCTCCATGTTAGATGTGGAGCCTACTTAAAAGTAAGTAAGTAAGTAAATAAGTAAATAAATAAGTAATAAATAAGTAAATAAGTAAAGTAAAAACTTGATTAAGAATCATTAATATATAGAAGATATTGTTTATTTTCACTGGGCCTTAGATTTCTTAGTCTGTAATACAAGACTATATTAAATGAGGTCTATGACAGCTGTCCTCCTTTAACATTCTATGATCCCAAACCTTAAAATTAGGTGGCCCATTGGAGTGACTATTCATCCCAGTTTGCTTGAAACTATCCCCTGTTTCACCTGTTGTCCTGGAGTAATTATTAAAAGCATCCTTTCTTCTCAATACTATCGAGTTTAGATAATAAATTATTCACATTATAAAGAATCAGAGATATATCAGTGTTAATTTTCACGTATTTATCCAATAGTACCTAGTATAAAATTCAAATAACTTTGTATATATAATGGATAAAGTAATGCATATTATACATGAATAAACTCAAAGAAAATACAAAAAATCTGCCTTGATATACATTTAATATAATTTCCAATATTAAAATTTTTGCTAGTAAAGATAGTTTTTGCAAGATTATGCATGATCTAATGATGGTAGACATGGCTTTTAATCCTAATCATATACTCCTTTATGGGAGTCAAACCTACATTTTTTCCCCATAAATCGATATGAAATTATGCTGCTACTTTTTCCATGTGAGGATGGCAATAGTTAATTATATCACTATGCTAAACATTCAAGGGTGACATTTCCAAATATTAATAGAAAAGTTTAATGTATGATTTAATAGCTTGTCTTTTTTTTTCCTACATAGCAATGCTACATGTAGGGTTGCTAGATTTAGCAAATAAAAATATATGATGTCCAGTTAAATTTAAATTCCAGATGAACACTGAATAGTTCTTCGCACATGTATGTCCCAAATATAGCGTAGGTGTCCTCTATTTTATCTGGCAACCCTACCTACATGAAATTCTTATTCCAAGAATTCTTGACTGATCGCTACAAATACTTGGATAAGAACCAGATTATGTCCATGTCTTGGTTCTGTCAGATAAATTGGCTCTGTGCCCTTCAGTAATGTATATAACCTCATTAAGACTCAGAATCCACATCAATAAAGTGACAACATTGGTCTCTAACTCATAGAGCTGTGGAGAAGATTAAGTGTGATGATGTATTTAATCCATAGTAATGACTATGAGCTATAATCATATTATTATTCTAGAGAAAGAGGTACAAAATATTTCATTTTTCTAGAATGAGTTTTAACAAACTCACCAAAATCCATATTCTCCTCATCTTTTCTGAGTACATAGCTAGACTATATTTCCCCAGTTTTCTTGCAATTGAGTGTGGTTCCTCAATGGCTGAGTCCAAGATGTGAAATGCCAGAGGAAGTACTGTACCCCATTTCCAAGCCAGACCCATACAATTCTTTCATGAGTGGACCTATGATCTTTTTGACCTTTACGCTAGCTGGAATGGAGATTCCCTCCCACACCTACCAGGTCAACTTTGCAAGCGGTGGACTGTCAGATCAGACTAAAAAAAAAATCACCGATCTTATCCGATATCCAGTTTTACTAATAATTTCCAGAATACCAGTAATTATAAAAGGCAAAGCAAGGCAAGGTCTAGGACCACACTAGGACACACTCCTGCCCAGATTTAACATGGGTTGTTGTTTTTTTTTAAGATTTTTTTTTTTTTTTTTTTTTTTTTTTATGTCAGAGAGAGAGAGAGAGAAAGAAAGCTCGCACAAGCAGGGGGACCAGCAGGTAGAAGGAGAAGCAGGCTCCCCACTGAGCAAGGAGTCCGATATGGAGCTTGATCCCAGGACCCTGGGATCATGACCTGAGATGAAGGCAGCCGCTTAACCAACTGAGCCACTCAGGCATCCCTTAACATCAGTTTTTAAGAGAAAAATACAGTCATCACTTATATAAAAGAGAGCTTTTGTCATGAAACATCCATTTTGTGCTTCAACTGAAATGTAGTTTATGTGACATTTTCCAGGGAGGCATGCTCCATAAATGTATAGATTTTCATGCAATCCTAGTCAGATCAGGACCATTTCATAGGTTAAAGAAATTCCCGTGATGGTAAATATCCTCAATACAGTGTTTCCAGGAGGCTGGCCACTAATCAGCTTGCTTACAGGAAATCCGACTTGTTCATCATTCTTTCTTTTTGGGGATCCCCCCAGTGAGGTAGGGTATGCATTACAGACCTGTAGCAAACCAATTCCTGTCAAAAAAGCCAGTTGATGAAGATGGAAGAGCCTCAGCCTGCCTGGGTTCCTGGCTGGAGCAGAGATGCCGTGGCAACTTGTTTACCCACCCCATGCTAACAGAATGAACAAGAAAGAACTTTTTTTTTCTAAGATTTTATTTATTTGAGAGAGAGAGCACAGGCGCAAGCAAGGGGAGGGGCCGAGAGGGAGGGAGACTCTGAGCTGAGTGTGGATCCCATGCAGGCTGATCCCAGGAGCCAGAGATCACGACCTGAGCCGAAACCAAGAGTCTGATGCTCAACCGACTGAGCCACCCAGGTGCCCTAATAAGGAACTTTCTATTATTGTGTGCCACTACATATTTTTGGGTGATTTAAAGTGATACCATAACAGGTATAATTAAAATGATAAATACATCACAACTTCTCTTTTCAAATAAGGCAATATTTCATAGCTTTCTTATTCCTGGATTATTAGGCTAATGATTATAACATATTTTGAGATACGTTATAATGGATGGGAATGGTCTCTGGATACTGTCTTGGATATATTTTAGTTATATTTTGTCATTTGTCTTGGACAATTTATTTACCAGGAATAATTTCTCCATCAGTATGCATAGCTAACATTATTACTGTGATTGTTATAATGAAAGATGTATCAAAATATTTTACTGATAACACCAGTTTCACAAAGTGAATGAACTTTAAAAAGATATATATATAGAAATATATGTATCTTTTACATATCTATATACCTATATATATAGATAGATATTTAGGGAAATTGAGTTTTTTTAATTTCTACTTTAAAATCTCATTTTCCAGGGCACCTGGGTGGCTTCAGTCAGTTAAACGGCTGCCTTCAGTTCAGGTCATGATCCCAGAGTCCCGGGATCGAGTCCCACATTGGGCTCCTTGCTCAGCAGGGAGTCTGCTTCTCCCTCTCCCCTCACCCCGTTCTTGTGTTCTCTCTCTTAAATAAATCTTTAAAAAAATAAAATTTCATTTTCCATTAAAAGTTGATTCTACATTCAGAGAACTGTTTCTCCCCTGCTCTTGTAGTTAAAGATAGAACAACATAAACATATATATGTATTGTGTGTGTGTGTGTGACAGAGACGTAGGAAAGTTAATCATATCAAGAGTTATGTAAAAATGCATGAGACACTAAATCTGTTCAGTCTTTTTCCAGATATTTTCATTACCTCTGCAAATTATCCTAACACTGTTTGCTACTGGGGATCATTGTTGAATCTGGGTAATAGTTGTAGGATTCCTTCAATCATTATCTCTACTTTTGAATTTTTCTTATTCTTTGAAACTCTAAACTATTAGCCATGATGTGCAGAGGCAGCAAGCTGCACAGTGGCGAGGTCTTTCACCACCAGCTATGCTAACAATGAGAACAGAAACCACTAAAGGCATTTACCACTGAAGATATACAAGTAGGTGTATCATATACTGTAGAGATCAAGTTGTAACACCAGTCTAATATACATATTTGAAAGAACAACATTTAGTGATTATAATAACTAACAAGTACTGAGCATTTATCATTTGTTAGGCATTCTTTTGATGGCCATTCATACAGAGCCTGATTTCACCTTCAAACGAAACCTACGCTGTATGTATTATTATCATCCCGATTCTGTGGAAAAGGAAATGGAGGAATAGATTACATAGCTCATCCAAGGCCATACAGCTTATATTTTAGTTCTAGAACACTTGACACACAATGATAGCTAAATACTGTATCAGTCTATGTATTGGTTTCATTTAGAAATGTGTTGGAGATCCATTAAAAAACTATTATAACTTAATAACAAACACATAAATGACCGAATTGAAAATGATCAAAGGGAACCCTTGCCCACTGTTGGTGGGATTTTAAAATGGCACAACTGCTATAGGAAATAGTATGCTGGTCCTCAAAAATTAAAAATAGAGCTACTCCAAGATTCAGAAATCCCACTTCTGGTTATATACTCAAAAGAACTGAAAATGAGGTCTTGAGTAGACATTTGCATACCCATGTTCACAGAAGCACTATTCACAATAGCCAAGAAATGGAAGCAAACCAGACGTTCATCAGCAGATGAATGGCTAAAACAAGGTGGTAAAATCACACGATGGAATACCATTCGGTCTTAAAAGGGAAGGGCATACCATGACATGCTACAACCAGGATGAACCTTAGGATATTATGCCAAGTAAAACAAGCCAGTCACAAAAAAGACAAATATAGTGCGATTCCACTTAGATGAGGTATCTCAAGTAGTCATATTCATAGAAACAGAAAGTGGAATGGTGGTTACCAAAGACCAGAACTACAAGAGGGAGAAATCAGTTGTTACTGAATGAAGACAGAGTTTCAGTTTTCCAAGACAAAAAGTTTTGGAGATCTGTTGTAAAGCAATGTAAATATACTTAACACTACTGAAGTGTATACTTAAAAATGGTTAAGATGGTAAATTTAATTTTATATATATTTATCAAAATTAATTAAAAAAAATGGCCAAAGGATCTAAATAAACATTTCTCCAGAGAAGATATATAAATGGCCACTAAACATAAGAAGATGCTTGACCTTGTTAACCATCAGGGAAATGCAAATTATAGCCACAATGAAATACCACTCCATACCTACTAAGACGACTATAATAAAAAAGATAATAACAAGTATTATTAAGGATACGGAAAAATTGGAACACTCATATATTGCTAGTAAAAATGTAAAATGTTGCACACTCATTGAAAAACAGTTTGGAAATTCCTTCAAAAAGTTAAACAGAGTTACCATGCTTTCCAGCAACTCCACTTCTGAATATTCACCCAAATAATAAAAACATATGTTCACATGAAAACCCATACATACAAATGTTTACCACAGCATTATATATAATGGCCAGAAGATGAATCCAGATGGAGCCAAACAATCCAAATATCCATCAATTGGTTAATGGATAAATAAAATGTAATAATATATCCATATAATTTAGTTTAATAGTGTTCAGCAATAAAGAGAAATGAAGCTCTGATACATGCTACAACATGTATGAACCTTAAAACATTATGCTAAGTAAAAAAGCCAGTCACAAAGGACAGCATATTATATGATTCCATTTTTATGAAATGTCTAGAAAAGACAACTCCATAAAGACAGATTGTAGAATAGTTGTGTGGGGTGAAGACAGATGGGGGGTGGGGATGGTTGGGGGATACTGTAAAGGGTGCAGAATTTCTTTTTAGAGTAATGAAAATGACCTAAATTTGATTATAGTGATAAAGGTACAACTCTGTGAAATATTAAAAACATGGAATTATATATTTTATTTTAATAATTTATTTTTTAAAGATTTACTTATTTATTAGAGAGAGAGAATGAGCAGGAGAAGGGGCAGAGGGAGAGAGAGAGAGAGAATCCTCAAGCAGGCTCCCCACCAAGCCAGGAGCCTAATGCGGGGCTGGATCCCAGGACCCTGCGATCACAACCTGAGCCAAAATCAAGAGTCTACCGATTAACTGACAGAGCCACCCAGGTATCCCAGAATTAAATATTTTAAATAAGTGAACTGTATATGTGAATTCTATCCCAATAAAGCTTTTTTTTTTTTTTTAAGGAATGTGTTGAAAGAAGCTTTCAAAACTTAAAACAGAATAAAATAAAGTTTGAAATGTATCTTAACATTCAAGGAAAAGAATATGTAATTAATATTGTAAAAGAGGATGTTTTTTTCTATTATCTATTCATACATTGAAACATATATGTGTATCTACACAGAGGGAGAGAGGGAGAGAGGGAGGAGGGAGAAGGGACGAACAATACTGGCAATGTTTCTGTGTTATTATGCAAGTTTTCTTCTCTGTTTTTTGATGTTCCAAAGTCTTCCAAAGTCTATTAAAATTATTCTATGTCTGTCCCAGCACTCCTTTGAAGATTATATTTGAGAACTAGAAGCTTTGACAGTATAATCACCCATCATCTCCTTTCAATGCCACAGAGGACAAATCCCAGCAAGTCCTGAATGCATGAGGTTCTATAATGCTTCTAGAAAGCACTGGTATTTTATTTATTTCAACATGCCTTATACTCTTAGGGTCATGGTAGTTGAAACGTTTCCTGATTACATAAACTTAATTTAAGTATTCAGTTTTGATGTTCCCGGGTAAGCGGTTATATGTGTATGTTTGTATAAATGGTTTATTCAAAATGGTGATATTATAGCAAAAGAAAATGCCCAGAAGTGCCACCTCTTATTTTCCACTTACCCAGCACTTTCTGATCCAGAATATATTTGAATATATTTACCTAATATTATATTCCCAAATGTTACTTAGTATACCAAGAAAAAGATAAAGGGATTTTTTTTTCATTTATTTTCATCATCATCCCAAACTTTATCATCCCCCCCCCCCCCTGCCCCAGGACTTCATATTGCCAAAGTGATTTTCAGAATGGGTGTACTACCCAAGGTCAGAGAAGAAATACAACTGGACTTCCTAAATCCTGGAAATTCATACTCTAACTGGAAGGAAGAAATAATAAGCACCTAGACACACATACATACATAATATTTAGATAGACACAGAGGATTCCAGAACTGTTAATTCAGCTATTCAACATTGACACTATTTGTGTAGCCATTTAAGAATGCAGAAAAACCAATGATCTAAAGATACATTAACATATATCTGATAGTCCTTACTTAACAATACTCTGTGGCCCAAAGTCAGAATAAAATAGATGGTATAGCTAACTGGACTTTACCTATCTTTCCCCTTTTCTTTTAGGTCCTAAATGGCATGGAATCATCTTGTTTCCTTCATATTTAGTAAAAACCCGCAATTCTCTTGCAGCGTTTTTCTAGCTTATCACCATTACCCAACGAGAATGAAAACACACGTGGATCATTAAACCAACAAAATTTACAACAGTTTCACCAATGTGGTTTCAATAATATTCTAAAAAATAGACTAGTATATTCAAGGAAACAATTCTATTCTCTTATTAGAACTTTAACATCAAAAGCTCTCTTTAAAACTATAGCCCGAAGGATATAGGAATCCTTTGAGAAGAGTTGAAAATCTCAAAGTGCATGTAGGTTCTAGAAATAAGTTCTAGAAATGATACTGGCAGCAGCTACTTTTACTACCAACATCTAGCAGGAGTTGAGTACTTCCTGTTCCTTAAAGCAAATACAATTAGGCTGTGGGATAGTGTTGATTCCTTCATTGCATATGAACTAGGGCAGTGGGCCAATGATACCTGATCCTGTTTCAGGCAACTGGTAGGGAGCTGATCATATATTTAATATATATATTTAAATATATATATATATATATATAAATTTATATTTAAATATATATATTAAATATACATATATTTTAGAGAAGACCTGAAAACTACCTTTATTTCTAGAAAAGTCTTTGTTACCATAGGGTAGTCTGCGTACTGAAATTTAAGTCATGGATTCAAGATACATCCAACAAGAAAGGATATATTAAAGAACAGGTTTCATAGTCTACTTTTAATGGAGCTCCTAAAGTGGATTAATCATAAATGAATAAAGTTAGGTTGTATCTCAGGCTTGTTTATCTCAAGTAGCATGTCTGTCATGGTGATGTTTTTGTGGGTGAGGATAAGTCACTCTTATTTCATTATTTGTTGTCTATTTCTCCATAGAAGCATCACTTTAATATAAATAAAACAAAACAAAAGCCTTCTCTATTTTCAAAGCCCTTTGCCAAACCTGATATGGAAAACAGAAATGGAAAAGCGAGCAACATTTTTCTCAAGTTGCCTATGGCTTTGGGGATTATTCAAACTTGTGTTCAAGAGAGAGATTACATAAAGGCTATCAAGAAGTAGGAAGGACTCTGAGCTTAGAGTAAAGTGAGAAGTTTACAAAAGTGACTTCATAACGGAGAGGAGATCTGAGCTGAGCCTTAAAAAATAAACAGGATTTCAACCGGGTAATTGCGAGAGGTGCTCGAGGCAAAAAGAGCATGAGCAAATCAAGAATGAAAATCCTACTGTATGTTAACTATACTGAAATTAAAATTAAAAAAAAAAAAAAGAAAATCCTCATCAGAAAAGAAATTAGTTTTATTTATTTATTTATTTTTTTAAAGACAGAGAAGCAGAGAGAGAGAGCATGAGCAGAGTGAGGGGAAGAGGGAGAAGCAGACTCCCCCCTCCCCCGAGCAGGGAGCCAGATGCGGGGCTCGATCCCAGGACCCCAGGATCATGACCTGAGCTGAAGGCAGACGCTTAACTGACTGAGCCACTCAGGCGCCCCGAAAAGAAATTAGTTTTACCACAGTGTTTTTCAAACTTCAAGGACACGATCCATTACAATATTTCTCAAAAAGGATGCTGCTGACCTTTTACATGAGAATTTTTTCCATCTACAACAAGATGATTAACAATATCCCTGGCCTCTAGCTACTAAATGCTAGTAACAAGGTCTCCTTTATTCTTTCAATTATGTAAAAACCCCAAATTCCCTCTTATGTTTTCAAATGCCCCCTAGTGGTGAGTAAGCCTTCCCCATATCCAACCACTGAATCAAGAACTCTATGAAGTTCCTTTTCCAATAGAAGGTAATAAAACGAAGGAAGGAAGGAAGGAAGGAAGGAAGGAAGGAAGGAAGGAAGGAAGGAAGGAAGGAAGGAAAGGTGGGCAGGTGGACATTAAGTACATTATAGTAGAAAGGATTACCAAGGAATGAAGGACCTTGTCATAACTGACTGCTGACCTGTTGAATTTTAAAGATGACAGAGTTCTGATTAAGCACAGAATCCCAGTGATTTTCAAATTTAATATTTTATCAGCACATCCACTGAAGAAAAGTTTTAAAAATCACACACCCAGTTTCATGGAAATTAAAGACCAAAAAACTTAAATAACTTATCAAATTAAAGGATGTCTGCTATAACTAAAATGAGGAGCTATTATAGATTTTTGAGAAAGGATAGCTTAATTACATATATCAATAAGAATGTTATTAATTCTTGAAAATATATTTCCTTAAACAATCAAACAAATGGCAAAATTTCCCTATGTTTCTCTGTTAGCTGAAAATCCTTTAAGGGAACTTAAACTAATGGCACCTCCATAGCTCTTCCATAGCTTTTTCTTACAGGACTTAAACACCTCGTTTATCTTTAAATTTTTATGTGTAATACTGATACATACTTCAGCCCACATCCCTTAAGAATGACCCAAGTCTGCCTTATAATATGGCTGGTGCCATCACGGACCAAATATGAAGCTGGTTTCGAAGTGTTGCCTCAGCTCCCTTCAGCAGGTGCCATCACACTCATATTCATGGCCATAAGACACTAGTGCTGTAGGCTAGATCTTAATACATTCTTCTAGCCCCTTCAATTTATGTGACCTCCTCAGAACTCAACTTTTCCCTTGGCTTATGAGTCTGAACATTCTTCTGATTTCAGCATCTCCCCCAGGCCCAGGTAGGAAGCTCCTTCTTCTGTCCTGACACCAGACAGACCACATGACTGAGTTAATGGGTAGGTATTTGGCATGAAAGGGTAATATAACAATGCAGTTCTGTCCTCTGCACACTTACAGTCTCTGATAAAACCTGAATAAAATTGAAATGAATAAAGGAATAATCATGCATATAAATTAATGCTTCTGAAAGCAGTGTGGCTTTGTGTAGAGTTTAAAACCAGAGGCTGATGGTGATAGGTATTAACGAGGGCACGTTCTGCATGGAGCACTGGGTGTTATATGCAAACAATGAATCATGGAACGCTACATCAAAAACTAATGATGTAATGTATGGTGATTAACATAAAAATAATAAAAAAAACGAGAGGCTGAAAGCTGAATACAGTCATACAAATATGTAAAGGTTGACCAATGTCCAGTTTAAATGTAAATGAATTTAAATTCATTCATTATACTGGGTAACTTCATAAATCTCTGTTCTTACACATGTTTGAATTTGTAATCACTGGCTGAGTACTTGAGAGCATGGACTTTGATAGACAGACCGATTCAAGACAGTGCTCTGCAAACAACTTTCTGGCTCTAAAATGGGATGCTACAGAAACTATACCATGGAGTCATTGTGAGCATTCATGTAGACAGCGCATGCAAAGTACCTAGCACAAACTAATTATTAAATATTAGTTCTTATCGTTCTTTAGTAAATGGAATTCCTGCTACTAAAAAAAAATCGTGTTAGGGCAGAGTACGTGAATAAACGCTTTGCCACCTGGGCATAATTTCATGAACATAATTTTATGTAGACTGCTTTAACAGAAACTGACATTAGGGAGGTGAATTTTAGCAGATGACAGAACTATAATAAGATTTCCCTGGATTGTTTTTTTAAATGTGCTACATTGTGCTCAACCAATTCTGCCCATTAGTTCCAAAGCAATGTAGTTTCCAGCCATGTGTTCCATATATCGGTTTTTCAGGTATGTAAACTCCATGAGCTAAGTGTTTAAAAATTAAAAATAAGGCATAGAATCCCCAGGAAGCGATGACTACTATGAAAGAAGAAATCAGGCTTACCTTGAGTTATATAAAAATGAAATGTTTCCTAGGTCCTCTTAGCTTTCACATTATTTGTTGAAAGAAGAACTCAAAACTTACAACCTCATTTTATCCCAGAGAAACATGCAGGCTAATGTTTTTTTGTTGTTTGGTATATAATACCTGAAAAATAATAGAGATTAATAATGCATTGGCAAGGTTAAATAGAAAAGGGAAACTTTACCTTGTAAAATCAAAAAAACGTTCTGTAAACTGAGAAGTGGATTAGAATGTTCAAAGTGCTTGGGGACCAAGCATTCTGTAAAGTCTGATTTATACTATAGACCTCATAATGCCTACCTACTTCAGAAGGACAAATAGTTCCACGCTGAAGTCCCAAATAGCAGCCCCAGAGCGTTAACAGCAAATGCCTTCCATCTTAAGAGCTGAGTCTGTGCCATTCTGAACACTTAAAATTCTGAGCATTTAACACTTCTTGTTGCGTCTAAATCCAGATACAAAAACCTTCAAATCAAACTATTTACCTCAACGGAAATCTGCCTTGAATAATTCATAAGGAGGAAGAAAGATGGCAGTGAAGAAAGCCAAAGAGAGTTTTAATGAACTCTCGAGTTTCAAAAATAATGGCACAGAAGTTATTACAGTTTTTCCCCTCACCCTGTAAAACAGAGTACCGGCTGCACTAATATGGAATACTCCTAGCAAACAGAAGGAGCAATAAAGGGTTCAGCTTTCTGCTTGTCTGCAATTGATATACTAACAGCACCACACAGATTATTACCAGGAGAGGCTCTTTTTGAATGTGTGACAAGTCAAGGAAGCATCGAAAGTATTCACATTCAAATGTTTTATTTTTATGTGGTTTCTTAAAATTCCAGTGGTATCTGGAGTCTCAGTTAAAAAGAACTGTAGCGGCTCTGGTCTAGGTGACACCAACAGCTGCTTTTCTGTAGCTTTGCCCCCTTGAAGACTTATTTGGCTTGATGCGTAGAGTTAGCAGCTATCCTACTTAATGTTTCCCTGGAAATAATAAAAAGATTTCACGTTCTGCTAATAAATAAGCATCTCTTCAGTGATTCATCTGGCGAATGAACCTAGGATTTTTATTAAATTAAAAAAAAAAAGAGGCCATTTGAAGGGTTATTGCTATGTAGGTCTGTATTAGTCTCTTATTGCTGTTATAACAAATCATCATGAACTTGGTAACTTAATAGAAATTTAGGGGCACCTGGGTGGCTCAGTCAGTTAAGCATCTGCCTTCAGTTCAGGGGCTCAGGTCATGATCTCTGGATCCTGGGATGGAGCCCCTATGTCAGGCTTCCTGCTTAACGGAGAGTCTGCTCCTCCTTCTCTCTCTCTGCCCCCACCCCCGCATTTGCTCTCTCTCTCAAATAAATAATTTTTTTTAATGAAGATTTTATTTATTTGTTTGACAGAGACACAGCGAGAGCAGGAACACAAGCAGGGGGAGTAGGGGAGGAGAAGCAGGCTTCCCCCCGAGCAGGGAGCCCGATGCGGGGCTCGATCCCAGAACCCTGGGATCATGATCTGAGCCAAAGGCAGATGCTTAACTTATTGAGCCAACCAGGCGCCCCAATAAATAAAATCTTTAAAAAAACACACACTATTCTGGCGGTTAGAAGCCCAAATTAAATCTTATGGGGGCTAAAATCAAAGTATAGACAGTGCTGCATTCCCTTCAGAGGCTCTGAGGAAAATTCCTTTCCTTGCCTTTTCCACCCTGGAAAGGATGTCCCCATTCCCTGGCTGGAGCCCCTTCCTCCAATTTCAAAGCATATCATTCCAACCTCTGCTTCTCTATCCCATCTTCTTCCACCTTTGATCTTCTTCCTTCCCTCTTAGAAGGACCCTGTGATTACACTGGGCCCAACTGGATAATCCAGGATTATCTTCCGTTTCAAGATCCTTAATTTAATCACATCAGCAAAGTCTCTTTGCCATGTAAAGTAACCTATTCACAGGTGCTGGGGATTAGGAAGCAGACATCTTTAGGGGGCCATTATTCTGTCTACAATGAGGTGTAATAAGGTAAATGCTTAACAGAAATAAATTTATATATTAGATAATTGGCCCCATATGGCTTGATTACAAACAACACCAGAAGACAATCTCAGTAATTGTAACAGGACCAATTTTTTTTCAAAGTAATAGTTTCTAAAACCATGTTTCATGAAACTCTAAAAAGCCTACTGACAAACTTTAAAAATACATATAATAAGTATATGTAAATTTCTGAGTTGCTACTCTCTGTTAATTAAGAATAATGGATGGAGACCAAAACCTCAATGAGATATCACCTTATACCAGTCAGACTTGGCTAGTATCAAAAAGACAAGATGTGGAGAAAAAGGAACCCTTGTGCCCTGCTGGCAGGAATGTATATTGGCACATCCACTGTGAAAAACAGTTATGGAGGTTCTTCAAAAAGTTAAAAACAGAAATACCATTTGATTCAGCAATTCCACTACTAAGTCCTAAAAAAAATTAAAACACTAATTCTAAAAGATATATGCACCCTTATGTTTGTTTATTGTAGCATTATGTACAGTAGCCAAGGTAAGAAAGCAACCTAAATGTCCATCCACAGATAAATGGATAAAGAAGATATAGTGTATAGACACAATGAAATATTAGTCATAAAAAAGAATGAGATCTTGTCATTTGCAACGAGTTGGATGGACCTAGAGAGTATTATGCTAAGTTAAATAAGGCAGACAGAGAAAGACAAATACCATATGATTTCACTTATATGTGGAATCTAAAAAACAAGACAAAATAAAACAGACAGACCTATAAATAAATACAGAGAATAAATAGGTGGTTGCCAGAGGCGAGGTGGTAGGGGAATGGAAAAATGGGTGAAGAAGAGTGGGAGATACAGGTTTCCAGTAATGGAATGAATGAGTGACTAGGATGAAAAGTACAGCATAGGGAATAATCAGTGGTACTGTAACAAGGCTGTATGGTGACTTGTGCTGGGCATAGCATAATGTATAGAATTGTTGAATCACTACTTGTATACCTGAAACTAACATAACACTGCAGTTCAATTATATTTCAATTAAAAAAGAGAGAGAGAGAGAACTGGGTATTTCAAATATAGGTAAGATCAAAATATCTGTATCAAAGCAATTTTCATTCTTTGTGTGTGTGTGTGTGTGTGCGCACGCATCTGTCTGTCTGTTATTTCCCCTTCTGGTCTGCAAGTGCTTGGATACCCAGTACCTGGAACACAGACAAGTTCTTTTCAATGTTTACTGAATGGATTAATAAATGAATGAGTGAATGAATGAAATTATTTCAGATGGCTATATGTTAAAAGGCAAAAATCAACTTTATCTTTTCAGAATTTTAAAGCAAAGTAACATTGCTGGTTGAAATATTAAATGCAGAACTGAGATTCAATCAATTTCTAAGAACTAGGGGTGCCTGGCTGGCTTAGTTGGTACAGCATGTGACTTGATCTTGGAATTGTGAGTTCGAGCCCCATGGTGGGTGTAGAGATTACTTAAATAAAATTTTTTAAAAAAATTTTTTCTAAAATCTATATAAATGCTTTTTTACACAAGCCTCATTTCAAATACATGATAGTATTTTTTAAAAAAGTCATCACACAAAACTGAATAATAAATTTCACGTATAATTGAATCCATGCAGAAGCGAGAACGAATGAATGAAAGAATGAATGAATGAATAAATAATAAATAAATAAATAAATATAAATAGCATAGATATTCTATAATTATTGAACAGTTTTAAGTAGTTAGATTTTAACTAGCAGAATGGTATTCATGAATGTTCTTCTTGAAAATGAGAGTTTACAAATGATCTAACAGTGGTTTTAATATTATTTAACCCTACTTACTTTCACAGTTTCATCAAAATAGGCATGAAATTGAAATTGAAAGAAAAGCACAGGGACACAGTTTTGGTACCTCATGGTTCCTTTATATATTTCATTTAACACGAGTCAGATGATTTAGCAATAACATAATCAAGGTACTCAAAGTAAAAATCACCTCTACCACTGCTCAATATTAATGCAAGTCTAAAAGAGACCCCTGAAGTTGAATTGTAATGTATTCCCCCTCTGCAAAGAAAGAGATATTTCTTACCTTTTGAATAAAATGTGTCACCAAACAAAAGCATTTAACAGCTTGCTTAGATAGATTTTTTCTTATAGTTATAAGTATGCAATGTTTATCAATATGCTATAATGCAATCTTTACCTGATATAAATATGATGCTTATTTACTGAAGATAAATCTATAAATGTTTTGACTTTGAATTTTAATGACTTAATTAATAACAAAATATACTTTCTTTGATGATTCCCCATACGTGCAAAGGATTTCCACAAAAAAATAAAAGTAACTCTAAATACATTTTTCCCTAAGTGAACAATTCTTACAAGTTCACAAAAAGAAACTACTATTTTTAAAAAATTATAGCATTTTCTAATTATTCTCCTTAAGAACCATAAGGAAACTAAGTTCATTTTTATTTTGGTTCACAGATTGAGCACAAAATATATTTTTAATGGAAAGATCAACTTTGTTAATTCTGCTTGTTAAAATAATCCATGTTTCTGGCAAATCATTCAGAAACACTGAGGATATAAAGAAGAAAATAAAAACCATAACCCACAGACAACCACTATCCACATTTAATGCGTATTTTTTAGACTCTTATCATAAGCCCACTTTTCTCTACTGAGGTACTAGTATTTAATGGTTTTTAAAATGTGTTATATATATATATATATATATACACAGACACACGCATACAGTGGAAATTAAGTTTTGTGCATTCTTTGTTTCAGTATTTTTTGTCACATTTTATTTCCACTGCAACCACTGCTGCATTTCCAATACAAAGGTAGAATAAAAACATTTAAAATATAATTTCCTATGTATTTTATTAATTAATTTTTGGAGTGGAGTTATTTTCAATAACTTGGAATTTGAAGCTGAAAATACCTGAAGATTCCTATGACCAACTATTTATACTTGTTTTCTTTTTCTAAGAAGAAATGCCAATATAATTAGCTCTAAAAAATCTTCAGTATAATGTGTAAATTAAACAATTCATCATCAGCACTTGCTCTTTCCTTTACATTACAACAGAAATTTAAATAAATGACATTTTATTATTTTTCTGTTGAATAACATTTAGCACATTAAAAATATTAACATGATCACCAACATTCCTTATAAACATCAAAGAAGTTAAAAATGTATGTTGTATCCTGAGGTAAAATCTAATAATAGAGAACATTCATATGAGGATAAACTATTTTATTTAAATGCATTATCTTCCCTTTTTGAAAACGATTATGAAATAAAAATTCCTAGAATGAGAAATATCAATGATGAAATACTTAAAAATTAAGTATTACTGCAAGAATGTTACTTCATACATCTTTTCTCAGGGATGTAAGTTTAAGTGTATGAATCTTTTTCTTTTAATTTTTTTATTAAGTACAATTGACATATAACATCATATTTAAAAATACTGACCTTAATTTATAGGTCACTTGCTAAAATGCTCTTTCTTCTAAAATAAATATTCAATTCTTAATATGATCTTTTCTTAACTTGGAAGTTGATTAAACAGTTTTAGATGTAAATGCATTTTTTTAGTTGTAAATATATTCCCTTTATTTAATTATTGCTTTGTTGTATATAGATTCCTCATTTATAATTAAAATATTTCTCTTGTGCTCTGATATGAATTTTTGCAAAATGTGTACTAACTGTTCACAAACTCAGTGAGTTGTGAGAAACGTGTCTGAGCTTCTCATATGCATCCTGATTAGGGCCTAGATCAGGATTGCTTATGAATTAACTTGAGGTAAAAATAATATCTATGGATCATCTTCACTGGAAAACTTTTCCTCCGGATGACAGACTTGTTATACAGTTATTCAGTTTTGTGTGATGACTTATAATCTAACGAGTGTGTCAAGAAGAGATGCTTGGGAGGCTTGCAATCATGTTACGTAGGGAACATTTCTGGAAACAGAGAAGCCTGGAATGTGCAGAGGAAGGGAGGATATGAAGGCAACACATGCATTGTCTTCAGATGTAAATTAAAAGCAGGTCTAGCATTTGGAAGTGAATACAACCTGATTAGTAAGCCCCAAGTTTTCCAACTAAGTTCAACAAGGAAGAAGTTTCAGAGATGCAGATTTTAGGCCAGGAATGAGATCTGTACAAGGATAATAACAAAATATAAATGACTTCTATTGAATGCCCACTATTTGACAGATACCACGCTCTCGGAACTTTACATTCATTATTTTAATTTTCACAGCAACTTGATCATGTATGCACCATGATGATGATGATGATACCTGCCTCCTGGTATTGATGTCCTTGTTTATTCCTTTCTCATGAATAACTTTTTTCTAACCAAGGGTATGTGACCGTGTTGAGGGGATGCCATTTCTGTGTTTGAGTTATCAAAGGTTGTGATTTTGTTTTCTGAGCTGACTCTCTTGTCTTCTCAGTCTGCACTCATTGATGAAAGGGTCATATTGGAAAGGGTCACTTGCCAAAGAACCGAAAGCAGCTTCCCACCAACAGCCAGCAAGAAACTGAGGCCAGGGTGAACTCAATATACTGTATTCTGCCAACAACAACATTAGTGAGTTTGGAGGCAGACCTCTGACCATCTGAGCTTTCAGATGAGAAATCCCAGGTGTGGCTAACATTGTGATTGCAGCCTTGTAAGACATCCTGAAACAAAAGATGCAGGTAAGCCGTGTCTGGATTTCTGACCCACAGAAACTGTGGTTTGATAAATGTGTGTTGCTTTAAGTCACTAAATTTGGGGGCAATTTGTTACACAGTAATAGCTAAGAACTAATACACTTCCTCAAGGCAAGGGTTATGCCTTTTATTTGACTTCATGTATCCAGCAACAAGCAACTAAGTGAAGAGTGAATGAAGAATGAAGAGTGAAAGAAGGAAGGAAGGATTACACGAAATGGTCTTCAAGATAATTTGAAACTTAAGATTTTATTCCATGTAGAACATAATTAAAGTAGACTATTTACCACGGTCCTATTCACTTTACAGAAAAAAAAAATAGAGGTGAAACAGTCTAAATTCAGTAATAAAGATTTTTTTTTTCTCTTTCACTCCCTCGGGTTTATTGAAATATAATGTAGATAACAAAAGATTTACCCACTATAATTATACTATTTGGTAAATTTGGGAAGTGGAAAATATTCATGTAACCACCATCACAATCAAGATACAGAGCATTTTCAACTCCCGAAAAATGCCCTTGTGCCCCTTTGCAGTCAAGCCTCTTCCCCTCATGCAATTACTGATCAGCTTTCTCTCACTATGGTTTCACATTTTCAAGAATCTCATATACGGAAATGTATTTTTAAGTGTCTGATGTGTGCTATACATCACTAAGTGCAAAGATATCAGAATATATAAAAGAGCTGTAGCTATTTTTAATATTTTTGTTTTTCACTCATAATTTTATATGTAAATCTCTTCAATAAATTCTCTCTACAAGTATTATCTATATGAGAAGGACTAAACATTTCCAATGGTATTTTTACTAATTGAGCATTAATAAATTAACCTGACTGAGAGGACAGTTTCTAAAATTCCCCAAACATCCCTGAGATTTATCCAGATATTCTTTCCCTCTGAACATTGAGAGAAAAAGGATAACTATTGTACTATATTGAGCTATTCTTTATTGGCCATTTATCAGCATTTTTTTATTTAAAAGCTGAAAGAAAGTTGAGGCTATAGTGAAGCAGGAAAGGATTCTATTCAAAGTCAGAATTCTCTAGATTTTGCTACAACTTGGCTCTTTTAAATTGGTTCTTGCTGATTAAATTTTCAACCCTGACACAATCAGCCTTCTTTTGAGAGCTTGGTATTTCTCCTGGTTGCATGAGACCTGCAGTCATCCAATAAAAATGTTTAAGACATTTCCTTGAATATAAAGGTTGATGATGGATGGCTGAATAACAGGGAGACCCACACAATCAAAGCACTCGACAAAACCCAAGACTCACCACCATTTGCTAGGAGTAGTTGTATCAGCTGAGTTTGAATTACTACAGTCTTTCATTTAACAAATATTTATGGAATTCTCACAATGAGCTAGGCACTGCTTTAGCTCTATCAAATATTTCTTAAACTGGCCAAAAATGACTAATAGTTACTAGCTCAAATACAGGAGTCAATTAAGTTGGATAATCCTTGATATGTCCACAGCATCAAACCTCCATTTTCCATTGTAAGTTACCTAAATAAATCCCAAAGAGTGCCATTGCTATCTATCTCAACTTAGAGATGCCCTTTGGTAACCATTTACAATTGAACAATCACATTCTGAAGTAAACAGTACAGTGAACAGAACAGTCAGTTTGGGATTACACTAACCTAGATACAAATTAGGTTTGGACTTTCACTAAATAAGTTTAGTGGCCATAGGAAAGATAACCTGACTTCTAGAGTCACAGTTTCTTCAGATGTAAATGAGTGCTTTATATATACAAAGATGTGGAACAGGGTTTTTCCTGTTTTTTTCAAATATTTCAGCTAAGACCTAAAAGTGAGAACAATAGGAGAAAAGATTGTGAAGAGCAGCTGTTCATACCTCTCCTAGGATTTCCTAACAAGCAGCCTAACTGGCCACTAACATGACACCTCATCTGTCCTATCAAGAGCAGAATTATGGCGTGCATTAAGAGAAAGTCATGGAGGCAGTGAGATTACCTAAGGGAGGGATTTGGGCTTATCTCCTCTCATGCATGCCTGTTGCACACACATATGCAAGGGGACAGCGCTAACAGATCTCAGAGTAGTGAGTGGGGCACTTTTGAGACAAAAAGCTAGTGAGTCAGTTCTGACCCTAGGCTCGCCGGCTGCAGAAACGTGCAGGCCAATGGCGGCATGACCACTGTGAAGAGTCTACAACAAGCTGACATGTGCGCCTGGAGTGTGGAGGTGCGTGTGAACACCGATGGCTGCCCCCTTCTCTCCGGGAGAATTCGGAAAGCAGGATGCTGACTGGCACAGTCCACACCAGCAGAGCAAGAAGAGAGGACGGCGGACAGGCAGACAGATCTACATTCCAACACCTGACACGACAAGAAGGCCTGAGTTTCCTACGGGCTCAGGGTGTACCACAGAAAGTAATCCACTTTCTTTATGGGATCCTACTGAGAAGAATCACCTGCCAGAGTAAGAGAACCTGGCAGAAGGAGGTTGTGGGATTGGCTGCTTGGGCTGGAGCTGGGTGAGAGTTAAACTGCTTCTGTCCCTTGTCAGAAAGCTGAGGTCCCAAATAGCAGTGGGTACGGTGTGGGCGGGGGGGAGAAGCAGGGCTCTAAAGAGCCTACCAGCACATCCCACAATGCAGCCGGCTCTGGCCAGTGACAGAGGCACTGATGACTGACAGCGACTAGAAAAATCCCAGTCAAGTCAAAAACGATTCTGAAACGCAAGGCAAGAGGCAGTGTCAGGCGTCAGCTGAGGGAAAGGGACACGTTTTGAATTCCATTCACGTTAAGAACAGTCTAGAACTTTTAATAACTGAAAATAAATTTTAATTATTAAAATTAACTTGTGTTTATAACTGATAGTCTGAAACTATGGCCTCTGCCTAACACGGATCAAACTGCAGGTTCATAAGATTTGATAACATTGTTGAAGAGAAAAAAAATTCTGCTTATACTGGCTTTGAGTTCAGACCATTGAATAAAATCATTACATAAGGATTACAGATAATACACGTTAAATGCCTACCAGAGTACCTGGCACACAGAAAATGAGTTTAATAAATATGAGTTATTGTTAGTTTTAGTACCATGTCTCTGGCACTGTTAGTTACTTTACTTACATACATTACTTCTAATCCTCCCAATAAATCTACAGGGTAGCTATTATTATATTTATTTTATAGATGAAGAAAAAGAGGAAACAAAAATGAAAGAGGCACTTTGTACCCTCAGAAGCTTAATCTAAGGCAACCAGAGTCATACATTAACGGTACTGATAACTCCAATAAAAGAGTGCACCAGATGTTTCTGAGGCCAGCTCACACCTCACGGAAGCTTTCCCAACAGATCTGGGCCCCAAAATAGAGGACTCAGTTACCCAGGTAAAAAGGAAGGACAAGATATGATGGCTTTCCTAGAGGTTCAGATTGGCTGAAGTACAGGAAGGACAGAAGGGAAATGAGCTGTATGACGGCATGCTATAACAAAAGGCCTTGTGACCCTCCTTTGTCATTTGCTCTGAAGACAAAGTGGAGCTGAGGGATGAAGTTAAGTAAGAGAGTGGTCGCCAGTGGGTAGGGATCTTTACCTGGAGCCCAGAAGTATGGTATTGCCATAGCACAGTCCCCAGTTGCTGAATTAGGCAAACCCGTGAGCTCTCTGACTGCCAGTATCCTCATCTGCAATGCCCGTTATGGCCCACATTTTGTAAATGGAGTAAAGATAACACCTACCTGATGGAGCCACACTGAAATGCAAAGATAGAAAGTGCTACATTGGGCACCTGGGTGGCTCACCCAGTTAAGCAACTGACTCTGGTTTCAGCTCAGATCGTGATTTCAGGGTCATGAGATCAAGCCCTGCATCAGGCTCCATGCTTAGCACAGAGCCCACTTGGGACTCTCTCCCCCTCTCCCTCTGCCCCTCCACCCTGCTCTCTCTACCTCTCAAATAAATAATTCTTTGAAAAAGTGCTACATATGTCTTACATTATGAGCTCAAACAGTAAAAGTGTTAGTCACTTCTCCCTGACTTTATTAAAATAATTCTATTACCACTGATTAAATTTCTCTGTGCTCTGTTGCATGCAAGGCATCAAATAAATGTAAAAAAATATATTCCTTGTACTACTCTAAGAATCTTCAGCTGGATTCTTAAATTTCTATTTCTACTATAAATTCTAACAAAGGCAAAAGTCGAAAAATATGGCAGGAAAATCAGGATGGATAAGGGCAAAAGCTAACTATGGAGGCTTCACTTGAAGTTCCCAGAGTAGCAATAGTAATTACAGGTTTGGTGCTTCTGGCAATTACAGCAAATTCTCCAGTGCAGTGTTTCTCTTTCCTCCATAAATCTGCAGTGACTTGGTGACCTAATCCAAGTATCAGAAAAGACCCAGTTCTGACAGGGTGCCCTCTTCCCTAAGTGGATGTTTGCACTTCTTGTATAAGTGCCAAGAAAAAGAGAGAAAGAGCGTTAGCACTATCTGGGTGAAATATGACAGGGGAATTTTGTGAAGCAGCAGAAAGATATGGCCAGAAGAAGGTGGCATCTTGAGCTGGACACGAATGCCCTCCTGGATATAAAGCATGACGGAACTGGCTAGCAAGCTTAAATGAGGGAGGTGAGTGGTCAAGCTCAGGGCCAGGCACAGGCCAGCTTACCGGGTACAGTGTGGCATGTCTGAGATTCATCGAACACCAAAGACTGGCCCTGGCAGGTGCGGCTAGCAGAGCTGCAATATAGAAGCCAAGGGGCTTCATTAACTTAGGAACTCTTTGGTCAAGTCCTGATATGAAGAGTCAATCTTGAGGAGAGGGCATGTGGAAGATTCCAGAAAAAGGGCATCAAAGAATGAAGACGGAGGCTATGCAATGGTCGAGAACCATGTGTCTATTCCTCCCAGGGCCTAGGAAGCTAGGGAGAAGCCCTTCGGAATTGCAAGCATCAGGACTGTACTAATTTGATGAAAGGATAGAGAGAGACATAGAGAGACTGAAGAAAAGTCAGAACTCTCTTCGACACAATGGTTTTTGGGTTGGCATCAAGCCTCAATTCCAACTGTACTAAATCCTGAGGCTGATTGTGCTATGTTTCTACAAATTCAATGTCTGGTTTGATCACTAGGATGGACCGGTGACAATGGGTAAAGCCCATGGGTGGTGCTTATCAGAGAATTGAAACTCACAGAGTGGGAAAAGATGAAGTTAGGGGAAAAGATGATGGGGTTGACAGTTAAGTTTTTATAGGATACTTTACCTGATGAAGTCATTTTATTGCACCCATGTAATACGGGCAAAAGGAAGCTATAAAATGAAAGAGATAGGAAAAAATTCTCAGAAGTACAATGGTCCTTGAAATGTGTATTAGTCTTCATCCAGAGTTCAAAGAATATCTATTATAGAAACAATATTATGCTTTCATGAAAATGCATTGTCGTTGATTAAAACAGAGTCCTATGATAGAAATCTTGTGGGACATGCTCTATAGGAATTAGAAGAGTGACATGATAGATGAAAATTGAAAATTGTTTCAGGTTCATATAGAGGGCACTGTATAATCATGATGATGATAGCTTGCATTTGTAAAGGATTTGAGTTTTCAAAGAGCTTTCATACCCATCATCTCTTCTGATCTTACAACAACCCTGCAAGCTAGGTAGGGCAAGAATTATCATCCCCATTTTAAAGGAAAGGAAACCTTGTATCTTTCTCAAATAGGTAATTTTGTATTAAAATGATTGTATAACATTTCACTCTTCTTGATATCTGCACTAGCCTACTGAAGTACTTAGGCATTTATAAAATAAATCACAAAAAACGAGAGTTCGTGAAAACTAAATTTTGTAAGATGAAAATGTTCTAGAAGAAACAGTCACAATTAAAAAAAGAAAAAAACTGCGTGAACATGGATGTATATTTGATATGAAATGTGGGGAAGGGAAATTATTTTGCATGATAGTTTAAGTACCTTCCTTATTCTTTGGGACATTTCCACTTAAATCTCTGGCTACCATCTCAAATTTCACGTATCAAAAACTAACCCTCCTCTCTTTCAGTTTTCCTATCTCTAACTGCAGAACCTCAGTTCATTTCATTTCTTTTTTTTTTTTTTTAAGATTTTATTTATTTGTTAGAGAGAGAGAGCACAAGCAGGGGGAGCAGCAGGTGGAGGGAGAAGCAGGCTCCCCCCGAGCAAGGAGCCCGATGCAGGACTCGATCCCAGGTCCCTGGGATCACGACCTGAGCCGAAGGCAGACACTTAACCAACTGAGCCACCCAGGCTCAGTTCATTTCTTTACCCAAATTTAACAGCTTGGTTTTAGTTTGCCTCTTTCTGTTTACCCATCTAAAATCAATCACCCCATCTTTTTCTTGTCTCCATTCCTGCTACCTCCACCTAAATCCAGGTCTGCACTCAATTTCACAATGTATTTCAGTATATCCAATTTACAAGCTACTGCGACATACCATTAGGTGATTCTTTTCCTCACAAATAATCATTAGATTCTTCTTTTTAAAAAATATTTTATTTATTTATTTGAGAGAGAACACGAGAGAGAGGGGGTAAGGGGGTAGCCAAGGGAGAGAGAGAAGCAGACTCCCCGCTGACCAGAGGCCAATGTGGGGCTCGATCCCAGGGCCCTGGGATCATGACCTGAGCCGAAGGCAGATGCTTAACCGACTGACCCACCCAGGTGCCCCTATTCATTAGATTCTTATTTTTTTCTCCCTAAAGTAAAATATACTTTACATGCCTTTCAGAATCCTTTATTATCAAGAAGCAAATGCCACTCAATTTCCAAACATCCTCTTTTCGTTTTTAACGAACCCTGGGTTCTCTTAGCCCCTACAGTGCTTAATGATCTTATTTCCTCAAGCCCTTAATATCTTGCTCCATTCATGTGGAAAGCAGTTTCCCTGTTTATTGCAAATATTTCTTCTCTAAGCTTCACCCAACTATCACTTCTATAATTCTGGTTCTCTGCAGAAATCCCTCTTTTATGAATATCTACATGATTTATACTTTGTGATAGTCAAGAAGGAGCTTAATGATATAATATCTTCCACTGGACCATATTCCTTAATCTATATCTTCAGTTATACTGAAGGCCTCTGACAGGAGGCAACATGCATTAATATTCCTCTGAACCCCTCAGGTAACCAGTTGTGATGAGAATATAGGGGTGGGCCACTTAATTTAATAACTATATCCAAAAAAAGTAAAAAAAAAAAGAAATTGGAAATAAATGCATTCATTCCTGCTAACCATACATTATGTTAAGTGCTGAGAGTATAATGGCAAATAAGATAAACCTACTGCTGACCCTCACTGAACTTGTGGTGGTCTACTCCTATGGAGAAAATGAATAAACACCCTCAATGGGGACTTCTGACCGACTACCATCATTTAAAGTTACAAAGAAAAATAAAAGAGGAGATTCAGTCTTTATTATGAAAGAAACTCACAAATGAAATAACACCTTTTGCTTCATGAAGCATAAAAGGTTGATGAATATTGCTGTTTCTCATATGGCAGCACAAGGACCATAAATGGTTCAACATCACATGAAATATGAACGTCAGTGAAATGCTTGGCATTTCAAGTTGGCAGCTGGAGGCAAAATCATTTATAATTCAATGATATATATTTTTATATTCATCAAACACTGTATGCTTAACATCATTTAATTTTTAAATAAAAATGAATAATTACAATTATCCTAATAAGCATATAAAATAGCTTGAAGAACTTTAAAATTTTGGTTATTCACTAATGGAACAAATATATTATGTTAATTTCAGTTAGTTCTTTAAATTTATACAGTAATATTGAATTTAACTTGCAAATGTCTGATAATCCAAGCCATCATAGAACAATCTGCTTAGTTGATACATTTTCTTTATGCATCAGTATGTATTAGGTACAGAATTTTGCAAGATGAAGACTTATTTGAGGATGTTAAACCATGGGAAGACAATCAAAGACAAACTTAAGAATAACTATTTCAAAAGAGCTATGTCAGTCATATTTCAATTATAAAAAAACTTCATTACAGCATTCTTTTGTCCTAGTGTTGGTTTAAGTTGATAAAAAATAATATATCCAGGGTCACCTGGGTGGCTCAGTCAGTTAGGCGGCTGACTCTTGATTTCAGCTCAAGTCATAATCTCAGGGTCCTGGGATTGAGCCCCACATTGGGCTCCCTGCTCATCAGGGACTCTGCTTCAGGATTCTCTCTCCCTTTGTCCAACCCGCCCCCCAATAAATAAATAAATCTTAAAAAAATTTAATCCTTATCCCAAATGTAGCTATTTTAATGAGCCATGTTCATATTTTGATATTCTTATGCACGATTTTCCCAATCATTCCACAGACAAAAAGAAGAGTGAAAACATCTCCAATGCAAAAAAAAATAAATTTTTGTTGATATTAATTTGATCATCTAATCTATTTATGATTTAGAGACTTTCAAAAGCTACATTAGACAGAGATTATATTTCTAACCATCTATGGAACTTATGTAATCAATAGATCTTTAATGTTTCAAAAGATGATTTCTAGTTTTTTCCTGTGCACAAATTCATTAATATCTGGAGGAGAGAAGCAAGAAAAAGAGCCACAGAAATAATGATGAGATAGAAAGAAAGAAAATTAAAGAAAAATAGCGTCACAGACACTAAGGAAGAAAACTATATCAAGAAGGCAGGGGACATGTTAGATGCATCAAGATTAAATTGAATAAAGGACAGAAACAGGGTAATTGACTTAGTAATTAGGTCACAGGTAAACTTAGTCCAGTTTAGTCCAACGAGGAGGAAGTTGAGGTCCTCACCACCAGGCCCTTCGGGCCGTTCAAGAGATTTCATGTAAATAAAGAAAACAGTGGGCCATCTCAAGTGTAAATGCAGGTTGAAAGAATTGCAGGGAGCAGAGACATATGCACTTTTGGAGGCAGAGAATGTAGAAATAGTAGAAAAGAAGTTGCAAATCAAAAATGGAATAGGGTAAGTAACGGAGCCCGATGTTCAAGGCAGTGGGAAGATGGGGAAACGGAGAGAAAAGGTGGAAGAGTTCAGTGAAAGATGCTTCTTACTTTATTTATTATTTTTTTAAAGATTTTATTTATTTATTTGACAGAGAGAGACACAGTGAAAGAGGGAATACAAACAGGGGGAATGGGAGAGGGAGAAGCAGGCTTCCCGCGGAGCAGGGAGCCCGACGCGGGGCTCGATCCCAGGACCCTGAGATCATGACCTGAGCCAAAGGCAGACGCTTAACGACTGAGCCACCCAGGCACCCCGCTTCTTACTTTAAGTTAGAAGGAGTGTAGAAGGAAGAGATGCACATGTGCATCGTCAGGAGAGGAAGAGGTTGAGAACAAGGTCAAACGCTGAGAAATGGGGGACCTGATACAAGTTGAAAAAAAACATACCAACTATAGAGCCTGAAAATAGGAATGTAAAAAGATGATAAAGTGATCCTGCCCGCAGAGTATAATTCAACAGGAGAAAATCTACTGAAGCCACATTTCATTTCATAGGTTAAAAAAGGAAACCATGTAACATTTTCCATACAAGGAAACAAATACTGAATAAAATAGAATGTCTATTGGATGGAAATACTCTTAGAAAAAGAAAGTTAAATTTCTTAGCTTAATAAAAAATAGCTATTAAAAATGTACACACAATACTTAATGGATACATTTGAAAAATCTTCCCATAAAACTAGGAATATGATAAACTTCTATTAATATTAAATTTAATATTAATATTAAAATTGGTAAGGAAGAGACAAAACTGTATTTGTAAACTCGAAGTGTTCTTACACATAAAATCCCAGAGAATCAGGAACCTATCAGAACTAGTGAGATAACTGCAAAGACGCTGGACACAGTGTCCCCTGCCCCCATCAACAGCATTCCTCTATACCAGAAATAACGGATTCAAAAGAATAGTGGGATAAAAGCCCACCCCCTTCACAATAGCAACAAAATAATAAGGTGACCAGGAATATCCAACAAAAGATGTGCCGGCTGTCCTTTGGGAATTCACCAAATATTATTGAGGGACTTCAGCACACCAGAAAAAGAAGAGTGTGAGAATGGGCATGCAGGGCTGTTAGACGGAGAAATACACTCAATATTGCAAATATACCCACTGTCCCTGAATTTACTTATGCACTGATATCAATTTTAATCAATATCTTAGCAAAGTTTCCCACAAAATTAGAGACTCTGATCCTAAAATTTATAAAAAAGTAAACTGCCAAGAAGATTTGAAACTTTTTCAGTTTGGAGGAAAAGAATATAGTTAAGGCTCATTCCCTGCCAGATAACCAAGATTAATTTTTTACACTGTGACAATAAATAAACAAACATGGTGTATTGAATTATATGAGGATGGACAAACAGACCACTGGAATAGATTAGAATCCACAGATAGATAAATGATAGATGGTAGGTAGGTAGCTAGAAAGAAAGAAAGAAAGAAAGAAAGAAAGAAAGAAAGAAAGAAAGAAAGAAAGAAAGA